>NW_023270854.1:17181892-17244596 GCF_011800145.1 Mirounga leonina
TTCCTTCCTTCCTTCCTTCCTTCCTTCCTTCCTTCCTTCCTTCCTTCCTTCCTTCCATCCATCCATTTTATTGGGTATAGCTCTACCCCTCTCATCCTGGTGTGGCTCTCAGAGCAGACCTAGCTGGCAGCCAAGGAAGCAGGACTGTGACCAGCCAGGCATGGTGTGGCCACGGGGCTCAGGCTGAAGCAGCATGGAGCATCCTGGGAGCTCAGTTTGGGCAGGGTGGTGCCCCTGGAAGCTTCTCCCTCACTTTTTTGGAGAAGGGAAAGCATCCTTTTGGGAGAGGAAAGACATGCCCCTCGCCTCTGTGGGAACCCTGCATGCCCCATGATTTCCCTGTCATGGGGTCAGGGCCTCTCTTCCCCCAGCCCCATGGATCGAGGGCAGCTGGGTCCTGGGGCAGGGGAGGTGATGGGGCCCACTCCACAACATCCTCCTAAGCTCGGTCGGCAGGTATCTGGAGGAATGCTGGCTTTCTTCTTTAGAAAGTGAGTATATAATTTTCCTGTGGTTCCTATAACAAATAACCATAAGCTTGGTGGCTTAAAATAACAGAAATTTATTTTCTTACAGAACAGGGCTGAGTTTGTTTCTGGAGACTCTGAAAGAATCTATTTCCTTGTCTTTTCCGCTTATAAGGCCACCCACATTCCTTGGCTAACGAACCCCCATCCCCCCTTGAATGCCAGCAGGGTTGCATCTCTTTGATGGTCTTCCATAGTCACATGACCTCAATGAGGAAAGGTTCTCTTAAGGATCCATGTGAGCAAATTGGGCCCAGCTGAGTAATCAAGTAAATTCTCTCCATCCCAAGGTCTTTATCATTAATTATACCTGCAAAGTCCTTTTTCCATGTTAGGTAAATAGTCACAGGTTCTGGGGATCAGGATATGAACACCTTTGGGGGACCATTCTTCTGCCTACCATACTGGGTGTACTTGGTACCTTTGTGTGTAGGTTTCAACCTTAGTCATGACTCTAGAACCACAGGAAAATTCCACTCAGCATCTCATCATACATACATACATACATACATTCCTCCTGCAGTATAAGAGATTTTCTAATAAATGGTATCTATTCCATGGGGTTGTCATAAGGAATACATGGCATGGTGCATATTGCCTGGCACATAGTAAGGGCTCAGCAAATGGTGCCCATCATTGCCAGTTGTCATTCTTACATAGAAAGATCATCAGGGCCAGCTTGGTGGGTGTGTAACCTGTCACACAAGCCTACTCTCAGAACAGCTCTGTCCTTGGTTTAATGCTCTGCTGTCGCCATCTTGAAATTCTTAGTACTTTTTCAACACAACACCTCACATTTTCATGTTGTGCTGAGCTCCATAAATTATAAAGCTGGTCCTGAAGATTACTCATCATTGGAAATCCACTTACAAGCTCTTTCCCGAATTCACAGCTCTTGCTGAGCTTCTTGTAAGGCTCTTTTCTTGTAAAGCATGGTCTTAGTTTAATTTCCCCAAAAAGAAAAGTCCTGAAATAAGGAATTGGGTGCAGTGAGTTTATTTAGGAGATAATCTCAGAAAGCACAATGAGGGAGTAGTGAAAGAGCATAAGAGGAAAGCAGATAAAGGGCACGTTAATGAGAAGGTCACTGGTGGGGCCCCTAGGACGCAGTCCTGCTGAGGAACCTCTGACACACAGGCAACAGATTATCTCAGAATTGTTCTTTCAAGGAAGTGATGAGGAACCAGGGCTATTTATCCACGCATTCAATCCTCAGTGGTTAAGTGTTATTTCTGAGGAGTTATTCCCCCAGCTCTTCTGGTCTGCATCAGGTATGGGTCTGAATCCCTCAGGCAAAGAAATAGGACTTGAGATAGGACGCCATTGATGTGTGTGGAAAGTGAGTCCCAAAACATGTTTGGGCTTTCACTTCAGAATACACCGATTGTTGAAATTTCATGGTCTGTTGGAAGGAACTCTGAACGAAGAGGTAGAATAGCTGGGTCTTAGTTCTGATTCTGCTGCATGGGCAAGCCATGTCCTCCATTTCCCTAGGCCTCTTGCACCATCTGTGAGAAGTAAGAGTTGGACGATATCTAAACTCGTTCTATTCTCAATGTCCTATTCTCAGTTGTCTCTGTAACCAAGAATGTCAGGCTTGGGGGAGGAAAAATGCCAATCCACCAAACAAGTAACTCATTAAAATAGAAGAGTCTCATTAATTTTTTTTTTTTCTGGAGAACTGAATTCTTAAAAATAGGCAGGCGTATTGAATAAGAGAGCAGGAGCAGCTGTTCTGTTTTTCTCTGAGGATAGAATGAAAGGGACTGGACTTACATTATGCCAAAAGGGATTTATTTAAATTAGACATTTAAAAAGTTGTGAGACAATGCCATGTGTTACCCAAGGAGATTTTGGAAGCTGCTATCTAGAGAAATGTTTAAAAGGATGTGTTTTATTTTTATTCTTTAAAGTGTACATGTATGTTTCCATCTAGTCTTTTGTATGTACACTATACCTCATCATAAAACGAGAAAGAATAGCTAGGTCTTTCTAGGAGAAAATGGCAAACAGGAGGCACATATTTCCATACCTCTCCCCATCCCTCCCCAACTGTGGCCATGGCAGACATTACTAATCAAGCGTTGCTCTCTTCCTGTCCAAGCCCAGGCAAGGCCTCCTAATTTATCTCAACACTGTGACCCAGGCAGCCACTACCAATCAATCACGGTTGGTGAATAGAAACCTATCTGCCCTCTCAGGTAGGTCTTCCATGATTCTGGGGCCTCTTGGTTAATGGTTATGACTATTTCACTTGCCTTCAGGGGTGACTCAAAACAATTTGTGCAATATCCTATGAAAATATAGTGTCCCTGAGCCTCCTCGAATATGCCAGCCAGAATGCTCCTGCCTGTCTGGGAACTTCAGCACTTAAGAATTATTATCTCTTCTTATTAAAATATAAATTCCAGGATCCCATTCCCAGAAACTTTTATTATTATGGGAAGAGGTCCAGATCCTGCATTTACCCGTGATTCCGATGCAGCTAATCATTGATTACTCTCTGGGAGGCCTTGCCACGGAAGGAGGGAGGCGAGTCATGGGCTCACGGCACTGTTCTGGAACCTGTGTGGGAAATAAACGTGCTGTATTGGCATGCTCAGTTCTGGGTTGTTCCTGCTGGGTCCCATCTAGAGTTCTATTTCCAGGCCTGGGCTGGACTCTGCCTTATCTTTCTTGCACAGAAATAAGCTCTTCCTGTTTGCTTCCCCAGGCTGTGTCTCTAGTTGGGATCCAGATCAAACTGAAACTCCAGAATGCCCCCTATCAAGTTACTTGATATCTGCTCAGTGGGTCAAGAACCTTGCTCTTTACTGTCCTGTGGCTTTTCTCTTAATTGTCTCTGATATTTCAAACTTGTATCACTGATCTATCCCTGGACTTTTCTTGTATATGGTTTGTCTTGACTCACACTTGATTTTCTTACTGTTGAGCACCAGTTTCACACTTTTTTGAGCTCACTAGCTATCAGTTTGAGCCGACTACAAAGTCACATTTATTGATCACCTTAAAGAAGGTTGAAAACATGGATGATATTCAGAATATTTGACAACTTGTCAGAGTCAAAATATAGACCAAATATAGACAACCGGCAGAGACCCCGCCAGTCAGAGGAGACTTCAGCTCTAATCAGCCAGTGCAGCCGCCTCGTGTGGTAGGCTGAATAATGGTGACCAGAGATGTCCCTGTGCTAATCCCCAGAACCTGTGAATGTTACCTTACAGTAAAATGGGATTTTTACAGATGTGATTAAGGATCTTGAAATAGATTGTCTTGGACTGTTGGGGTGGGCCCTAATGTAATCACAAGTGGTATTAGGAGGGACCCGAGGGAGATTTGACCATAGAAGAGAGAAAGCAATGCTACCAAGGGGGCAAAATGATGTGCTGCTGACTTTGAAATGGAGGAAGGGAACATGACAGGGGATGTGGGCCACACTAGAAACAGAAAAGGCAAGGAGACAGATTCTCCCCAGAAGGAACCAGCCCTACCAACATTTTTATTTTAGCCCAGTAAAGCTAATTTTGGACTTCTGACTTCTAGAACTGTAAGAAAATCAGTGTGTGTTGTTTTAAACCACTCAGTTTGTGGTCATTTGTTACAGCAGCAGTAGGAAATGAATATACCTGGAAATATCAGTTTGAAAATGGCCCAAGATGTGAGAAGAATTAGCCATTACATATTCTGGTAGGCCTGGATTGTTGGAAAAAGAGGAGGGAGGGCATCGAGAAGTATTTGGTGGCCAAAGTCAAAGCAACACTGCTTTTGACGGGTCTGATACTCATCCTATATGTAACTAGAATACCCCTCTACATGGTGTAGGGTGCAACTGATGTACCCACATTGGATGCAAATGCTTGCTTGCCTCCTTTTTTTGGTAAGGTGAGCACAAAAGAAGTCAATCTATTCCCTTCCAAGTCTCCCATACCCTTCCCATCATGCATCCAGAAATCCTCCTCTGGTGCTTGTTAGAGTCTGGAAATGGTATCATGAAAAGCTGGCTTCATGCTCTCTGAGACTCTCCCTATTGGATGCTTGGGTGGATTCCCATTGCTAAGCACCCTTCTGCTGCTATTCTCTTGCCTCTTGACTCTGCTTGTTGTGCTCGTCACAGGAGGTACTGGCATAAGGATAGACATTTAGATCAATGGAATAGAATTAAGAGTCTGGAAATAGGGCGCCTGGGTGGCTCAGTTGGTTGAGCGACTGCCTTCGGCTCAGGTCATGATCCTGGAGTTCCGGGATCGAGTCCCGCATCGGGCTCCCTGCTCGGCAGGGAGCCTGCTTCTGCCTCTGACCCTCCCCCCTCTCATGTGCTCTCTCTCTCTCATTCTGTCTCAAATAAATAAAAATAAAATTTAAAAAATCTTAAAAAAAAAAAAGAGTCTGGAAATAAACCCTTACATTATGGTTAACTTATTTTTGACAAGGTTACAAAGATGACTCAATGGAGGAAAAAAAAATTCTCAACAAATGGTCCTCGTATACCTAGACAACCACAAGCAAAAGAATGAATTCGGACTCTTATCTCACACCATATACAAAAATTAACTAAAAATGGACCATTGAATTAAATGTAAAAGAAAAAACCATTAAACTCTTAGAGGAAAGCATAGTAGCTTTGTGACCTTAGATTAGGCAATGGTTTCTTAGATAAGACACCTAAAGCACAAGCAATCAAAGAAAAAAAAACAAACTGGAATGCATCAGAATTAAAAATGTATGCTTCAAAGGATACTGTCAAGAATGTAAAAAGATAACCTGCAAAATGGGAGGAAATATTTGCGAATCATGTATTTGATAGGAGACTTGTATCAAGAATATATATATACATATATAGAAACCTTTCAACTCAACAAAAAAATAATAACCCAATTTAAAAATGGGCAAAGAATTTAAACAGACTTTCTCCAAAAAAGATACACAAATGGCCAATAAGTACATGAAAAGATGCCCAATAGTCATTAGGGAAATGCAAATAAGACCCACAATTTCACACTCATTAGGATGTATAAAAGAAAAAGGAAAATAAAAAGTGTTGGTGAGGAAATGGAGAAATCAGAATTCTTACATATTGCTAGTGGGAAAGTAAGATGGAGTTGCCACTGTGGAAACAGTTTGGCAGTACCTCTGTTAAATATACAGTTACTATATGATTCTGCAATTTCACTCCTAAGTATATACCCAAGAGAATTGAAAATGTATATCCACACGAGAACTTGCACATAAACATTCATAGTAGCATTATTTGTAATAGCCAAAAAGTGGAAATAACCGGGGCGCCTGGGTGGCTCAGTTGGTTGGGTGACTGCCTTCAGCTCAGGTCATGATCCTGGAGTCCCGGGATCGAGTCCCGCATCGGGCTTCCTGCTCGGCAGGGAGTCTGCTTCTCCCTCTGACCCTCCTCCCTCTCATGCTGTCTCTCATTTTCTCTCTCGCAAATAAATAAAAAAAATCTTAAAAAAAAAAAAAGTGAAAATAACCTAAATGCCCATCAACACATGAATACATAAACAAATTGTAGTATTTCCATACAAAAGAAAATCATTTGGTCATCAGGTACTAATCCATGTTACCACAGAATGAATCTTGAAAACATCATGCTAACTGAAAGAAGCCAGACACAAAAGGCCATATACCGTATGATTCCATTTATATGAAATGTCCAGAATCGGTAAATTCATAGAGATGGAAAGCAGATTAGTGGTTGTCAAAGGCTGTGGGAACGGGCAATGGGGAATAACTGTTAATGGGTATGAAATTTGCAGGGGAGATGATTAAAATCGTCTGTAATTGGATAGTTTTTTTTAAGATTTTATTTATTTATTTATTTATAGCATGTCGGGGAGGGGCAAAGGGAGAGGGAGAATCTCAAGCAGACTCCCGGCTGAGCCTGGAGCTTGACGCAGGGCTCGATCTCATGACCCCGAGATCATGACCTGAGCCAAAATCAAGAGGCCCATGCTTAACCAACTGAGCTACCCAGGTGTCCCTATAATTGGATAGTTTTGATGAGTGCACAACTCTGAAAATATTCTGAAGACCACCGAATTGTATTCCTTAAAAGAATGAATTTTATGGTCTATAAAGTTCATCTCAGTGTAACTGTTTTAGAAAGAGCGAGAAATTGGATGGTTCATAGAATTAGGGAAGGGCTGAAGAAGCATGCTGAGGGTAAAATAGCTAGGAACATGGCCCTAGAACCTGTTGCAGAATTGGTCCACCAAGCCCAGCCCATCTTGGTCACTGCATCTTAGAGGCTGCACTTGGCATTGCGTTGAGTGCCCTGTTGGCCCAGGAAGTCAAACGTGCCGCCATTCAAAGCTTTGGGTGGAATGTCTGATTAGAAGATGCTAGGCCATGTGCTTATGCTCAGCTGCAAAGCCGGCTAGAATAGTGAACATCAGTATCTTCCACATTGGACGTTAGACCATCAAATTTGTAAGTGAATAACCACCAAACGCCAGAGGATGGGTCAGCTGCTAAGCTGCTAGAAAAGAGTAACAGATGACTCTTGCAGCATCACATTTATTTTTTGGCTTTTCCTGAACTTCTGCAGGCTAGAACATAACAACCTTAATCATAGTTTCTCTCCTTTCTCTTCATTATGGCTTCCTTGCCCCTTAGCCATCCCCTGATGATTGTCTATACCGAATCTCCATTGGCTGCCAGCCTGTATTCCAGTTGGCATAACCAAGACGATAGCTCTTAGGGTTTCATACTGTTCCAGGGCATTTAATTTTAATTGGGTACTATTAAGAACTAAAAAGCTTTTATGATGGAGAAATCTGAAGAGCATAGTGGAAAAAGAACAGACTTTGAAATAGGCCTTGAATATGGATTTCAACTCTGTTCTCTAATGAGTTTCTTGCTTCCTAAGTCTCAGTTTCTCCGTCTGAAGATGGGGATAATGTTTACCTTCTAGGGTACTAAAGGGAGTCATATTTGTAAAGTCTACAGCACTCTGGCCAGCACCTAGTAGATGCTCAGTAGTAAATGGTAGCTGTCGTAGGAGCCCATCAGTGACACTAAGGTACTTTGAGAACAGCTGCATGCTTGAATCTGCTTGGTCACTGCCTGAATCAGGCACCTGAAGAATGGTTAGGCCCAGGCACCCCTAGCAGAGCTTGGAGACCAGGAGAGAGGAGAAGACATCCAATGTGATGCTGAGGCCATTTCTGAAGATGGTTATGCCGAGTGTGAAAGCATGTGCATTTCACAATGGCGCAGAGCTAGGAGTCAACAGATTCTATCCCAAGAAATGGAGGATTTTGTATATTATAAAAATAGAGCTATAAAGATGGTCTTTCAGGGGCGCCTGTGTGGCTCAGTCGGTTAAGCGTCTGCCTTCGGCTCAGGTCATGATCCCAGGGTCCTGGGATCGAGTCCCGCATCGGGCTCTCTGTCCGTGGGAAGCCTGCTTCTCCCTCTCCCACTCCCCCAGCTTGTGTTCCCTCTCTCACTGTGTCTCTCTCTGTCAAATAAATAAATAAAATCTTAAAAAAAAAAAAAAAGATGGTCTTTCAGAGAATGAAAACCTACTACTAAATGCTCTTAAATTATGTGTTTATCCATTCAAATATGTATATTGAGACCCTGCTGTTGGATGGGGTTGAAGCTACCTTCCCCCTTGCCTCATGTTCCCATGTGAGAGATGCTGGGGTTCAGGATACATGAGACCAGTATGGCACCTTGGCATATTGAATATCCCAAGATGAAGGAATTTGAGACATGGCCGGAGCAGGAAGAACTCTCTGACCTTCCTTTGAAGCAGGTCATAGACCTCATGTGAGAGGCACCCTCCCTGTCTATACCCGGAGAAAAGGAGCATCCTTATCTCCCAAAACAGAGGAACACCCAGAAGGAGCAAAGCAGGCCTTGCTGAGTTCCCCCCCGATTCACTACATTGACCTCATATTCTGTCTTTTCATATTCCACCACAACTGTCCAGTCTTCATCAAATCTAGCCTAAAAACAGCCAGGCTTGGGCGCCTGGGTGGCTCAGTTGGTTGAGCGACTGCCTTCGGCTCAGGTCATGATCCTGGAGTCCCGGGATCGAGTCCCACATTAGGCTCCCTGCTCAGCAGGGAGTCTGCTTCTCCCTCTGACCCTCCTCCCTCTCATGCTCTCTGTCTCTCATTGTCTCTCTCACAAATAAATAAAATCTTAAAAAAAAAACAAAAAACAGCCAGGCTTAGCCATTTCTTTGGGTCTTCATTTCCTTAGGAAGGCTCCTATGTCACATAAAATTCATACTAAATAAATTTGTACACTGTTCTCCTGTTAATCTTTCTTTGTCATTTAAATTTTCAAACCCAGCCAGGGCTCTGAGAGGGTCAGGGAAACCATTTCTCCCCCACAGACAACCACTGGTAGAACACTGTGACTTCTGGTATCTTTCTGTGCACTTTTCCCCAGGAGACACACACACACACACACACACACACACGTTTGCACATACATGCATAACTGAGAGAGAGAGACTTGGGCTGGGGAGGGAAGCTTTCTCCCTGTATACCAGGGGGCTTACCTCTCCAGCTGTGGGAGTGAACTTGGTCTGAGGAGGAGAGGAATTATTATTTTTAAAAAATTTTTAAAAATAAATAAAATAAATAAAAAAAATTTTTAACAATTTTTTTAAGTAAGCTCTATGCCTAACATGGCACTTGAACTCAGGATCTTGAGCTCAAGAGTTGCAAGTCTACTGACTGAGCCAGCCAGGTGCCCCTGAGGCAAAGAGGAATTCTAATGGAAGACCGACAGGGGAAAATACAGAAGACTTCCTAATGGCTGCCTCCCGAGGCCTACTTTCTGGCCAGGCCCCCATGTTCCACCCACAGGCCTCTCTGTGTTGGGACTGAATTCTGTTCTTTCTGGAATGACCTAGGACTTCCGCTCAGTAGCAGAGACACTTCCTGTCTCCCTGGCCACATTTCTGGTGCTTCCTGTGCCTTCTCACCACCACCATGTCAGCTTTCAGAGTCTATCACGCCTGTGGCCCCTTCTTCTGACCCATCCTTTGGCTCCAGCATCTCAGAGCCCACCTTCCCACTGGATCACAGCCCCTGCTTCCCACTAATGCCCTGGACCCTGCCCGCTGCGGTCCCTTCCCGCTGACAGCTTCCCACAAGGTTCTGCCTTGGCAACCCTGGTCCTGGGATCTCACTGTGTCCCCCCACCCCCCTCCTCTCTAAAGTCCTGGCAGGCGAAACTAGAACAAAGGGACCAAAGGGAAGGGTTAAGAACTCTGGAAGAGGAAAGGGGCCTTTGTTGTCATCCGCCTTCTCCTCTGGGCTCTGGTCCCTTTGAAGAGCTGTCCCCATACACTGTAATCTTAACACTCACCCACTGATCCAAAGCACATGGCCTCCCCTTCCCCACCATCTGTGGGGCAACGTAACTGCCGGGCTGTGCATACTGCAAACTGTAAATAAATCAGTAGTCGCAACTTCTGAGGGAAAACCAAAGCACAGAAATTATGTTAATTCCATTCCTAACCCATTTACATGCATACATTAATATGAATCATGTTACTGCTCCAGCTGTTTTATTGTTACAAATCATCTTCGGTGATAAAACCATCAAGTATAAATAACCAAACATCTCCCCTTCCAGCCACACCCTTCCACAACTGCCAACACCATCTTGTTCAACTACAGTAGTAAAAAATCTGGTATAGCGATTGGGAATTTAACCACCCCCCCCCCCCCGCCATGATGAAATTGCCCCAAAATGGATATTAACCGTGATGTTCCAAAGAAAACGTCAGAAATGACAGGCTGTGGTGTGTGGACGGAGCTGGGGATTATTTTAGAAGAACTTGCATCCCAAGCATTCAAGTCCCTATGTTCATTATGATCAATGCACGTCACATTCTATTGAGTGTTGGATTTTACATAATTGTTGAGCAGATGGGCTGTAGCCATGATTTCGTGCAAATGTAAATTATCTTCTAAATGAAATGTGCTTGGGAAAGATACACCAGGCTCAAATTTCCAAACACAGAGGGAAAAAAACAGCTCACCAAAGTCCCATTATTTACTCAGCTGGTTTTGAATGCAGTTCTCCTAGCCAATGTTTTGAAAAATCTATCCCACAGTCTCAGGAACAGGGAGAGGTAAAGTAGGCTGCCTGGGTTCCTCTCTCTTTCCCAGGCCTCAACAGCAAGCCATCTGCAGAGACAGAACTTTGCTTTTCCTTGGGCATAGTCCAGGGACGTTAATATTCTAATTCGTTCTTTTTCTTTAACATGTTTTAAACTGAAGTATAATTAACATACAATGAAATGCATGGCCCTCAACTGTTCAGATAGATGAATTTTGACAATCGTATATGCACATGTAACAACCACCCAAAACAAGACCTAGAACATTTCCATCACACCAGAAAGTTTCCATCCCTATCCTCAACCAGGCAACCATCGATTTGCTTTTTGGTTTTTTTGGTTTTGTTTTGTTTTGTTTTTAAAGATTTTATTTATTTATTCATGAGAAACAGAGAGAGAGAGAGAGAAGCAGAGGGAGAAACAGGCTCCCAAGGAGCAGGGAGCCCGATACGGGACTCGATCCCAGGACCCTGGGATCATGACCTGAGCCGAAGGCAGACGCTTAACCATCTGAGCCACCCAGGCGCCCCCGATTTGCTTTTTGTAACTGTAGAATTAGTTTTGTCTCTACTAGAAAGAATGTCATACAAGTAACATCATATAGTAATAACCTTTTCTTTTGTATTTAGCTTCTTTCACTCTGGTTTTGAATAATTCATTTAGGTTGTTGCATGTATTCATACTTTGTTATTTTTTTATTGCCAAGTAGTATTCCATTGTATGAATATGCTATAGTTTGCTTATCCATTTTTATCTGTCAATGGACATTTGAATTGTTTCCAATGTTGACATTAATTCAATGGAGAAAGGAAAATAATTTTAATAATATTGCTAGAACAACTAGATATATATGTAGAAAAAAAAAGAACCTTGATCCCTATGTCACTCCATATACAAATGCTAATTCAAAATTGATCATGGACCTAAATGTAACACCTACAGGCACAAAGCTGCTAGAATGAAGCATAGTAAGTTAATGACCTTGGGATGGGCAAAGAGTCCTTGAACAGAACACAAAAAGCACTAACCATTAAAAAAAATAAGTTGGACTTCATCAAAATTTAAAATTTCAGCTCAGGAAAAGATACCATTAAAAAAATGAATAGACAAACCAGACTAGGAAAAAATACTCCCAACATATATACCTGACAAAGGAATCGTATCCAGAATATATAAACAATGCTTAAAAATCAACAACAAAAAGACAAGCAACCCAATTAAAAATGGCTAAAGACTTCGACGGATACTTCACAAAAGATGCATGAATGGCCAAAAAAACCACAAGAGAAGTGCTCAAAATCCCTAATCATTTAATTTTTAAAATTCTTGCATGAAATTCATCTGGTCAGTCATTCAAGGCTTTTTTTTCATTCCCTCTATTACACGGGAAGGACCAGATATAAAACGCTAAATGGAAGCAGATTTTGCAGTTGAAGACTTAGTCCCCCCAGTCCACGTGCTTTCTGCTTGCTCATTACAAAGCATTTTCTAGAATTGCTGAGGTGAACAGGCCTGCAGCTGCCAGTACACATTGTGTGGTTCAGTGCTGCAAAAGGAAAAAACTTCAAGAGCTCCAGCCTCGGGCCCTGCATGGGAAAAGAAGTGGGAGGCATGTGGGCTGCAGGGAGAGCAGGTCAGCCCAGGAGGGAGGGAGAGTGGTGACAAGTGCAGAGACACTTTGTCATCACCTGGCTAAGTTCTGCCCTGTGTGAAGTTCAAGTTTGGTGCAGCCTGTAAAAGCAGAATGAAATCGAAATCTCCAAAGGGCTAACTTTTCATCACTAACCATTTAGAAGTGAAAACACTGTAGCCTCAATGCTTCTTTCATGTGAGTGGACTTTAGCTTTCTGGAAGAATAACAACTTTTATAATTCATCAATGCAACTACCTACCGAGTGCTACTATGTGTGGGGCATTGTTATAAGCATGGTAAAGATACAACTGCATGACACATATCATCAGGAAACTCAAAAGAGGCTGTTTTCATCTAATGAGGCAACCATCCATACCAGAGGGCTAAGGAAAAGGAGTTCCCACTGTATGAGGAAACTGAATAGTGACCGGAGTCTCCCTGGCCCTGGGCTGTTGTTAGGTATGTGTTTTGTGTCATTCCCTGAGCCTGGAAAAAATGCTGGGATAAAGAACAAGCATTTTCTATGGATCTTGATTGGAATCAGAATTAGATTAAATTCAGGTGGAAATAGTCTCTGCCTTTTAGCTCTGCTTTAAGGAATGCAGCAAAGGGGGAGAGGAAGAGACACGCTAAGCAGGAGGGAGGCTCCTAAGAATGGCGTTCCCTGAACAGCATGGAACTGAACATGGGCACGGTGACCTCTAATGAAACATCATTCAGGTGCGAGGGCTCCCAGATAAATAAAACGATCAGATAACTGATGCCTGTCTATTTAAAAGCAAGTTAAAATTTTTAAATATATTTTGTTTGGGGCACCTGGGTAGCTCAGTCGGTTAAGTGTCTGCCTTCGGTTCAGGTCATGATCCCCAGGTCCTGGGATCGAGCCCCGTGTCAGGCTCTCTGTCATTTTGTGACTCAAAAAGTATATTTTTCTCTGCTTGGTTATCTGGGGTATCTGCTGAGCTGCTTTTTCTGTATTTTATTTATTTGCTTTAGAGGCAGCTTCTATTTTTCCTGTAAGTCAGGGATGAGTGTGCCTGACCACTCTGCCTCGCTGGCCCTCCGTGTGCTGCCAGAGGCGGGGAAGGTGGAACTAATAACCAGGGACAGTTGCCACCTGTGTTTCCAACACCTGCTGGATAGAGTCCCCCAAGTACCTGTTAGAGACACAGATTACCAGTATAACATTTCACCATTTTGGTTGTAAAAGATGAAATAATGCTTTGCATAGTATTTTACTATTTACAAAATATATTTGAGCTGACCTCTTTTGATCCTTAAAACAACCTTAAAAGGTCTGGAGGATAGGGACGTCTGGGTGGCTCAGTCAGTTAAGCACCTGCCTTCAGCTCAGGTCATGATCCTAGGGTCCGGGGATCAAGCCCTGCATCATCGCATCGGGCTCCCTGCTCAGCGGGATGCCTGCTTCTCTCTCTCCCTCTGCTGCTCCCCCCGCTTATGCTCTCTCTCTCTCTCTATGTCAAATAAATAAATAAAATCTTAAAAAATAAAAAGTCTGGAGGATTAATGTTAGATACCCCTCTTGCCACATAACGAAATTGACACTGGGTGGTTCTGGGTGGATTGCCTGACATCACATAGCAGGTAAGTGGTGGTTATGTTGTTGAACACAGGTCTTCTGATTCTAAGTGTCTCCCAAATGTTTAAGCCCTATAGTTAGAGATTGTTTCCACCACATACTCAAATTACATTGGCCTCAATCCTATCTTGCTGTCAGGAATTAGCACCCTTCAATGTGTCTTCCAGAGAGTTCTGTGAGCAACCTGGTGCTGCACCCCACTTTGCCTATCCTAGATGTCATCTTACACCACCCTTTGCTGCCAACACCACGGAGAGCTCACTGCTGTTATGCACCTCTGCCCTCTGCTGGTGGCCCCTGATTTTAGCACCTCTCTGGCCACTTCTGGGGGGGGCTTCATTTCCTTGGGGAGCTCTCCTTCCCTAGTCTCCCCAAAGCATTTCAGGAGTCCAGTGGTCACTTTCAACCAAACTTCACTGAAGTGTTGCTGAGCAGACAGAAAAAAGAAAAGTACAACCCAAAGAACAGCTGATAACTTCAAATAGATGTGGGTACATGCTGGGCTTCCAGCCTGGACCCACTCTTCAGAGTTGCTAACTATGCTTGGTTCTCAACCTACTTCTAAATGGAAGCGCCTGCCCCCACATTGCTGTACATGAGGGCCAGAAAAACTGATGTGAAATTGCAGAGTAAAAAAGGACTTTTCTTCCTCCCTCTGTCTATTGTTCACCTTTCAGAATCTCATTTCTTGACCCAGTATCCCGCTGGGAGGATTGACAGCAGGAATGGCCACGTACCTCAGGGAAGTCTCTCTTGCTCCACAAGGGCTTGTATTATGGCCTCGAGTGGGACAAATGAAATTATACCAGAAAGTGGTAACCCAACATCCCTATGTTCTGGGGTATTCAGATTTAAATGACCCTGCATCCACCATATGCCCACTTCCTTTCATGTGGGGTCAAGTTCAAGTCTTACAGAGCCCTCCTGTTCCCATGGAAACTCCAATCTAGATCTCCTGCTTGTTCAAGAACACACAACTCTCAAGAATAGGCAATATCTGGGGCGCCTGGGTGGCTCAGTAGTTAAGCTGCCTTCAGCTCCAGTCGCGATCCCAACGTCTTGGGATCGAGCCCCACATCAGGCTCCCCGCTTATCCAGGAAGCCTGCTTCTCCCTCTCCCACTCCCCCTGCTTGTGTTCCTGCTCTCTCTCTCTCTGTCAAATAAATAAATAAAATCTTAAAAAAAAAAAAAAAAGAATAGGCAATATCCTACAGACATAGAGCAATGTAACTCCTTACTGAGAAAAATAAAATCTCCTCTAAGAAAATAACAAATCTCTGCTAAAAAAAAAAAAAGAGAGAGAGAGACAGTTTGCAAAACCAAGAAAAAAGCTTAACTTCACAGTCTGAGAGATCTGTTTTTGGACCACTTTGCCCAGTATAGGTTTTCTCCCCAAAGAGGTCTGTGGACCACTAGTTCCACGTCTGCTTTGTGTTCAGCAAGGGGTTTCTCTGAAGAAGGGACAGCCTGCCCCAGTGAGAAATTTAATATCACCTCTTAGGAAGTAGAAACCACTTCCAACTTTAAAGCGATGCTTGGGCACCTGGGTGGCTCAGTTGGTTAAGCGACTGCCTTCGGCTCAGGTCATGATCCTGGAGTCCCAGGATCGAGTCCCGCATCGCGCTCCCTGCTCAGTGGGGAGTCTGCTTCTCCCTCTGACCCTCCCCCCTCTCATGTGCTCTCTCTCAAATAAATAAATAAAATCTTTAAAAAAAAATAAAAAAAATAAAGTGATGCTTTACCCGGCTACCAAACCCATCAGGGTTTCCAAAAACAGCACGTGGCTCTAGTCAGGGCAGCCTGTTTTCCTGGGTGTGACTCAAGCCCAGTGGTGCGGTGTGCCCTCTACTCTTCTGCCCCCGAAACAGAGCTGCACCTTTGCGGGATGACTCAGCCATCATTATGAGCATGAATTACCGAACCGCTCTAATATGTTGCCTTCAGGGAAACTGCTCGGGGCAGGTCAGTTTGCCCTGCTATTAAACGGGCCCCACACGACTCTCCTTGGAGTCCTGTCTCCTGCTTTGTAGGGTTTTACATTTCTTCCTTGGCTTTTCAGCCACATTTTTCCTGCTCGCTGCTGTTGGTGAATCTGCTTCTGAGAGCACGATCTTCCCCTTCTCATCCTTCTTGTGGGCTGAGAATCCCGACATCTAACCTTAGTAAAACTACTTCTAAGTGAAGAGTGTATGTATTCTGATTTCAAGGTCTTCCAGCTGAGTAAAAACCATGTTTCGCTTCTTGTTTCTCTTTTTTTTTCCCCAGTTCTCTTGCTGTTATGCGCCCCTCTATTTATTCCACACAGTATTTATCAAGTGGCTCTGGGTTAGATACTAGCGCAACGGTCCCCATTCTTGGCTGCACATTGGAATCGCCTGGAGAGCTTCAAACACTCCCAAAGCCAGGCTTCCACTTCCAGAAGATTCTGATATCACTGGTCCTGGGTCTGGCTTGGATGTGAGGGTTTTTAGAAGCTTCTCAGGTCGGGGCGCCTGGGTGGCTCAGTCAGTTAAGTGTCTGCCTTCGGCTCAGGTCATGATCCTGGGGTCCTGGGATGGAGCCCCCACATCGGGTCTCCCTGCTCAGTGGGGAGTCTGCTTCCGCCCTTCCCTCTTCCCCTCTCCCCACCTCCCTGCTTGTGCTCTCTGTTCTCTCTCATGCTCTCTCTCTTCATAAATAATTGCCTCATTAAAAAAAAAAAAAAAAAAGCAGCAGCTTCCCAGGTGATTCTAGCATGCAGCCTGGCTAAAGAACCCACTTAAAGGCTAAGTGACCTCTTCAGAGGTCTTGAGTATCAACACCCTGTGTGAGCCCATCATCTTCCTCTCTCCACAGCACCTGACAACCGTTACCACCTCCGAGTTTAAATGACGTATAGAACACATGATTAGAAAGATTAATACCGGAAGAATCTGATATTATTGTGGACAAAAAACTTAATTGGTCATTAACTTGTAAGCAAATCTTGAAATTTAGGAAATCTGAGCTTCTTCCTAGAGCAGAATTTCATCTTGAGCTAGCGAGGGCACAGTTGTTCTCAACACTGCTTTCTTCTTCCTCTTCAGCACAGAGGTCTGATCGCAAAGCCCAAAGACAAGAGTTGTAATTCTAGCGAGCCGTTGCTCACGGTGTGACCTTGAGTAAGCTGCCGGTGTAGGCAGCCCTCCCTGCGACACCTGCTACATACAAGGGAAAAGTTACCCAGCAGTGAGCACACTTCCCAAGGTCACACTGCCAGAACACCGCGTTGCGATGCAACTCAGGTTGGGGATGATAGTCTACTAGAAAGGTGCTGTGCCGGAGTCCCACGGGTAGGAGGACATAGCTCTTAGAGCTCTGGGGAGGGCTAGTGGCAGGGATTAACACTCACAGTGCCAGAGGACCGCTCCATTTTTAGATGTCCAGGGCTGGGGAAAAAAAAAAAAATCGGGAAGAGCCACGTTGCATCAAGACCATCCCCTTTTCCTCTCTCCACTCCTCCATCCTCAGACACAAGGCTTCCCCCCACCCACACACACACACAGCAGCTGTGGCTTCTGCAGAAGGGCGAAGCCTGATTTCCAGGACACAAATGGGGGCTGGGTGGGGGGGAGCCAGATGACTCAGGAGAGGGTTCCTGAGACCTGAGGCAGAGGAGATACTGATGGATCCACACAGGGTGGGGAGGGGGCACTGGGGAAGCAATGGGAGGAATGAAGTGTTCCCAGGAGGGGACACTGGCTGCCCCACGTGCACACTGCCCCCTTCCTCCTGCATCTCCTGACCTGCCCCAGCCCTCACACTGGGCTTCCGCCCTCCCACCCGCCACGCTCCCCAGGCTGCGGCCAGCCCATGACCACACCTAGTGGGAGTGCCCCGCCAGTCACGCCTGACACAGGGCTCCCCATCTGCCTGGCTGCACCCCTCCTCCCTTCCCCTGCCCCCTTCCTCCTCTCCTTTCACAAGCGCCAGGAGTCCCACACTAAAGGCTCTCCCCACCTCCTCCTGCTCCTTGTCCCCTTTATCATTCACAGACATGTCCCCAAGAAATCTCTTCCACGTCTCCTTCCATCTTGGTATTTCCTCCTGGAAGGACCCAAACTGACACAGACCCAATGGGATGTCCAAGCAATGTCTATGGAAGGCTATCCCAGTGTACATCTGAGGGGTCCTCTCCCAACTCATAATCATCCTTTTCCCACCGCACAAAACAAACAGATACCTCTCACCCACACAGAATCTTACTATGAACACCGCCCCAGGGTATTAAAAAGGTCCCAGCTGGCAAACCAAAAGGCAGTTTGGAAAATCAGCATTGGCCTCCTTCAATTAAGACATTCCTGTAGCTGAGGCCAAGGTTTTCCTTGACTTCCTTAGGGTCCCTAACAGGGTCTGAAAATTAAACTGATAGAGACAGATTAACAGGAGAAAAGTATACAAATGTATTTAATGTAAGTTTTATGTGACTTGGGAGCTTTCATAAGGAAATGAAGACCCAAAGAAATGGTTAAACCTGAGAGTTTTTATGTTGGGTTTGAAGAAGAGTGGACAGTTGTGGCAAGACAGGACAGGACAGAGTATGATCCAGTGTAAGAAACTGGGGACAGTTAGTGGGGCCTGTTTGTCCTGATTCCTCTGGCATCTCTCCCTCTGAAGAGAAGGATGCTCCTCTCCTCCAGGCAAATACAGGGGCGGCACCTCTCACGTGAGGGTCTATCACCTGCTTTGGGGAAAGGTTGGAGAGTCTTTCTTGCTCCTGCCATTTCTCAACTTCCTTCAACTTAAAATATTCAATATGTCAAGGTGCCTTATTTTGGAGAAGTGTGTCCTGAACCCCATCACGACGAACTTGCGATTGGTCCAGTCTTAAGTATATTGCTGTTAAGGGTCAAACCACAGCATAAGAACTGGGGTGTTTTGGCTTGTGCCATCATGTTCTTGTTTCAAATCTATTAAGGACTGGGGCAGCAGAAGTGGTGACAATTTTCATATACATATTTCCTGAAGTGGCCATGAGAAAGCCGCTCACAGACCTGCCACCCTGGGTGACTCTGTCAATCAAGGGTTCAGTGAAGTTACTGCTCCGAAAGCCATTAGCCACCCTGCACTCTGCCAACTACTGGGGGTGGCCGGGATCCTGAGACAGACGCGGTCCTGGGAGACCCAGCTCTGCCTCCAGAACTCTCTGATGGCCTTGCTGATCCTTTAGCGCCCACCTAGTACGCTTCTACCCACTCTCCTTCATGTGGCCTCAGAACTGCACTGTGGTCCAAAAGGTCTCTCTGCTTTCTCCAGAGCCACCTCTGCCTTGACTGTCTCTCATCCTGGTTTCCTCTAATAAAGTCTTTGCACGTTTAAGCCCATCTTGCATCTGCATCTTGGAGAACCCAAGTGACATACCTCACTTCTTACACCATAACCCACACTGACCCTGTTTGTCAAAGACTGCACTCCTCTTTACACAGAGGCCCATGAGGGCAGCCAAGCCTTATCGTCACCCAGGCTCCATGTTCTTGGTAGGCTCCATGCCTCAGCTCTCCATCTCTCTCACCTGTAGGAGTTGGAAATGCAAGGTTGCCTTTGTGGAGGACATAGGGTAGCAGGATGATAAGAATTAAAAAATAAAGTTGGGCTTTTTCTGGCAGAAAGCAAGTCTGATTTGGCTGACTGACATGATGGTGAGGACTGGACTTGTCATTTGGATTACATGGCAGACATTTTCTATATATGGAATGAGCTAAACCTCCAACTCCCAGATTTTGAAAAAGAACAAAAACAAAAACAACTCCCCGTGTTTAAGCATGCAGTGTAAAAATTATATATTTTAAGTACATTGTTAAGCAAGAATTGAAAGTAATGATATTTCCATTTTTCCAACCTTTTCTGAGTATGATAGGAATAAAAATAGGCTCCCAAAGTAAAAGTAACTGGTATAATTAAGAGTAACTTGGTAAATCTTGGAGAAACTTTTTGGTGTATTTCCCAGAGCGTGAGAAAAATGCATGACTTTAATGACTGGGTACCAAATCCTTTTGCAAGTCAAATGGTTTCCAATTCTCTGCCTTGAGCAAAACTGAAGGAATATTTAACTGAACTGTCAACTGATAGATGAGAAATATGATTTTTGGCATATGCCTTAGAAGGCACTCAAGGAATTGAGTGTGACCACAATGAGATAAATCCTCTGCTCCTACCTACTTATTTATGTAAGCTAGCCTTTACCAGCACTTGAATCTATGCAGTGAAGGATAAGAATACAATTGTGGCTAAACCCGGTGTGCATGAGTTCACTGGAAGAAAACACACATGCCCCTTCCCCTAGCTCATTGCGATATGCGTTTCAAATGCAATTTTACTTTTCTGGCATCATTCCAATCTCTGCCTCCCTCTTCATATTGTCTTCTCCTTTGTGTGTGTCCAGTCTACCTCTGCCTCCCTTTATCAGGATAACTGTGATTGCCCGTAGAGCACAGATAATCCAGGATAATCTTCCCAGCTCAAGATTCTCTCTCTTTTTTTTTTTTAAAGATTTTATTTATTTGAGAGAGAGAGAGTGAGAGAGGCATGAGAGGGGAAGGGGGTCAGAGGGAGAAGCAGACTCCCCACTGAGTGGGGAGCCCGATGTGGGACTCGATCCCGGGACTCCAGGATCATGACCTGAGCCAAGGCAGTCGCTTAACCAAATGAGCCACCCAGGCGCCCAAGATTCTCTCTTTTTTTAAGACTTTATTTGAGAGAGAGAGAGAGAGCATGAGTGGGAGGTTGGGTGGGGCAGAGGGCGAGGAAGAAGCAGACTCCCCACTGAGCAGGGAGCCCGACTCAGGGCTCGATCCCAGGACCCTGGGATCATGACCTGAGCCAAAGGCAGATGCTTAACCAACTGAGCCACCCAGGCACCCCTCAAGATTCTTAACATAATCACATCTGCAAAGACCCCTTTTCCAAATAACGTAACAATTACAGGTTTGGGGGATTAGGACCTCATATCTTGGGAAGCCATTATGCAGTCTACCATGCCTGGTGAAGTGACGTTAACCTGGTTGTAATAAGCTGTCCACTAGTAACTGAAGCTTATCCACTGTATGGCCCTGGTCAAGGTACTCCCTTGTGGGCTTGGCCTCTGCGTTCCTAAATGTGTCATGCTACCTCTAACTACCAATAACACTCCACTTGGTGGCCCCTCAGACTCCGACTGTCTGCCTGAGATCGGAATCTGGAGAAAATGTTCCAGCCACTTGTTTTCAGAAGGAGGTGTGGATGGAAATAGGACAGTGGGTTCCAGAACTTGGTCTGGGAAGGAATGATGTGGGTCCACAAGGGGAGAAAGGGGGACTCATTAATCAAACACTGCTCGATGCCAGGTGTAGCATTTTATAATGGCAAGGGGTTCTTTGGAAGCCCTGGTGTCCTCAGAGGGCTTCTGTGTGGAAGTGCCACAATTTTCTAGGCCATAGGACAACTCTTAAAGGGGCCCACTTGGGCAGAACAATCTGGGGAGAAAAGAGGGAAGAATGAAACAGGGAGAAGCAGGGAGGAGCATGAGCTCCTGCTTGTTTTTTGGATGAGCATGAGCTCCTGCTTGTTTTTTTGGATGGAGTTGGAGAAGAAAACCAAATAATGAGATAGACAGGTTGCAAAATCTTGATGGAGAACCTATGCTTCTTAACAGAGCATCTATGTGGTGCTTCTAATTGATCGATCTGAGGTGTAGTTATTCGATGCAATGCTGCAATTATTTATTCAGTGTCTTTCAGAACAGCCACTAAAATGAGCTGCTATTTTTGGAAGTGTCTCCGTGAGTACCCTGCGTGTGGCAAGCCCCCATTAAATATTTGTTAATGCGTTGGTGTTTCAATTCGGGAAAGTACGTAAAGCATTTTTAACTTCGGGTAGCTGGTCGATTCTAGATTTCATTCCATCCTGGGCTCCGCTGCACTACGAACTCTGTGACTCTAATTTGGACGGCTTTGCGTTGTATGTGGATTAGCACTTGACCTCTTCTGAACCCACACTGATGGTGGATAAAGGGTTCTCTTTGGGTTGAGGAGCATATTTGTGGCATCTAGTCCATTCTGGGGCAATCAAATAATTCAAATAAATGACTGTGTGCTTTTCTTCCTTACTCGTTCTTTTTACTTATTTATTTTCTTAACCCTTCTAAGCCATTTTGGCTTTTCTTATTATCCACCCCCCCCCCCCCCCCCGCACAGAGCGTGCTGTCCCTCATAAGTTGGTGCCAGCTGCAATACAACTAATAACAGTTTCCTCTTGAGAGTCCGTGGGGTATTAAATATTAAGGGTCCTCTGGCTGCAAGTGTCCGGGTACTATTTTAATCATGGTGGAGCTGGGAAAACAGTGACCTACTGCAATCCTTCTAGAACAGAACAGAACCCGGGGCCCTCCAATCACAGGGAGTGCAGAGTCACATTCGGGGCTGGCTCTGGCCCTCACTTACCACATGACGTCTCTGCCCGTGGGACTGACCCCCCGCAGTTTTCTTTGCCTGGAGCTGGGTGCCTCACCGTTCTACCAGACTACCGTCACCTGCACCTCCGGGTCGACCCTTCATGCCATTCCTCCTCTGAGTCTAGTGTAGATTCCCTGGCTGCATCCCCCACGCTCTTATTACCCCCCAGCCCACTCAGGGATGCATTTATCTGGGTACCTAATAAGGCAGGCGGTGTGCCACCTGCTGGGCATGCGGGGTGAAAAGAAGAATGCCTGTCCTCATTTGGGGGAGGGGGTACTGAGAGAACAGACACGGTAGAGTTCAGCCATGATAAGTGCACCGGAGGAAGAGTGGGGCATGACGAGGAATGCCCTAAGGACATAATGGGCTGACCCCAGACCTCAGGTCCCACCTGAGGAGGTGGGAGCCCTGTGACCATTCTTGCCCAGGGACCACGGCTCTTGCTCTGACACTTTTATTAAATACTATGTATGAGGTCCACCACGTGCCAGCATGTGATATGGCTCTTCTCCCAACCCTGAGCCTTGCCGATCCTAGATGCGTCTAGCCTGTGGTGGGCATGGGCTTTGTATTAGGATCAGGCACTTCTGGGAATTTAGATTTCCTGACAAGGTTCAGTTACTGCGAGCAGGCTGTGGTGGTGATTAAGGAATCCACTTGGAAGCAGGAACAGGAAGCCTGTGTGTGAACATAAATTGTGGTGGGTTCTCAGTTTCTCTTTCAATGAACCCTGAAAACATGGCGGCCAGTGGCCCTGCCTATGCTCTACAACTCTAGCCCTGACCACAGCTAACAGCACTACAGAGAAGAGACAAAGTAAACACCCCACGGAGTGGGGCTAGAGGAGTCAGTTTTCTGGATGCAGTGCATTGGGCCAGAAGGGGTGCCCATCCCAAGGTGGGCCAATCAGAATATTTCTCCAGGGTTTCCCAGGTTAGAGCTAGGGAGAGGATCCAGCAGTCAGGTCCCAGCTGTCCGGAGAAACCCAGTCTGCAGTCGGAGAAAGTAAGAGAGAAGGAAATTGTGAAGAAGCACAGATAGAATTGGGAGAGAGTAAACAATTATTCCTGGTGTTATTGAAATCCCTGGTTCTAGGTGTTTCTGAGGCCCAGAAGGACCCCCTACTCTTACTATGACTTGTTCAATTCTTTTTTTTTTTTTTAAGATTTTTATTTATTTATTTGAGACAGAGAGAATGAGAGAGAGAGAGCACATGAGAGGGGGGAGAGTCAGAGGGAGAAGCAGGCTCCCTGCCGAGCAGGGAGCCCGATGCGGGACTCGATCCTGGGACTCCAGGATCATGACCTGAGCCAAAGGCAGCCACTTAACCAACTGAGCCACCGAGGCGCCGACTTGTTCAATTCTTAAAAAAAAAAAAAAAATCCTTCTTTTTCTCTAAACTGAATTGGATTGGGTTTTTGTCACTTAATATCCCAAAGAGCCCAGACAGGCATGGATTATCTGCTGCAGGGCAAGAGACAAGGCCAGAACCCCACACAGCTCCCGGCAATGACACCAAAGACTCAGTGACACAAGGCAGCAGGGTCTCCCCATGTCAGCAATTATTATTTCATAGGGTTTTTTTTTTAAGATTTATTTATTTATTTGAGAGAGAGAGAGAGAGAGTGGAGGGGGAGGGGACAGAGGAAGAGGGAGAGAATCTCAAGCAGACTCCCTGCTGAGCGTGGAGCCCGATGTGGGGCTTGATCACAGGATCCTGAGATCATGACCTGAGCCGAAATCAGGAATCAGCTGCCACCCAGGCACCCTGGTAATTATTATTTCAGAGAAATTATTTGAAGATATTATTTTGAGCAAACTAGTATCTCACAAATATCCAATGTTGACCTTCATATTTTTATTATAATGCTAATTCAACACAATTTAGCAAATATTTCTTAAGCATTTATTAAGCATCTAGAACATAATCCTGTTCCAGGATCCTGAGAGAAGGCAATGGCCAAAAAAGACAAAAATCTCTATCCCCCATTCTAGTTGGGGATAAATAACCTTGAACATGCACAAACACATACCTAATCTCTTTTATTTCCTTTTGCTTTTAACTCTTAATGTAAACTCCATGTAAACTATAAAACCAAAATGCACTTACAGATTTTCAAAAAGCTACAAAGTTGATTCAATTAACAGCACAACTTCATGTGGCAAATTAAATTATTGTGCTAAACCTAAATTGATTTCATTGGGTTTAAAGATATAGCCTGAAATCTGGATCTATATTTAATCTTTTCCTGTGTTTTAACCTCAATAATGCTAATGATTAAGGGTATCATAAAGAATTACATAAATATGTTCAAGACTTTGCTTTTTAGGATTTAAGACTTCATACTTTTACCAAATTGTCTTGCAAGCAGACTTCAAATGCCAGTTTTGGTCACAGGTCACCTGATTAGTCTGTAAAACTATCTTAGCCATTCAAAGATAAGGCTAGTCAGCTTGGATTATTAAACTCAGCATCGAACGGATAGCTTCTCCATATATTATTGGTACTAAGAACACAAAATATTTCTCTCTTTCTAGTTACTACCACAGTTATTCCTAATGAACTGTTTTGACAATTGATATGCATAAAGAGGTACCAGAAGCATCTTAGCATGTGATTATGATCATTGTTAATACTTAGCAAGTACTGGGAGCTGTTCTAAATGAGTAAATCAACTCAGCCAAGCCTCCAAGAACCCTCCAAAACAGATCCTTCTGCCAGGCTCACTTTACAGATGAAGGGAAACTGAGACCCAGGAAGGTTAGCTAATTTGCCCAAGATCAGACCTAGCGTAAGTGACAGAGCTGGGATTTGAATCCAGGCAAGTCTGGCTCCAGAGGCTCCAGTCCAAATACCCCCATGATCCTGCCATTGAGTGTGTGTAATCATAATCTGGGATGATGATTACACTTGTGCCCTGTCCTGACTCCATTCCCTCACCAATTCTCTCTCTTGGAACAACTGAGAAACGTCCATTTACCCATCAAAGCTTTCTGCCATTTGGCTTCTTGGGCTAGAATAGATAAAAGATGCCATTGCACATTCTGCACTAAACTCACATAGATCAAGGATCAACGAACTATGACCCATGGGCTAATAAGCCTTTGTAGTAGTTTGTTGGGGGCTGTCATTTAAAAAAAAAAAGATTACAGATTGAATGGCTTAAATAACAGAAATGTATTTTTTCACGGTTCTGGAGGCTACAGATCTGAGAGCAAAGCATCAGCAGTGTTGGCTCTCCTGAGAGCTACAAGGGAAGAATCTGTTCCCAGCCAATCTCCATCTTCTCTTTATCTTCATACTATTTTCCTTCTGTGTGTGTCTCTGTCCAAATTTTCTCTTCTTATAAAAGCTGTAGTCATACTGGATTAGAGCCCATCCTAATGATCTCATTTTAATTTATTTACCTCTTAAAGACCCTATCTTCAAATATGGTCACATTCTGAGGTACCGGTGGTTAGGATTTTGACGTGTGAAATTTTGAAAGGACACAATTTGAAACCTTCATTGTTTTAAGCTACTGAGATTTGGGGGTGTCTGTTACCACAGCATAACCCAGACTATCCTGACGAATACAAAAAAAAAAAAAATCACATGTAGACTAGAAATGACAGCATTGTCTGTCCATATTTATGGCCCTATTAAAAACCACACTAGGGACTTTACTGGGAAAAAAAGAAGTTACATGCATTACAGGCATGAATAGATTAGCCCACAGAAGTATTCTTAGAGCTGAAATATTATTTTTTCTCCATTCCAGGAAGCTAAAGACTAGGGAAGATAAATGTCTCTTTCTGGCCAATAGGAAAGTCCTAGATCCAGGATGACTCCCAGTCACATGCTCATTCCAGCCAGCTTGGCCGCTTTCCTGCCTCATTGGGATCCAAGATGGCAGCCAGCGCCAGTCACCAGGGCAGCATTTCTTCCCCTCAGGCCAGACCTGTCAGTGACTCAGCAGAGCCTGTCCAGCCTTGACAGTTATGAACTTGGAATGCCTCTTGCTCACCTAGATGTTATCATCTGACTTGTGACAGATTAATTCCTTAATCATCTGTTTGAGTTTTTCCACTTGATATTAAACCTCTCATCCTATTTCCTCATGGTTGTGAGACTGTCAGAGAGCAAAGAGGTGGTTTACATCTTCTCCAGGGGAGGTCCTTCAGACTGAGAGGAGTTTTCTGGGGAGGGAAAATACCGTCTGTCATAGTTTCCTGTGACTGCTGTAACAAATTATCACAAACTTGGTGACTTAACATGAAAGAAATGTATTCTCTCACAGTTCTGGAAGAACTGAAATCGAGGTGTCAGCAGGACCACATGTCCTCGGAGAGTTCTGGGGGGAATCCTTCCTTGCCTCTTCCTGTTCTGGGGGCTCTCAGCCATTCCCTGGCTTCCTTGGCTGTGTCACTCTAGTCTCTGCCTGTCTTCACATGGCCTTCTCTGGAGTCTCAAAGCTCCCTCTGTCTCTCTCTTAGAAGGATTCTTGTCATTGGATTTAGGGTTCCCCTGGATGACGCAGGATCATCTCATCTCAGGATCCTTAACGTATTTACGTATGCAAAGCCCCTTCTTCCAAATAAGGTCATACCAGGAATTAGGAGGGAATCAGCATTCAGTTCACTCCACTTTCTCTGTGTCGTGTCATGAAAACTTCCTCCAAGGACAAGTGTGGAACGTAAATGAAGGCTGTGCTCTGCCTGTTTGCCCCTTTCTTCCTGGTTTGTCTCCTCTTCGCCTCCTTCTGCTTCTGCCTTCTCTCCACAGCCAAGGACACTAATGCTCACTGACTAATTGAGTCTAAAGTTTTAGGGGATTCATATGCGCTTCCTCCCAGATATTGGCAGCTTAAATTTGAATAATAGAGGGCACCATGCTGCACCAGTGCAAAATGTTCTTGTAAAATGTTGGATGTTGGTGAGGGATATATTTCTGGATGGAAAGAGGGAAACGGAGTGGGAGGATTCCTTCCAATGGGTGCATTGGAAGTCTATCAGATTCTATCATCACATTAATTTCTGGGACACACTCAGCACACTGGTCAAATGTGGGCTTAGGTCTAAGTTGGGAGGGTATGTGTGAGTGTGTGAGTGTGTGTGTGTGTGTGTGTGTGTGTGTAGATACGATAGAATTACTACCCAACCTCAACAAGCTAGATTTCTGAAACCAGGAAAATTAAACCAAACAAGGATAATACTAATACTGTCATTTATTTAACATTTACAACTGGCTAGGCACTGTAAGGTTTCTTATCCATTTTCCCAGTTTGATTTCCAAAATCAGCTATACATGTTCAGGATGGGCCCAACCTGTTTAAAAGTGGTTCTTGGGGTGCCTGGGTGGCTCAGTCGGTTAAGCATCTGCCTTCGGCTCAGGTTGTGATCCCAGGGTCCTGGGATCGAGCCCTGTGTTGGGTTCCCTCCTGGGCAGGAGCCTGCTTCTCCCTCTGCCTCTGCCCATCCCCCCCACTTGTGCGCGCACACTCTCTCTCTCTCTCAAATAAATAAATAAAATCTTAAAAAAAAAAAGTGGTTCTCATGGGGCACCTGGCTGGCTCAGTCGGTAGAACATGCAATTCTTGATCTTGGGGTTGTGAGTTCAAGCCCTGTGTTGGGTGGAGAGATTACCTAAAAATAAAATCTTAAACAAATTTAAAAAATAAATAAAAGTGGTTTTTATGAAGAAAATGTAAAGGTTTCGGTCAACCACAGGCTTAGTCAATGAGTAACATCATCACTATGTATGGCTGCAAAAGGGGGACAAAAATTAAGACTGTTTTCGTGACACTTTAGTGCCCAGATTGAGGGTGGCAAAAAGACCCAATGTAGCAAGAAACCCCCTCTTATACCTCATTAACTGAGCTCAAGGTCTTGAGGGACACAAGATAAAGGAAGTGTCTTCCAAGGTCACAGCCACTTATTTGTGGACAGAATATCTTCATTCAATCCTGGAGGAGGCTTGAACATTCTAGGAGCAAAGCTCGAATCTCTCCCTTTGGCTCTCTCTCCCTCCATACACCATGACCCAGGAAGAGCCACCTCTACCTTGACCCTTAACCTTGACTTCCTCCTGGGCACCCCAAAGGCCTCCTCCCACCAGCATGGCCCAGCCCCCAGAGTTATCATCCTCCTACTGCAGAACAGCTGCACCCCTTCTTGCTTGAGTCTGTCATCACCATGAGCCTCTCCAGGACGAGGACCAATGGAGATGGAACAAATGAAGGAAGAAGTAAAGCTTGTAGGCCAATATTTGAAGAGATGCAAACGAGAATAGGGGCAGGAACTGGCCCCCAAGCAAGTGCAAACAGCTGGAGGAAATGGAGATGTTTAACTTAGAGAAGACCTTGGGGGTCCCATAAGCATACCATCTGGGTTCCAGACTCTATTCTCCATGCTTTGTCTACATTGTGCTTACTTACTTTGACCTTCACAGGAACCTTCTGAAAACTCAATGCCCCTCTTTAAAGAAAAACAAATCAAGGCAAGGAGAGTTTCGGTAACTTATGTGAGGGCCAATAGATAAGTATGTCAAGGCCAGCGCTCCACCTGGGGACGTCTAACTCCACTGTAGCACCATCAAGAGGGAGAAAGCAAAGAGATGTATTATGTTGCACACCAGAAGATAAATGTAAGAGCAAAGGGCCAACATTCCAGGGAGGCAGATTGTTGGCTCAGTGTAGGGAAGGATTCGGTAACAATTAGAGTTTCCTAGTAAGGAGTGGGCAGCCCTGTGGCTCCCTGAGGCTCCCACCAAGGAGTCTCCAAGCAGAAGTTGGGCGACCATCTGCCGTGGATATAATAAGGAATTCTGCCCTGGAGTGAAGGTTGGGCCAGGGGAACTTGATGAGAGGATATATGTGCACTAACTGATTCTAGGCAGTTCTAAAAAAGCCTGACATTCTAAGATTCCCAAAACCTGACAAACTTGCTTGCAATATAAAATCCCTAACAGTCAATGTCTTCCGCAGCTTACCATCTAAACCAGAGAAAAGCAGTTGACCACTTTCATTTCCTGGGCTGCTTCTCCTATTCTCTCTCTCATTTAGGATTACTTTTTCACTCTCTGTATTTTCTTTTCCTTTACTATACACGGAAGAACAATAGCGTACTTAAACTCTCATTGGAGCATTCCTGAGACATGAATAAGCCCGAATTCTCCATTCCCATAATGAATGATTCCATGTGTGCCAAGTATCAATTCATATGCTTTATTCCTCAGTGATAAGCTTTTGGTTTCTCAGGCTGTGTATTCTGTAAACCTGGTATAAGAACTTCCTGGCATCCTCTGCTTCATGATCATTCTCCATTTTTCATTATTTTAACAACCTCATTCTGGATGCCTAAGAACACTGACTTGGGGAAAAGGCAATCTGAACTCAGTAGTAAAGATATGACAAGCGCGGGCGCCTGGGTGGCTCAGTCGGTTAAGCGACTGCCTTCGGCTCAGGTCATGATCCTGGAGTCCCTGGATCAAGTCCCGCATCGGGCTCCCTGCTCGGCTGGGGGTCTGCTTCTCCCTCTGACCCTCTTCCCTCTCGTGCTCTCTGTCTCTCATTCTCTCTCTCAAATAAATAAATAAAATCTTTAAAAAAAAAAAAAAGATATGACAAGCGCTAACCCTTCCCTAGTACCTACAGTGTGCCGGGCACCATGTGGAGCACTTTCAATATACTAGCTTATTTCATATTTGTAACTGCCCTGTGAGGTTGGTATTATTCTAATTACCCCCATTTTAAAGATGAGGAAGTAGAGGCATGGGGAAGTTAAGTAATCTGCAAGGAGTGGGACTAGGATTCAAATCAGGGCAGTTGGGTCCCATGATCCCCATCCTTCATCCACACTATCCGGCTTCCAGCTGTGGACCCACGGACGGCCGAGAGAGACCCTGGGTGAGTTGCCTGCATCACCAAGCTGTGGCTTGTCTGTGCCTTGTCTGTGCCACGCAGGACTGTTCAGGAACTTGGCAACCTCCAGCCCCGAGGTTCTAGGAAGCAGCATTTCCAGGCTGCTACACAGGGTCCGCATGAGGCTCTCCGTCTACCCAGGAGCCAGCCAAGAACCCTCAATTCACCTGATGCGAGAGACTCATTAGTCTGTTTTCAGAACTCTCCAGGCATAAAAATGACCTTCTTAGACTAAGAAATCTATGTCGGGGTGTGGCTTTTTTCTCTGTACCAGCTACAACTCATTTCCCTCATTCTTACGTGCCGCTGGAAACACCCTCCACATCCTAAAAATTATTTATTTTTTTAAAAAGATTTTATTTGTTTGACTGAGAGAGACACAGCGAGAGAGGGAACACAAGCAGGGGGAGCGGGAGAGGGAGAAGCAGGCTTCCCACAAAGCAGGGAGTCCCATGCGGGGCTCAATCCCAGGACCCTGAGATCATGACCTGAGCCAAAGGCAGATGCTTAATGACTGAGCCACCCAGGCACCCCTAAAAATTGTTTATTAGAATTTCCTAACTTCCATTCAACGAAGTATACCATTAATCATACACTTTAGATTCATGTATTCATTTACCCAATGCACATTTATTGAGTGCCTAGAGGGGGCCAGGCAAGGTGACGGGCTCTGTGTTTATATATTTAGATTTTGGTGAAATCTGATTTTGACCGCTGTCTTAGGGTTATGCTAGCTGCCCTATCAGATGCGTCTCCATGTTTTAACACCTTAACAGACAAAAGTTGATTTCTTATTCAGATAGAATGTAGAACCGGATGTTCGAATGGCCCGAGGGTTGGACTGCGGGTCTCCTTCCAGCGGCGGGGGGGGGGGCAGCTCCAGAGCAGAGTCTGAACTGCAGCGGCCAGAGTCATGGCAGGGCAGGCGTTCAGAAAGTTTCCTCCCCTCTTTGACCGAGTTTTAGTTGAAAGGAATGCAGCTGAAACTGTAACCAAAGGAGGTATTATGCTTCCAAAAAAATCTCAAGAAAAAGTGTTGCAAGCAACAGTAGTAGCTGTTGGATAGGCTCTAAAGGAAAGGGTGGAGAGATTTAACCAGTTAGTGTGAAAGTTGGAGATAAAGTTCTTCTCCCAGAATATGGGGGCACTAAAGTAGTTCTGGAATGACAAGAATTATTTCTTATTTAGAGATGGTGATATTCTCGGGGAGTATGTGGACTGAAATCATTATTAAAATGGCATGAAGTGAAGCTGCCCATTCCAGTGAAGTTGTGAAATCTTTCATCATGTAAATAATTTTCATGTCTCTCTTTTATAATACACTAATGGTATCCAAACTAATGATATCCAGTGTCTCTAAAATTTAGTTTTAGTGTACTGATATAAACATTAGCAAATAAAAATGCATAAATGAAAAAAAAAAGAATGTAGAACCGTTTCTGACCCAGGTTCTTTCCCTCTTGGGGCTCCACCCTCCCTGGGGCATGAGAGTCATTTCCACTCAGCTCCCTGATAGGAAATGAGCCAGAGTAGAGAGCCAGGTCCTACTCACCTTTGCCCAGAAGTGACACTCATCTCCTCTATTTATACTGGTGAACATCTAGATGTGAGGTCTGGGGTGGGTGGTTAGGGGTGGGTGCTGAGAAATGTCACCCTCGCTTGGCAGCCTCTTCCCAGAGGGCAGCCGCTCTGGTGGGTGGCAGCCGGGGTGACCCATGTGGGGCGCATACACTGGGATGACCCATGTGGGGCACATACACCCATGTGGGGTGCATAGCATCAGGGACCGCTAGGCTCTGCAGTGGGATTTCCCCAGGCAGGTATGCCCTATGTCAGTGATGTTGACATTGCTCAGTAGACCTTTGGCAACCTTCTTTGGAAATTACTTTGAAAGCAATTTGGCGGGCGCCTGGGTGGCTCAGTTGGTTAAGCGACTGCCTTCGGCTCAGGTCATGATCCTGGAGTCCCTGGATCGAGTCCTGCATCGGGCTCCCTGCTGAGCGGGGGGTCTGCTTCTCCCTCTGACCCTCTTCCCTCTTGTGCTGTCTCTCATTCTCTCTCTCAAATAAATAAAATCTTTAAAAAAAAAAAAAAAGAAAGAAAGAAAGCAATTTGGGAACAAAAGATCTTTCTTTGTAAATCCTTCAGTGGTGGCCATGTGCATTCTTTGTAGGCTGATTTAATTCTTGCAAATTAGTCATGAGTCATTCAGAGTCAAGTCTGGGGCATAAAGCAGAGGCTCGGTAATGCTGTTTTGAATCCAAGTCAAAATATATCAGTAAAGGGAAGAGGTGGAGTCCTCCTGTGGGCTGGTTGATTTGGCCCTGAAAGCAATTCCCTGAGAGGAGCTGAGCTCCCAGAGTGTTTTGAGCAAAGGTGGGACCGTTTGATTAGGGCAGGAACAAGAAAGCTCTTCTCAGTGTCAGACGATCTGAGTGTTAGCTGTGTAACTTGCAAGGAGACTGGGGACTCTCCAAGCCTGTTTCCTCATCTGTAAACTGATGATGGGGGAGCAGATTAGGTCGCCTCTCACCTTCTTTGAAGCGCTGACATTTGAGATTCTGAAGAGAAAGCTTTCAAATACCACCTTTCAGCTGCATAGGTCAGAGCCCGAGAGGCCGTTTGAAGTACTGCCTCATTATTGCTAAAACTCAGGCCTGTATTCCTGGGTATTTACACATCCGCATGTTCTAGAATCAGAGAAGACCATCCATCAGGGCACCTGTGGGTCACATGTGACACCGGATGGGCTTGGAGCCTCCACATCCTCCAGTATGAGCTGGAAAATAATAGTCCCCTGCCTGTGGGAATAGTGTGACCTTGAACATAAGGGAATGCGGTATCTTAGCACAATGCCTGACGCCGGAAAGTGCCGGTCAATGCTCCTGCTTGGACCGGGTCACTTTGACTGTAACTGTTACCCATGCCACTTCCAGAACCTGTTGGGACATCGCTGCCAGTGATCGGGCAGGAGGCTCCTTCGGCATGCCCCTCGAAAGAGGACTCATTGCTCCCCTGGGCAGCATCCCTCTTTGGATAGTGCTGTTTTTAAACATTTATTTTAGGGGCGCCTGGGTGGCTCGGTCAGTTAAGCATCTGCCTTTGGCTCAGGTCATGATCTCAGGGTCCTAGGATGGAGCCCCGGGGTCCAGCTCCCTGCTCAGCGGGGAGTCGGCTTCTCCCTCTGCCCCTCCCCGCCTCATGCGTGCGCGGGCACACTCTCTCTGAAATAAACAAAATCTTTAAAAAAAATAAACATTTATTTTATAAAGATTTTTTTTTAATTTTATTTATTTGACATAGAGACAGAGAGAGAGGGAACACAAGCAGGGGGAGTAGGAGAGGGAGAAGCAGGCTTCCCGCCGAGCAGGGAGCCCGATGCGGGGCTCGATTCCAGGACGCTAGGATCATGACCTGAGCTGAAGGCAGACGCTCAACCGTCTAAGCCACCCAGGTGTCCCATAAACATTTATTTTATAAAAAGTAATAATAATAGCTACTACCATACAAAGCCTACCAGACAAAGAAGTCTCTTCATGAGAAGGTTCTCCAATGCTGAATGCCAGCTCTGAACTCCCTCCCGACTGTCTCTCCAGTATCCTCATGTTTGTACTTTCTCCATTGTTCCTCTTATAAAAATGAATTGTTGTTCTTTCACAATTCTGACTCCTCCTTGAATAGGAACTGGCTTGTCTTTATTTCACTTAAGTGGATGGAACAGTAGGTAAGATTGGGCCTGAGCCCAGCAGAACAGGAATGTCTCAGGGGCTCAGCCTGGGCTGTGCACTGGAATCACCTGGGAGCTTTTAAAAAAATCATATCTCAGACCATTTACATCAGCCTCCTCGAGAATTTGACATCAATATTTTCTTAAGCTTCTAGGTGATTCTAATGTGCAGCCAAGACTTAGAAGCAATGTTCTAGATGCTTGTTCCTATTAATGTGGTCTAACATTGCAATCAATTTTTGCTAGGCTCATTCATCACCATGTTGAGTCATATTTAGGCTACTGTTAAGAATGACCACATCTTTTTCTACTAAGTCAAGGATCCCCAATTCTTACTGTGTACTTGATTTATATATATATATATATATATATATATATATATGTATACATATTTATGATATAATATATATTTATACATATTTATTATATAATATATATTTTTAAAATTTATTTATTTATTTATTTATTTATTTATTTATTTATTTGAGAGAGAGAGTGTGTGTGTGCAAGCAGGGGGAGAGGCAGAGGGAGAGAGAGAGAATCTCAAGCAGACTCCCTGCCAAGGGCAGAGCCCAAAGCGAGGCTCCATCTCATGACCTTGAGATCACGACCTGAGCTGAAACCAAGAGTCGGTCACTTAACCGACTGCGCCATCCAGGCGCCCCTGTACTTGTTTTTTTTTTTATTACTCGAGTGCAAATACTTTATACAGATGAAGTCTTTTCTGGCTAAATTTGTCTCTTTTCTATAACCCAGAAGTTAGCCAATTTTATGTTATATTTTACCATAGTTTAAACAAACAAAAACAAAAATCCAAAGGCTGGCTCTAAAGATCTCCCTCCAGTTATTCTCAATGCCTGAGTCAGGAGACTTCAAATACAACCATCAGTCTGCAGCCTAGAGCAGGTGGTAGAAAATTGTGAATAAAAATAAGTAAATGAAGCTGATGTCCATCTCCCATGTACATCATCGTGTCCCAATGGTAGACCAGATCCTAATAGATCTCATCAATGCTTGAGAATGCTCACTGATCTGTTAGCGTATCTGTGAATCTACCAGCTTCGTCGCCTTTCAAGGAAGGAACTGAGGTTGGCTTTTCACTCTGAGAAAACACAGTGGGAGGAAGGTGTCAGGACCGGGCCGCCTGCCCCACGTGCTCAGGAGCCCCGCCTGGGGCCGGCTACGGCCTGCAGACCTGACACCTGCAAGGTCCTGCCGGGCCCCTCACGCCAGGTGTACAAATGGAACAAGGCACTCCTCTGCCCCATGTTCGCTTATTTCCGCGCAGTTAATGTAAAATGCCCAAGGAGAGCCCACGATTGCGGGAGGGGCTTCGGCGGGTGAAGGGAGCTGGCTCTGCGGTGTGTAGCTCCCCCTAGTGGTCACGGGGCGTCCCTTCTCGGGTCAGAAAAACAGGCGGTGGAAACTTAGTTCGCATTTTTAGAACACAATTAAGTTTGTCCTGCAGTTTCCCTCGGCCGGTGTACCTGTCACACTCTGATGAAACCCTCCACGTGGTAATATGAAAACATCTAGGATTACTCGGACTAACCCTCTACAAAGAAAGAAAACAGAAACTATAATGCTTCTTTTGTTTTTAGTTCCCAGCTTCCCAAGACAGTGTTCTATGGAGGTAAAAATCCTCTTATGACATAAGATTTATTAGGGAGAAAGATCAGTTCCTTTTGCTCCATAAGGCGTCCCTCTGTCATTGCCACCCCACAGAGTGCATCCTATTTCTTACTTTACCGCAAAGGCAGAGGGGCCTTCCTCACCAAAGATGGGGAGCCATAGCAACAGATCTGCTCGGATGGCAGTTTCCACAGGCCAGACTCTTACCCTCTAAGATCGGGATGGAATACTTTTCCCTTCAAAAGAAGTGGCTTACCCTTGATATATATATTTTTTGAAGTCACAAACTCTTGAGAAAATAATGCAAACGATGGACCCGCCTCCCTTCTCTGCCCCTCAAATGCACACACACACATACACACAAAGTGTGCACACAACTGTGGGGGATTTGGTCTCCCTAAAGGCATTCATGGACGCTGGATTGCAGGTTAAGAATCTAAGGGGGACCCTAGGTGCCCCATGGCATGGGCGTGCAGCGCCCAGTTAGAACGCAGCTGGCCACACTCCTGAGCTGGGTGTAGCCAAAGTGAGGTAAGCATGCGTGTGTTAGAGCCGCCTACCGTTTTCAGTAGCTCACAAGTATTTTCTCCGGACCCCTCCCAGCCACCTGGTGAGATCAGTAAGGGCAGAACCACTCACGGGAGGGCGACCGCTGCTAAAGGAAATATGGGAGAAATGCAGACAGATTATCATAACCAAATCCTTATAAAACATTTCTCCCTCTTCTCCATGCCTATGAAGCCATTTGCTGGTGGCAACAGTGAAGGGACACATGGGGAGGAATTGTCTTATAATGCCTTGGGGAGGCGACATCCATGGAGGCTGTGCTCATTCAGGGGAGATGGTGAGTTATACTTACCCAGGCATTTGTGGGAACCCGAAGAGGCTGGCAACTGAACACCAGACTTGTCACTAAATGAATGGGGGTGTTTTCGGCTTGTGGGATATCCACCATACCGAAGTGTCATCTTCCCCTCCGCCTTGAAGGATGCCCAAGTCAATTCTAGGGTGGCTGGGACGGGGGCCAGGGGGCGGGTAGTCCTGATGACAGACCTTCCTGAATTGTCCTGCAATGATCAGTTATGAATCTTCATCTCTCACTGGTTGCACATAATCTCAGTCTCAAACTCAACTCAAGAATCTGTGTTTGTCTAGGTCCTTCAAAAAGCAAATGCCAAGATGGGATTAAATGTGCAAGGATTTTAACAGGGGAAGTGCCTGTGTGAGGAAAAATTGGGAGTCGGATAAGGCTGGAAGAGTTGTAGGATGTGATACAAGTCTAAGGTGAGTGAAGAACAGGAGAGAAGGTTGGGTGGAAGATACCTGGACTGTCATGCCATCTAAGGAAGGTTCATCAAAGCTGAGATAGGGAGGTCCTCCAGCCAAAGTCAACCTTCTAAGGAGGGTGTGCCTCCCGAATGGTCCAGCCTTAGTATCCTTGCCACACTCATCTGGTGGTGGGAACAGCCCATGGTGAGTGTGGTCCTGGGGCCAACACGGCGCCATTGGTCACTTATACTCCCTGTAGCTGGAGGTCTGGGAGTACGGTCTCATGGCCATCACACCTTCTATCCTACCAGCTCATTTAAATTCTCCAGCCTCACTGGCTCTTAAGTTTGCAAACTTCACTTCTCCACTATCCATCGTTCCTCTGTGTCCTCATTTCCCTTCTCCAGCAACTTAGATTTCAGGGCCCATCCCTAGAATCGCTCTCTTATAAACACCCCAAAGTCTGCTGAGCCCGGCTCGCTCTGAGATGCTCATCTGGTCTAGTAGACACTAGTAGATGTCTATTCCCCACACCCTTCTTCTTAGCAGAACCCTCATTTGGTTCATGGAGTTCACCACACTATCCTAAGCCAATGGTTATCAAACTTTGCTGTGCCTCAGAATCACCTGAAAGGCTTGTTAAAGCACAGATTGCTGGGACTGACACCTATTCTGATTCAACAGGTCTCCATAGAGGCTCAAGAATTTACTTAGTGAGTTCTCAGGTGATGCTCATGCTGTGGGTCCAAAAATCTCACTTTAAGAACCACAGGTCTAAATCCATCTTCATAAACCCATAGCCCTCTTGCCATGGTAATTGTCAGGATCTGAAGAAAATGCCCCATGCTCCCTGGCTGGTGAAAGCTTTTCTCAACATCCTGCTCCACATTAACGAGGAAGCACGTGGACCTAATTGCCAATTGCAATCATGTCACAACCACAAGACACAAGTCATCACAAGGGACCAATATGTGAACAGCCAAGTAGAGAAGAAAGAACCTGGATCCTTGAAAAAACCACTGGGCCACAGAATCACCCATCCCTGGAGCTTGACCTACCTCTGAACCTCCCTTTAAGTTAAATAATTCATTTTCTTATTGTTTAAGCTGGTTTGAGAGAGGTTTTCTGTTACTGGCAAACAAAAACATCCTAGCTGGTACACCTAGGAAAAACCAAACCCTGATCTAACCCAACTGATGTTTGAGCATGTACCTACACCTAACCTGCTGAATACTTTTTTAAAAAAGATTTTATTTATTTATGTGACAGAGAGAGAGCATGAGCAGGGGGATGGGCAGAGTGAGAGGGAGAAGCAGACTCCCCGCTGAGCGGGGATCCCAACACCAGGCTCAATCCCAGGACCCTGAGATCGTGACCTGAGCCGAAGTCAGATGCTTAACCAACTGAGCCACCCAGGCGCCCCTAAAAATATACAGTTATCATGGTATTAGACCAGCTGTACATACTGTGTGGTTGTTGAGCAGAACTTTACTTACCTTAGTGCATTTGCTTATACACCCATCCATTAGGCATAATTCTTTCATATTGCAGGAAGCAAAAAAATCTTCCTTTGGCCTTGGTTTGATGACAGGCTGTGTTTCACTTCTCAACAGTAGCAGGGGATACCTGCTTTTCACACTGTTAAGTGTCCAGCTCAGCTCTGTGGGTCAGCTGACAGCTATTAGCTATTATCATATTGATAAAATATACACAACATAACATTTACCATTTTAGCCATTTTTAAGCATATAGTTCAGTGGCATCGAGTACATGCACATTTTGTATTAGTCTGCTCAAGTTGCCATGGGAAGTCCAAGATCAAGATCCGGCGGAGTTCCATTTCTGATGAGGGCTCTCTTCCTGGCTTACAGAGGGCTGCCCCCTCCCTGTGTCCCCACATGGCCTTTTTTTTTTCTGTGTCTGCACAGACAGGGGGGTTGGTGAGGGAGTGGGGGAGAGAGAGACATCAAATGAAAAGGCATAGGATTTGGACCACGGCTCTTTCCTATTCCTCCCCCGGGGGTAGATTTGTTCTTTCCTTTCTCCAGAAGTGATAGGTCCTTATCTAGGTCTTGGAGGTAGAGGTTTGTTGCCCCTTCCCCAGCAGCTTAAAACTTTTGCTCTGTATGCAAGAAGAGTCCGGCAGGAAAGTTTTATGCTATGTGACAGTCATGGTCGAACACCCTCCACAGACCCACACTGGCGCCTCTCTCTGGTCTCCCTCCTGACTCCCAGGGTTCTTGTGAGCACCCAGTGGAAGCCGCTGGAAAAGAGCTATAAATGAGTGCCAAATTCCCTTGTGTTTGGGTTTCTCAGGGGTCCTACACTGTCATGCCAGTGCATACCCAACCTTTAGCAACTTGTTAAAATTTTAGCTGATTTCTTCTTACCTCCTTATATAGCGGTCAGTGCCTCTTCCTCCCATGCTCTGCCAGATAGAACAGTCCATGCATCCAACTTTACTTGGAGGATCCTTTCCCTCCTTGGAATTCTTATTTGCCTTGGCTGCTTATTTGCCTTGCAACATTTGCTTTGTGAAGCCCTCAAGAAAAGTCACGATGTAGATTACCCGGCTCTCTCCTATCGTTAGGGCAAGAACAACGCTCTTTCCAGCTTTCATCGTCTTCAGTGGGAGAAGAGCCTTCATGCAGAGGTATGTTGAGGTCCAAATGAAGGCATGTATGTGCAGCCACTTGATGGATTCTATCATCTCCATAAAAATTACGGTTATGAAACTTACACCAGGGCAGCAGGCAAGATCTGTAGGGATGCACGTGATCTCTAACAGCAAACAAGCAAACCGTGGAAACAATCATAATCTCAGTCAACAGCAGAGAAGAGAGAGAGTGAGGCAGCCCATAATGGGACACCACGCAGCAGTGAACACACTACTGTATTCAACCACACTAAAAAAATCTAAGCAGTTCGTCAAATTAAGGAAGCCAGACACAAAAGAGCACATACACTATGATTCCTTTTAGAGCAAGTTCAAAAACCTGCAAAAAACTAAAAAAAACATATGTTAGGGTGTGTCATCTCAGAGGAAGCTATAATGAAGAGCAAAAGAATGATTAGCATAAGATTCGGAATAGCGGTGACCATTTTTTGAAGTAAGAAGTCAGTAAAAAGTCAGTACAATTTAGGGTTTCCGTTTCCCCACGACCACTGTTCTCATTGCTTTCAAGGACTTTAGGGAAGGTCAGTAATGACTGCTGATGTATTGGTCTGATTAAACATTAATTTTCCAGGGCCAGAGGTGGAGCCTGAATTAGGTTCTTTGCTCCGTGGATATGAGGACCATACCCAGCAACACTGACTTGCAGAATATGTGAGCTTCATTGTCACCTCTTGTCATTTTGACACCGAGAGCATTAGGTATGGAGCCTCTCCAGGAAAGGAGGGCATTGAGGACTCAAGTTTCTCCTGAATCTAGCACGGTTTGGTACAAGCTCAGTCCAGAAAAGGGTGGGTGTGAGCTAATACAACAGCTGAGGTGTCCTCAAAGAAAGCTCACGAGAGGGAGACCAGCCCCTGGGTCGGGGGCGTCTCAGTGGGTGGAAGAGCAACAGACCATCTAGGGAGCGAATAAAGAAAGTCATGTTTCAAAGCAGCATGCGTTTTGGTAGGGTCTGATCCACATTCCTCTAAGAGACATCAGGGACCCCTTATCAAGGCAGGTGGAAAGTGCTTTGAAAAACGTCTAATAAAGCACTTACCCAGCATTTACTGAGTACTTACTAAATGCCAGGCACTGCTCTAGGCTCATTATAAATATTAGCCCATTTAATCCTCCTAACAACCATAAGAGGTGGGCAATGTTATTATCCCCATTTACAGAGGAGAACACTTGCCCAAGGAGGTACAGAGAGTAAAGAAGGGGATGGAACATGGGCTCAATGGTCCAGCTCCAGAGCCCAGGCTCTTTTTTTTTTTTTTTTTAAGATTTTTTATTTATTATTTGACAGAGAGAGAATGAGAGAGAGAGAGCACATGAGAGGGGGGAGGGTCAGATGGAGAAGCAGGCTCCCTGCCGAGCAGGGAGCCCGATGCGGGACTCGATCCAGGGACTCCAGGATCATGACCTGAGCCGAAGGCAGTCGCTTAACCGACTGAGCCACCCAGGCGCCCCAGAGCCCAGGCTCTTAACCACCACCCTGGACTGCCTGACGGTCTCCAGCAGCACTCACAAAGCCTTGTGACTGATCTATGGCCCAGGAGTTCTAAGGTCCCCCGTTGGAATAGGGCAGAGGAAGAGTCTTGCCCAGCTGTAGATGTTGGCTTGTTTTCATAGCATTTAACTCCTGGCCTGGAATCATCAGGTGAACTTGTATAGCCCAGAGACCAGCCCCAGGTGAACGCCACCCATGACCCTCGGAGCTAGGAGGATTGTCTCTCCTCCCTGGTACGGACTCTGTACAGCAGCCCTGGGAACAAAATTACAAGACAGTACAAGAGACAGGGTTAAAATTTGCACTAAAATGATAAATTGTATGAACAATCTAGTGAGTCTGGCGGAAGACCAAAGGTCAGCAAGAAACCGCTCTTAGCTCTTTCCAGGGCCCCACCTGTCAAGTGAAAAGCTGAACCAGGAATTTCCAAACACAGCTCGGCTTCTTGGATCCCCCAGAGAGCTATGGAAAAAACACAGACTTCTCCTCCCAACACCCCAGATTCCGGTTCAATACAGAAGGCTAGGGACAAATCATTAGCAAATGATTCAGGATTATTGGGGTTTAGCATACACCAGGCTTCTATGAAAGACAGAGTTCTGCATAACTGTGAGATTTGCATCACTTACAGAGTTACAAAGAATTCCTACCAAAATGTCCATAACTCCAACATTTATAGAAGTTGATATGACAGTTGGTTAGGAACAAAGAGAAGGTTAGATCCCTTTCTCTTATAAAAATATGTAGTTTTAAATTGTGATTGGGCAGGGCGCCTGGGTGGCTCAGTTGGTTAAGCAACTGCCTTCGGCTCAGGTCATGATCCTGGAGTCCCTGGATCGAGTCCCGCATCGGGCTCCCTGCTCGGCAGGGAGTCTGCTTCTCCCTCTCCCACTCCCCGTTTGTGTTCCCTCTCTCGCTGTGTCTTTCTCTGTCAAATAAATAAATAAAATCTTAAAAAAATAAAATAAAATAAAATAAATTGTGATTGGGCAGGAAAAGGAGTTCTTTTTTAGGTCTCAGTCATGGGTCACATGTGAGACAACATGCCAGGCCCGCATCCTCTTAACTGGAACTGTATAAGTGATGAATGTCCTATCATCCCCATTTTGCAGGTGAAAAGTGAGATTAGGGGGAAAAAATGAGTATTTTGCCAATAATCACAAAGCTCAGAAAGTCTGCCAGACACTAGATAAATACGTCTCCATAGCAGCTTTCCATATATTTCCATATATTCATTCGTGCATCTTCATGTGCATACTGCATATCTTCCTCCATTCATTCAACAAATATTTACTGAGCCATTTGTTTTTCTTACTACTCAGACCATAAAAATGTGCCAAGTACTCCCAGGGACAAGGTTTCCTCCTGCTCAGTTAGTAGCCCATCTCAAAATATCCCCAATTTCTTTCAAAAGTAAGGACCCTGAGGAGAATGGAGAGGATCCAAGCCCTCTCCAAATGCACTTGGATAAACCCCTGACTCTCTACTAATAAAAAAAATCAATTCTGTGTTTTAAGAGCATCTATCTTCATTCTATAGTCAATACACATTTTTTGGACAATTTTTAAAGAATATTAATAGGAATATTAATATTAAAAGAAATCTTGAGAAAGGGACACTGGAATAAGCCAAATTCAGCTTAAAAAGAGAGAGAGAAGGGCGCCTGGGTGGCTCAGTCATTAAGCATCTGCCTTCGGCTCAGGTCATGATCCCAGGGTCCTGGGATCGAGCCCCACATCGGGCTCCCTGCTCAGCGGGAGCCTGCTTCTCCCTCTCTTACTCCCCCTGCTTGTGTTCCCTCTCTCGTTGTGTCTCTCTCTGTCAAATAAATAAATACAAAATCTTAAAAAATAAATAAATAAAATAAAAAGAGAGAGAGAATTAGAATAGATCCCCATGTTTCAAAAAACTTTTTTCTCAAACAACATTGATGATACTGGGCTCCAGTCAGAGTTAATGAGTAACTGAAATGTACACGACTCAGTCTCTCCCCCCCATCCACTGCATATCCAGAAAAAACTCCTGGTGTAGCATTGTCCATCGAAACCATTATCATTTCAATTTGTTTAAATATTTATTATTAAAACAACTTTCAGAACAAGTTACTTAATTTAAATTATTTTTGCCCACACTTTTATTGCCCAATGCAAAAACTTTCCATAGCTTCATGTACCTTTATCATTTTGAATGGCAATACATAATTTTACATAATTGTCCTCAGTCATGTACAATTTTGTGATACTTTAAATTTCACATATTTTTGCAAGTACTTTTCAAAGATGTGACAGAATATACAAGTGTTTTGTTTTGGATAGCTGCACAATATTACCAAATACCATCATTTAAAAACAAGAACGAAAACAAGAAACCACTACCCATGGAGTTTAGCTTCTAGAAGTTTGCTTAGAGAGCATTTGGGCCAAACGTCCTATTGTACGCTTGATAAAACCCAAGTCCAGAACTTGCTCACTCCTTTGCCCGAGGTTCCTTCTCTGCATGCTGCTTTTGGAGCTCTCCATGAGAACCATGTTCCTCTGACTTCCCTGGCTGGGGACTGAAGCCAGGAGAGGGAGGAGGGGAGTGGCAATGAATAAAAGACCATGGTGAGCCATCTGGGCTCATCCATGCTGGGCCTCTGCAGCATGGTGGTATAGACTGGGGTGGGAGCTGGGAAAAGAGGACACGCATGCATGCATGCACACACGCTTGCTGCAAGGTCCCAGTTAACTTAGATAAGGAAGCAAGGGTTTAGACAAAGTGAGGCATGTGCGTAGGGGCAGGATCCGTGCAGAGGGGGCATACCTTTATGCAGCTTTTCCTGGGTTCCCTTCAGGGCGTGTGGCAGTTGTTAGATGAAAAGAAAAGTCAGGAACTCTATTCTCTCAGACCCTCAACTGTAAGTGATAGACCCATAGATAGATTTATAGTTGGGAGCCTGTTGGAATCATGGCCAGAGGGGCATGTAGCTCTGTGGTTCCCAAGAACCAGGGTGCAGGTAAGTAGGCAGGTCAGGGGTGGAGCCTCAGAATCTAGAGTCTAACTTTTAAAAGCTCTTTAAATTGTTCTGATGGGTGGCTGGTTTGGGAGACACTGATATGGCCCCCCTCCCACTCAGGGTGGGACTCACTTCTCAAGCAGTCAGGAGCTTGACTTGGGGACCTTGATGGCAGGGATGGAGGGAATTACTTTCTAATCTTCAATTCTGTTCAAGTTTATGTAATAACCATTGCTTGGATAACAAGAATTATATAACAAAGTGTTGCTTAAATTTTCCGTTGGCTCAGTATGGCCTTCTAGATATACCTTGATACGATGTGCCTGTTGGGTATGATCCAAGCCCTGCCAACAACCAGCTTCCTCCTGAAACTCACAGCTTACTCTCCAAACTAGCTGATACACTCACCGTTCCTGCTTCCCTCTGGGTTTTTGATGCGAGTGCCCTCAACCACCCCATTTCCTTTCCATAATTCCCGCTCCTCTTTCAAGACTAAGCTCTGGTGCCATTATTTCTGGAAAACCTTCTCTTACCACTCTGGCCTGGGTTAGAGGCCTCTCCTTGGCTCCACAACAACCTCTGCTTTCTTCTAAAGCTAGAGGAGGAATAGATTTGGGGAGATAGGATCAAGACCCAAGTTTTGTACATGTTCAAGTTGAGCCTTGGGGCACTCCAACATGTGGAGGTCTGGAAGAAGGGAAAGACCAGTAAAGGATGTTGGGGAGCAGTGACCAGGGAGAAGGAGAAGTTTCACATGTAACTGTCTCCATCTCAAGCTTTTGTGTCTCATTCATGTCAAGTCCAAAGCTGTGCTCTTGACTGGCATCAGGGGGACTCTGTTGCACACAGCGATTCAGGGAGCCAGCTGACAGAGGCTTTGTCACCTGCAACGGTGGCTTCCAAGGTTACCCTGGGTATCCACCCACAGCCAGAAGGGAAAGAGCAGAATAAAGAAGGTACTTCTTAGCCTGAGACCAAGACTCACCACTTCTGCTCATATTCCACTGCAAGAACTAGTTTGTGCCCTGACCTGGGTGACAAAAGGGTCTGGAAAAGGTAGTACCTAGCTGAGCAGCTGCATCCCAGAAACAGCTCTTAGTGGAAAAGGAAGCATAAGTTATTGATGGACATCCATCTGACTGCGCAATAGGCATCTTGAAATCTAAGAGAAGACGGCAGCTCAGGAAGCAGGCAGTGATCAACTGGTTGAAATGCTCCTGTTCTGTCACTTATATGAGGGCTGCGGGTTGCCTAGTGGTTGATGGAGGGGTTTTGGGGGGGGGCGATGGAGTCGAACATGTGAACGAAGTAAATGCGTGTACCCCTTCACAAATCAAAGTGCAAAAAAAAGTGATTTTTATGTATTCCCCCTTGGAAGGTGGGTGGATTTTATTAAATATATCCGAGAATTTTGGTTACAGTGGTGCATCTGATTCTGGTCTCAATATAACATTAAGACCAGCAATAAGAGCAATCAGAGCCTTCCCAAGCAGATGCAGAGAGGGCTGGACAATTTTCTGATCCTAACTCTTCTCACAGCTCAGATCTTGCCACAGACCCAAGGATTTAATTGTCCTAGCTTCCAGCTTTCTCTTTGTGAAAGCTCTTTTGTCACCTTCTCTGATCCCTTAGGAAAATCCCCACTTGTCCAGTATTCTGGCCATTAGAAATTTGAAATTTTACCCCTGAGAGTGTTGCTTATAGAGAAATGAGCAATTTGCAGCCCATTTATTGTACCCTATGTTATTAAAAAAATTGTAGGTCATTTGCCCTGATCTTTATTGCTGAAAGTGAATTGACCATTAGCAGGAGAATATTAGCTGCTAAGTGGAATCTGCTGTAGACCATTCTCGAAGACCATTAGCTTTTCATTTGGGGGCAGTTGGTGTTTGCTATTTACTGTAGCTCAGTTGCATGCATCTTCCCCCCTCCCCACCCCAGAGGCTATGGAACCTTTGAAAGCAATGAGGATAAGTTTTTAGAGTCACATGAAAATGTACAAGCAAGATGGAGATAGAGTTAGCTAGTAGGAGGAAGGCTGCTAGCAAGGGCTTTATTTTACTCATGATCAAGCTGATTTAATTGCCTCCTGACTCCATATGTTATTCCCCTTCTCCTGAGCTTCAGAGTTAATCATAAATAATGTGCATCTATTCATTTTGCCCTAAATGCAAATATCAGTCCTGGAACAAATATTTAAATAGTACTAATCAGAGCCTTTTATGTTCTTTTATCAAACCCCAAAGTAAACACAGCTTCAGAAAATACTTTCTTTTCTGCAAATGTTATTCTGAAATCTAGCTTACAGTCTACGGGACTTTAACTCAGCCTCAGGCTTAACCACAGAGAAAACCGAGGGCTAGGGAAGTTGTTGGGATGGGCTCAAGGAGACTTGGTGGTAGCATTGGAAATAAAACCCAGGTCCCTCAACTGGCCCGGGGCTTCCCTCCCCTCCCTCTCTAAGTGCACCCATTCATTTCAAGGGTGGAGGAGGGACAGTAAGAGCTTTATCCACAAGACCGGCCCCTGCCCCTCTCCTGGTCTGATGCTCTTGCAGGGGGAGGGGGTGTTAAAGGAAACAGGGGTCTCCTCTCATTGCCAGAGAGGGGAAGATAGCAACCTGTCCATCCCTGGCGTCCCTGGCGTAGAAGGAAGGGACAAGCCTCTTTGAATGCTATGAGGAGGGGTGGGGCAGGGAAGAAGAGGAAAAGAGGGAAGAGGGAAGAATCCCTTCTTACAGGAGAATGGATAGGGGGTGCTCATTCTCTACTAGAGCCTGAATATATCTCCGCCCCGGCCATCTGTCCCGTTCTCTGCAGCACTGCCCTGCTCTCCCCCAGACCACCATCACTTTGTACCTGGCCCCAGCAAGTCTTCCGACCGGACTCCCCTCTGGGCTCACCTCCTCCAATCCAGCACCCACACAGCAGCCAGGGTGAACTTTTTTAAAACACAGATCTGATGTCTCCCAGCAAGAACTCTCCACTGGAGCAGGGAGAAGCTCACCCTTTACAGCATGACTTCCAAGGTGGTTGGTGATCTCACCCCGGTGCTTCTTCAGCCCATCTTCTCCTCACCCCTCAACAGAATGTTCCAACAGACACTCTCTGGCCCCTAGACCTCTCTCTCGGCAGGTCCTGCAGACTGGAGCGTTCTCTCTTCCACCTACTCTGGGTATAATTGCGTTTAATGCTTGTCTCCTCCCACCCCATACCCTGTAAGTGCCAGGAGGGCAAGGTCACATCTTTCTCTGTCATTGTTGTATTCCTAGCTTTAGCATAATGCCTTGGATTTCAAAGGTCCTTTGTAAACGTAAAACAAATGAACAAGTAAGTGACATTCTACATGTCTTGCAAAGCTCATGATGGAAGTTTCTTCCACCAGGGGAGCTTTCCCATGATTCCCAAAGCATAGAAGGTGCCAACCTTCATGCTCCCACCACAGCTTATCCCACCTGGCACTTCTCACGCTGGGGTGTCATTGCCCATCTTCTCCGTCTTCCCCCACCCAGGCCACATGCCGATGCTTGGGAGGCACAGAGAACAAGTCAGTCTTCCTCGCCGCTCTACTGCCCCACGGAAGTCAGGGCCCTGCACCCGCGCTCATATTCAGTATTTGTCAAATGAATGACTCTATGCCAAACTTTTCTGATTCCCAAGTTGAAGCCCCTATGTTTGCTTCCAGGAAGAGTGGAAAACAAGAGTATCAGGATCACTGTCATCCACTTATTGTTCCTTTTATGTCGGGCCCTGTGATAAGCACTTCACACGCATCATCAGGTACATCCAGGCTCCACCGGCATGTGGGTACAACTGAGGACACTTGTCTCATTATTTCCCAAATTATTCTGAGTTTGAACACCCATTTCCCCCCAGTACCGATGTCCATCTGGCTGTCTTTTTCTTCGTCTGGTTGCATGAGTTCCTGCCTTTTCTGGTTTGTGAATCTTCATCTCTCTCTCTCTCTTTCTCATATTTTTTTCTGCTTCTTCATGTAAAGCTAACATTCTGGCTTTGGGTAAATTATTCCACTTCTCTCTCTTTTCCTTCCATAACTATAAATTGGAAATAATAGTAAAACCTCATGGGATTATTGTGAGAATGAAAGAACCTTATACGTACAAAACACGGAGGACTGCCTATTATGATGCTGAAGCCCCTGGTGCTCTTGCTATGTAGACCTGCCAATCATCCTCGCCCCAGTCTCACTCCCCAGGAAGCAATCAGCGGAGGTAGCCGGCCTCTCTGCCTGATTCCAACAGATCCCAGGAGACCCAGCGCAGGTCAGGGGTTTAATCGGCTACAGCAGGGGTCTGGGTCGGGGGTGGGGGGAGGCGTGGTGGGTAGAGATCAAGTGCAGGATTATATTACCTGTTACAAGCTAAACTGTATCTTTACCCACCCCCAAATCATATGTTCAAGCCCTAACCCCCAATGTGATTGAATTTGGAGAGAGGGCCTTTAAGGAGGTAACTAAGGCTAAATGAGGTCATCTGGGTGGGGCTCCAATCCAATAGGATTGGTGTCCTTCTAAGAAGAGAAGATGCTAGAGATGAGCACTCACAAGGAAGACGGTGTGAGGACACGGGCAGAGGGAGGCCATCTGCAAGCCAAAGAGTGGTATCAGGAGACACCAAACCTGTAGACACCTTGATGGCAGACTTCTAGCCTCAAACAGTGAGAAATAAATTTCTGTTATTTAAGTCCCCCGGTGGGCGGTATTTTGCAGGGCAGCTCTAGCAAAGTAATACATTACCCAAAGACAATTGTTGGCTCTCATTTTTGTGTTTGGGAGAGCGATTCTCATGATCTAGACAGACAGAAAGAAGTTTCCTTTTATTTATTTATTTATTTTTAAAGATTTTATTTGGGAGAGAGAGAGCGAGCATGAGTTGGGGGGAAGGGGCAGAGGGAGAGGGAGAAGCAGGCTCCCCGCTGAGCAGGGAGCCCCACACCGCGGGGCTCGATCCCAGGACCCTGGAATCATGACCTGAGTGGAAGGCAGATGCTTAACCGACTGAGCCACCCAGGTGCCCCAGAAATTTCCTTTTAAAAATAGTGCCTGTGGGGGCTCAGTCAGGTAAGCGGTCGACTCTTGATTTCAGCTCAGGTTGTGATCTCAGGGTGGTGAGATTGAGCTCTGCATGGGCTCAGGCTCAGCAGGGACTCTGCTTGGGATTGTCTCTCCCCCCTTCCCTCTGCCCCATCCCACCCTCTCTAAAAAAAAAAAATGGTTCCTGGAACAGGGTACGTGAACTGCAAATGATAGGAGTCATTTTGTCACTGCTGTTGGTGGTGGTCATGTTGTCATGGTTAGGCTCATTGCTGAGAGGAACCGGTTGCTCAGAGCACTCCACAGCCTAGAAGGTTCAGACACCCTCAAGAGAAAGCCAGAGTAACTACTGTGTTCTCCACACACAAGATTTGTTTTTGAGGTATAATTGGCATGTAACATTGTATTAGTTTCAGATGTGCAACATGATGGTTCAACACTTGTGTGTACTACAAAATGGTCACTGTGAGTAAGTCTCTTACCCATCACCACACACAGATACAGAAGTTTTTTTGTTGTTATGAGAACTTTTAAGATCTACTCTCCTAGCAACTTCAGATATGTAATACAGTTCTGTTAACTATACTCACCAGGCTAAACACAACCTCCCCAGGACTTGGGAGTGTGTACCTTTCCACGCTCTTCACCCATTCCCTTGCCCCTACCGCCTCTGGCAACCACCTCTGGCAACATATTCCCTGTATCTATGAGCTCTTTTCTTGTTGCTGTTTTTTCCCTTTTTTAGATTCTACATATAGCTGAGATCATATGGTATTTGTCTTTCTCTGATTTCCTTCTTTTAGCATAATGCCCTCAAGGTTTATCCATGTTGTTACGAGTGGCGGGATTTCCATCTTTTTATGACTAAATAGTATTCTATCAGCTCTCTCTCTCAGTGGACTCTTAGATTGTTTCCTTTTTTTTTTTTTTTAAAGATTTTATTTATTTATTTGACAGAGAGACACAGCGAGAGGGGGAACACAAGCAGGGGGAGTGGGAGAGGGAGAAGCAGGCTTCCCGCGGAGCAGGGAGCCCGATGCGGGGCTCGATGCGGGGCTCGATGCGGGGCTCGATGCGGGGCTCGATCCCAGGACCCTGGGATCATGACCTGAGCCGAAGGCAGACGCTTAATGACCGAGCCACCCAGGCACCCCAGATTGTTTCCATATTTTGGCTATTGTAAATAATGCTGCACTGAACATGGAGGTGCATATATTTTTTTGAATTAGTGTTTTAATTTTATTCAGATAAATATCCAGAAGTAGAGTTGCCAAACCATATGGTAATTCTATTTTTAATTTCCTGAGAAGCCTCCATACTGTTTTCCATGATCACACCCAGTTACATTCCCACCAACAGTATACAAAGTTTCCCTTTTTCTTCATATCCTCATCAACACTTATTTCTTGTCTTCTGGACAATGGCCATTCTAAGAGGTGTGAGGTGATATCTCATTGTGGGTTTTTTAATTGAAGTATAATTAACATAAAATGTTAGTTTTGGGTGTACGACATCGATTGAACAATTCTTTTTTTGAAGATTTGTTCTAAAGATTTACTTATTTGAGAGAGAGAAAGCGGGGGGAGGGGTGAAGGAGAGAGAATCCCAAGCAGACTCCCCGCTGAGCATGGAGCCCAGTGCGGGGCTCGATCTCACAACTCTGAGACCATGACCGGAGACCAAGAGTCGGTTGCTTAACCAACTGAGCCACCCAGATGCCCCTCGACTCAACAATTCTATGCATTACTCAATGCTTACCACGGTAAGTGTAGTCACCAGATAGCAATTTCACAATATTATCGATTGTATTCCCTATCTGTACTTGCCATGTCTGTGACTTATTGATTGTATAACTGCAAGTTTGTACTTAATCCCCTTCACCTATTTCACCCTTTCCCCACCACCCTCGCCTCTGGCAACCATCAGTTTGTTCTGTGTATTTAAGAGTCTGTTCATTGTGGTTTTGATTTGCATTTTCCTGATGATCAGTGATGTTGAGCAATTTTACACGTGACTGCTGGCCATCTGGATGTCTTCTTTGGAAAAATGTCTATTCAGATCCTCTGCCCAGCTTTTAATCGATTGTTGTTTTGCTATTGAGTTATATGAATTCTTCATGTACTTTGGATATTAGCCTCTTACAGATATATGATTTGCAAATATTTTCTCCCATTCAGTAGGTTGTCTTTCCATTTTGTTGGTGGTTTCCTTTGCCGTGCAAAAGCTTTTTAGCTTGATGTAGTCCCACACCACATTTTTCTCATCTTGAAATTCCATGGGTGAAATTGAAGATGATTTGTTTGAGTTCAAAGTTAGGATGGACAGTAATGTAGTAAATGTTCATTCATCATCAAAGGATGATGGACAAAGTTAGGATGGACAGTCTCCGTCAGAACTTCTGTAGAATGTTTCCCATCAAAGTTAGGATGGACAGTTTATGTAGTAAAAATGGGATAGTAAAAATGGGAAAAGCATTTAAAAATGAAGGCAAGATGGATATTGTGACCAAGGGTGAGAGGGAAAGCCTTAAAGCCGATAGTAATGGAGCAAATAGGAAGGAATAAAATCACTTTATTTTTTTTTTAAGATTTTATTTATTTATTTGACAGAGAGAGAGATCACAAGTAGGCAGACAGGCAGGCAGAGGGAGAGGGAGAAGCAGACTTCCGGCGGAGCAGGGAGCCCGATGTGGGGCTCAGTCCCAGGACCCTGGGATCATGACCTGAGCCAAAGGCAGATGCTTAACCATCTGAGCCACCCAGGCGTCCCAGGAATAAAATCACTTTAGATAAATAACTGATAAAAGGGTATCCTGCTATATATTTATCATATCAGTGTAACAAAATACTTTCTGTATACTTTTTTTTTGAGGCAAAGAAAAGTTCTATTCTCTTTCCTTTCAGTGTAACAAAAAACTGTTGGCCTTCTGAATCACTATGAATTATGTGGACTTCTGTTGTTTGCCTCAGACTCTTGCCATCATTTTTATGTTGTTCTATGAGAAAATGGTGTTTTGCATTCCAAGTGGATTTTGGATCACAACATGTCTATAAATTGGGACAGCTGATTTCCAATTTTAATAAGAGGCTGTGGTTCCTGCCAACACTCAGATTGATGTCATACCCCATATTAGGAAAAAGTAAACTGTCAGATCACAGCTGAGTTGAAATTCGTTTTCTGCCTCATAAATGTGTTCTAAAGAAGGAAGCTAAATTTATACCCCTGTTAAACTCTGACTTCCATGTTAGTGAATTTCCTCTTTAATTTTTGTGTATTCCAAAGTTCCTACAACAATCTCTATTTCATTTTTGCAATCAGAAAAACAATATAACAAAGCCTTTTTTTTTTAATTTAAGATTTTTATTTATTTATTTGACCGAGGGAGACACAGCAAGAGAGGGAACACAAGCAGGGGGAGTGGGAGAGGGAGAAGCAGGCTTCCCGCCGAGCAGGGAGCCCGATGCGGGGCTCCATCCCAGGACCCTGGGATCATGACCCGAACCGAAGGCAGCTGCCCAACGACTGAGCTACCCAGGCGCCCCAACAAAGTCTTTTTAAAAAGAGAGACTCTGGAGTTTTCTTTCATGTGGTTAAAACAAATCCTTAAAGTTAAAAAAAAAAAATTCCGTTTGGCACTGAGAAGACTTCATTTATTCCTATCTCTCTGGAGCAATGCCACAAACTTCATTTGTGATGTACCAAGCTTATCTTTGGATGGAAGAGTACAGAAGAACAGTGAGGAGGGCAGGTGTCCTTTATTTGCACATAACCTCATAAACCGGCTTATTCTGTGCCCTGCTGTCACCAACACCTACATGACAGGCTGTGGCTAACAAAAGAGGCATTCAGGGGCAGAAAACTATTGTTAACAAAACTCCAAAGTCAAAGTTGCATCTTTGTTGAGTCCACTCAGTTAGCTGTGGATTTCTTTTCTCAATGATAAATAATTCACATAGTTCATGAACTTAAAAATATGAAACACTTTACAGTGAAAACTTTTGGGTCCTTCTTCCGTGCAGTTTTGATCTCTGAGACTTCACAGGTCACTAATTACTTTTCTCAGTTTCAGGTGTATTCTTTCAGAATTTTTTTTTTTTTTTTAATTTATTTGACAGAGAGAGACACAGCGAGAGATGGAACACAAGCAGGGGGAGTGGGAGAGAGAGAAGCAGGCTTCCCGCCTGGAAGGTAGCCCGATATGGGGCTCAATCCCAGGACCCCGGGACCATGACCTGAGCCAAAGGCAGATGCTTAACAACTGAGCCACCCAGGGGCCCCTCTTTCAGATCTTCTTTAGGCAAATACAAGCATGTATGACCTCATGTATATTTTAAGCTGGGGATCATTTAAAGAACACCATACCTAGTGGAAATGATCTTCCAGGATTTTTTTCCTTTTGGGTGTAAGAAAAATTATTATTATAGTGAACCTTATTATATGGTTTTAGTTTTCTAGCAATAGTAGAGATAGCCCAGCCTACTAACCAGTCCTTGGTTAGGCATCAATAGATGTGCCTTTGGTTTAAAATATGACTCTGAACTATAGTTCTTTGACTGCAGTTAAGAGAATATGCATCTGTTACTGTGAAATGGGGATAGATGTGTCAGTGCTCTGAAGAGTGTAAGCGCCCAGGCAAAAAGAAGGAATTAATGATTACCTTCATGTGGACTACAATGTCTTCTAATCTTCCTTTGATGATGAATGAACAGCCTTAAATTGTGGCTCAAAACTATTAAACTAAATTTGCAAAGCAAGACACAGCTATCTGATATAATCTCCATAATGAACTCCGCAACCAACCTTCCTTTATTGCTTGCAAATGCCACTACCATTAGCCAAAGTTTATTGAACCTCCGTAATGTGCTTTTTACCATCCAAAGTGAGATGACTGAGTTGGGAGAGATCTCTGGACACCTGGAATGTTAAAAAGGCCATTGGTAACTAGCCATAGAAGAGATCTATGGGAATTTGCTAAGGATGCAATCATGGTGTGCCCTCTGTCTCTCAATATATCTGAAGGCATTCATTTAACTGAATAGGATTTCACAGCATTGTTTTGCATAAATCGATATTAACTTACAGGTTATATTTTATTTTTTTAAATATTTTTATTTATTTATTTATCTGAGAGAGAGAGCACAAGCAGGGGTGGGGGCAGGCTCCCTGCTAAGCAGGGAGTCTGATGCAGGGATCAATCCCAGAACCCTGGGATTATGACCTGAGCCGAAGGCTGATGCTTAACCCACTGTGCCACCCAGGTGCCCGATTTTTGACTGTTAAATACATTTTGTTTTCCTGGGGGAAAAAAAAAACAACTTGATCATTATGTATATTGGCCTCTTGCATATTGCTGGAATCTGTAAATATTTTGTATAGGATTTTTACATCTAATGTTTATGAGGGAGATTAGCATGGAATTATCCTTTCTCATAATGTCTTGTCAAATGTTAATATCAAATTTATACCAGGCTCATCAAATGAGGTGGGAAATGTCCTCTCCCCCAGCATAAATAATTTATTGCAGACATTCTCATGTTGCACTAGTGGGCTTGAGAGTCCATTCAGGAGTACTCTGCATGGGGGACCAGGAGGTAAGGAGTATAATGAAAATGTAGGGTGTGAAGACAGGATGCTGAGGAGCAGTCTTCATGCTGTAGCCTTGCTCAGCTAAGCGATGCCAGGCAGGAAAAACCAGGCCAGGTCAGGAACCCTTAGTTCTCCATTAGCCAGCCCACTCAAGGTTTCTGGTTCTTCCTCCTGCTTCCTCATTCATGGTCTTGTTGGGAAGAGGGAGGTGTGAGGAGGCAAGAAGCTCTCTAGGGGTGCCTGGGGGGCTTAGGCGATTGAGCATCGACTCTTGATTTCGGCTCAGATCATGATCTCATGACTGCATCAGGCTCCGTGCTCAGTGGGGAGTCTGCTGAAGATTCTCTCTCCCTCTGCCCCTCCCCCCCACACACATGTGCTCTCTCTAAGTAAAATCAAATAAAATCTTTAAAAAAAAAAGAAGAAGAAGAAAAAGAAGATCTCAAGCTGTTACTGGATGCTAACAGCTGAACACTGGGTCGCTCGTCTAGTCTTTGGCTGGGAAAGCCTCCAAGAACCTGGGCCTTCCTTGTAGTATCTTCAGCCTGGTGGGGATGAGGGATGAGACCTTGCCTGTGGGCCGCCCTCCCTCTGTGGCACCCAGAGTGGGTGCATGTAACAGGAGGTGCTGAGAAGCATAGGGCCTATGGCTTACATGCTGAAGAGGGGCCAGCAAAGAGCTTCCTTCATGATGCACTTGACCCTGTAGCAGTGCATGACCCTGTAGCAGTTCGAAATGGAGGATGTGCTATTTTGAGTTGCCTTCACTGTCAACCAACCAATGAAATCCTGTGGGTTCACCTTGTACAAGCCATAGGTTATGCGGGTCACTTCGATCTTCCTGGCAGGCTTATGGGAGAGAAAGAATTAGTACCTTGTCTCTTGCATCAAGATAAGCATGTGGTTGGCACCCCTTAAAGACTTCCCCTAGGCTTTCAATGTTCTCCCCCAGTAGGGGGGACCTCATCTGCTCTGATGGAGACTGCCATTTCTGCCCCTTCTGGAGGACCATGAACACTGTCCACTGTCTTGGAAATACTCTTCTGTTTTTTGGGGTTTTTTAAAAAAAAGATTTTATTTATTTGAGAAAGAGACAGAGCACAAGCAGGGGAGTGGCAGAGGGAGAGGGAGAGGCAGGCTCCGCACTGAGCAGGGAGCCCGGCACGGGTCTCGATCCCAGGACCCTGAGATGACCTGAGCTGAAGGCAGACACTTAAGCGACTGAGCTACCCAGGCGCCCAATAGTCTTCTGTCTTTCCGGTGGTGCCATCCTCCTCCAGCACCAGGGAGAGGGCTTGTCTGTCAGCATCAGGCTGTCCCGGACCTGGAAGAGGGCCATCCAGACTGTGCATCACAATGCCCTTCTTTCTGCACACTCTGGTTCGCGGTGCTTGCTCTGAAGGGCTGGGCCCTGGAGGCCTCCAGACTGGGCTCCAGCAGTGGCTACAGGGACACCACCGAAGTGCTCACTGCCACACATGTGGAGAGGGACTTACGGTAGAAAAAGTTGAGGAACTTGATGGCGTATTCCATCCTCATCAGCTGCAGTGCCTTGTACCACCTCCACAGCCTCCTAACCCCCCTACAGTTCTGCCTCTGGGAAATATTTCCTCTATCTTCATGTCTGGGAGAGATTATATCAGCCTGGGGGAGGAGAAAAAAGAGAAAAAGAAGAACACATTCAGTTAGGATTCCATTTATCAAAATTTCAAAAACAGGCAAAAATAAGCTATCCTGTCTAGTAATGCATACAGAGCTGGCAAAGCTGTAAAGAGAAGCAAGAAAATGTGCATCACAAGGATCAGAACGGTGGCTATGTCTTGAAGGGAGAGAGGATTTATCGTCCAGGATGGGCCAACGGAAACTTCTTCTGCGTTATCTGTGTTATTGACCTGGGTGGTGGTTGTGCAGGACTTAGCATTAAAATTCTTTAAACCTGGGGAAATAATTCTGTTTTAAGCCATAGTCTTTAAATGATGACCTCTGGGCCAAATCCAGCCTGCTGCTATTTTTACAATAAAATTTATCGGAACAGAACCACATTAATTATGTGCTTTAGTGCTACAAACATTCTACAGAAGTTCTGACGGAGACTGGATGTCCTGCAAAGCCAGAAATATTTACTGTCTGGCCCAGAAGAATTCATAAAACATGTGCATAGTTTCAAGCAGAAGTTGTTTTCTTTATTTTTTAAAATTTGTTTATTTTTAAAGATTTATTTATTTGAGAAAGAGCGTAACTGGGGAGGAGGGGCAGAGGGAGAGGGAGAAGCAAACTCCCCACTGAGCAGGGAGCCCAACTTGGGGCTCCACCCCAGGACCCTGAGATCAGAACCTGAGCCAAAGGCAGATGCTTAACTGACTGAGCCACCCAGGCACCACAAGCAGAGGTTGTTTTATTTATTTATTTTATTTTATTTATTTATTTTTTATTTGCGAGAGAGAGAATGAGAGAGAGCACGAGAGGGAGGAGGGTCAGAGGGAGAAGCAGACTCCCTGCTGAGCAGGGAGCCTGATGTGGGACTCGATCCAGGGACTCCAGGATCATGACCTGAGCCGAAGGCAGTCGCTTAACCAACTGAGCCACCCAGGCGCCCAAGCAGAGGTTGTTTTAGACCTTACATATAAATTGCATGCACTCTTCTATATGGATGGCATATTTCACATTTTTTTAAAAGCAGAAAAAGATGAAGAATGAATAGGATTTGTTCCTAATATGGTTAATATTTATTCATTAGTTTATATAATCTTTGTTTTGAAGACCCACTCTGAGAATCTGATTCAAGGATTATTTGGTGTCATTAACCAAAACTCATTTATGCTAGTCATGTAAAGGGAGCTTTACTGTAAACAAACAGGACCCCAAGGAACCCAGCTGAACTTCAAGATTGGGAATACCAGCTGCAGACAGTTTCCCTCTGTCTCTCCTTCCTCCTCTCCGCTCCCCTCCCCCCATTGGTCACCACCACCTCTCTGGCCTCCCCTGCAGCTGTCCCCAAATGGTGATTTAACCCCACGTCTTTTTGCTCTTCTAGCTAGTCCTTCACAGATCACTTGCTCAGCCCCTATGTCCAAATCCCAAAGAGACAATCTTCCTGCCCCAACTCCAAATTCCTGGGGCAAGTGGAACGTCTTCCAATTTAGGTTATATTCCCCCAGGTCCAGTTCAAAGTCCAGTTTGTAGGAATGGGCAGGTAGGGGTGGCAATGATTTCACACATCTAACAAAATAAGAAAGGAACAGGGGTGGGCATTGTACAGGGGCAATAAACAGTAGGGGGTGAGTGAGAGATGTTGAAAGCTATTACAGGATCCCTTTAAAGTGTGTACAAGGATTAATTTGCTCCCGGTATTGAAAGTATAAATACTTTTAAGCCCTTGAAATAGGAGGTTAAATTTGGGGGCAGGATGGAAGAGAATGGTGAGATGTTAGCAAAACAAAACCCTAAAACAAACAAAAACAGCTGAGAAGGAAATGTAAAAGCTAACAATGCCATTGATGAAAAGTCTTTGACAGATCGGCACGTTCAAGGTGGTCTGGCCGTAGATGAGATGAAAAGTCTTTGAATAGGATTGATTTGCAAATGAGCACAGGGGAGTATACACACTTAAATGATTCTTACATCAAAATAGTAGTCCTAGGCAGTGTGCGTTTACGAGTAACATGCTGGAAATCAGAATTATTGAACTCTTACTGCAGTACGTGCCCTGGGCTCTTTACAAAGGCAAAGCAGAGGTCGACTACTCTACTTCATACTTAGAGATGCAAATGAAATTAGCTGGAACTCTAGGCTGCTCGCGAAGGGTGGGTGTGGTGCAGTTTTCCCAACCTCCTCTAGTTGAGATCCGCAGCAGGGGATAATAGGTTCCTTTGATGGCTCTACCAGGACTCCCCAGGGGAGAATAGAAGTAACCTTACAGTAAATTGGGGGTTAGAATATATTCTGTAGGCAATGGGCTAGGTTTGCATTATCCTCCATTAGATATCGGTGGCAGTGGACATCACTTTGGATAAACTTTAAAATACAGGATACATACCCAGAAGTGGAATGCCTCCTTAAAATGTTTGCACATTTCTAAAGGCTTTGGACATATATTGCCAAATTGCTTTGCAAAAACTTGTAGCAAATCGTACTCTCCCTGGTAGTGCAGAGGGCTCCTGGCTTCTCAGCATCCTTGCTGGTACTAGAGATGAGCTTCTGTAAGCCTGCAAGTAGAAAATACTACCTTGTTGTTTTAATTTGTGCTGAATTACTTTTGATGTCAGATCTAGGTAGATAAAGTTCTAAACTTTAAAAGGTGAAAATTTTCTACAACTGAGAGCAGTCAAAAGAATATGCCACAGAGGGGCGCCTGGGTGGCTCAATTGTTAAGCGCCTGCTTTCGGCTCAGGTCATGATCCCAGGGTCCTGGGATCGAGCCCCGCATCGGGCTCCCTGCTTGGCGGGAAGCCTGCTTCTCCCTCTTCCACTCCCCCTGCTTGTGTTCCTCTCTCACTGTGTCTCTCTCTGTCAAATAAATAAATAAAATCTTAGAATATGCCACAGAGTCCCCCTACCCCCAAAAAAGCCCTAAAGGAGAGTTTCGACAGTGCTGTGAGCAATAATAGCATTGCTGGACTAACAATGTTCATGGACCATTTATTCAGATAAATAACTTCTCATGTTTATGTTTTAGGAAAGGAAGAAAGCATATTTTTAATTGGATTAATAGGAGTCCTAAATAAAATAACATATGCAAAAAAATTGGCACATAGTAGGAGGCCAGAATGGTATTGTGGGGTTTTAAAAAGTCACATAATTTTATTTATTTATTTTTATTTTTTTATTTTTAAGTAATCACACCCAACGTGGGGCTTGAACTCACAACCCCGAGATCAAGAGTCACATGCTCCATGACTGAGCCAGTCAGGCGCCCCAAAAGTCACATAATTTTAAAGATACACTTCAAGTATATCGTGTATTAGCAAATATGGAAAGTATAATAAAGGTCAAGTTCAGGAAATGATAGTTATGAAAAATACTCATAACCCTCCAACCCCCCAAGGCCAAGCAAGTTTACTACCATCATGGGGAAGCACAGAATCTGTATGTGTTCTAACAGGATCTACCACGAGATGTTTACAAAGTAACCACATTCATTCAAACCAGTTGACCCGCTTACTGCCCACATATCATTTCTAGACACTGCTAGCAAACATCTAGAAAGTCAGAACAGTCCATGACTGTCATACCAAAAATGCTGTTTAACCCTATGTTTAACAGAACAGAACAGGGCACCGAATGGCAGGATAGATTTATAAGTAGATACACTTACCAAAGCAAATTAGTATTAGGTGCAAAATAAGTTCTGTAAATGTATGTATCCTGAGGCAATTCCAAATTAAATAATTGTTTCATATCCAACTGCAGTTTTTATTTTATTTATATTTTTAAAAAGATTTTATTGAGGGGGAGAGAGAGAGAGTGCGACGTGCACACACGCATGTGTGCACGAGTTGGGGGAGGGGCAGAAGTGGAGGGAGAAATGGACTCCCCACTGAGCACCGAGACCAGATGCAGGGCTCAATCCCAGGACCCTGGGATCATGACCTGAGCCGAAGCTTAACTGACTGCACCACCCAGGTGCCCCCCAAGTGCAGTTTTTAAAAAACTTTTTATTTTGAAATAATGATAGATTCACAAGAGGTTGCCGGAATAAGAACCACCCAGGGAAGTTCAGCGAACTTTGTCTAGCCTCTTCCAGTGGTAACATCTACAGTATAGTATGAAAACCAGGAAACTGACTGCTTATATGATCCACAGAGCTTATTCAGACGTCACCAATTTCATAAGCACTCCTGTGTGTGTGTTTGTGCAATTTTATCGAAGGTGTATCTTCATGTAACCAGCATTACAATTAAGATACAGACCTGTTCCGGGCACCTGGGTGGCTCAGTTGGTTAAGCAACTGCCTTCGGCTCAGGTCATGATTCTGGAGTCCCTGGATCAAGTCCCGCATCAGGCTCCCTGCTCGGCAGGGAGTCTGCTTCTCCCTCTGACCCTCCTCCCTCTCATGTGCTTGCTCTCTCTCATTCTCTCTCTCTCAAATAAATAAATAAATAAAATCTTTAAAAAAAAAAAAAATACAGACCTGTTCCATCACCATGCAGCTGCCTCATGTTTGCCTTTTATATCCTCCCAACTCCCAACCTTAACTCCTGGCAATCACTGGTCTTTTCTTATCTATAATTTTGTTATTTCTAGAATGTTCTATAAATGAAATCATACAATATATAACCTTTGAATTGGCTTTTTTCATTCAAACTGATTCCCTTGATCCAAGTTGCAGTGTGCATCATTAGTTCATTCCTGGTTATTGCAGAGCAGTGTTCCATGGCATGGATGCATGGCGGTTTGTTCAACCATTCACCCATTGAAGGACATCTGGGCTATTTCCAGTTTGGGGCTATCATGAATAAAGCCACTACCAACACTTGTGTGTAGGTTTTACATGACCCTAAGTTATTTCTTGGGATCAGCGCCAAAGAGTGCAATTGCTGGGATTTATGGGAAGAGCCTGTTTAGTTCTTTTTTTTTTTTTTTTAAGATTTTATTTATTTTTTAGAGAGCGAGCGAGAGAGAAACAGCATGAGAGGGGAGAGGGTCAGAGGGAGAAGCAGGCTCCCCGCTGAGCCGGGAGCCTGATGTGGGACTCGATCCCAGGACCCTGGGATCATGACCTGAGCCGAAGGCAGACGCTTAACCATCTGAGCCACCCAGGCGCCCCGAGCCTGTTTAGTTCTTTAAGAGACTGCCAAATTATTTTCCAGAGTGGCTGTACCATTTTACATTCCTATCTAGTGATTCTATAGACTTGCCAGCATTTCGTGTCAGCAGTATTTTTTATTTTCGTGATTCTGATTAACTTTGTCATGATATCTCATTGTGGTTTTAATTTGCGTTTCCATAAGAGCTAATAATGTTGAACATCTTGTTGTGTGCTTTGTCATTTGTATATGCTTTCCAGTGCAATGTCTGTTTATTTCCTAGTTGGATTGTTTGGGTTTTTTTAAAAAAATTCATCATTTGTATATGCTTTCCAGTGAGATATCTGTTTATTTTCTAATTGGATGATTTGGGTTTTTTGAGAACTTCTTATATATTCTAGATATAAGTCCTTTGTTAGATATGTGGTTTGCAAGCATTTTCTCCTAATCCATAGTTTGCTTTCTTACCCTCTTTCACAAAGCAAAAATTCTTAATTTTGATGAGGTCTAATTTATCAATTTTTCCTTATGGATTGTACTTTCAGTGTCAGGTCTAAAAATTCTTCATCTAGTCTTAGATTCCATAAATTTCCTCCTATTTTTTTCCTATTAGATTTTAGATTTACATTGTACATTTAAGTTCAAACCCTCTAGGACCATATGCCAAGCCCACCACTGTCCAGCCAGCCACCTCTCCAGCCAAACACCCTCCATCCCTGGTACTGAAACATTGCCGTCTGTGAAACAGATGAAGGGGAAGGTGTGCTGAGGGTTGCTGGCTCAGGAGGCAGATAATTGACTATTTGCTTAAGTATTTGCTTAAGTATCTAAACGTAGCTCGAAACGAGTAGCCATTATTTCAAAGTTCTAAACATGAGAATCTGCCCAGGATTCTCTGATAGAATTATTGGTTTTGAACTTGCTCTTCTTGCAATAGGAAGCAAGAACACTCAGAGTTGGAGATCTTGCAAAATAAGAGAATGGTAGAGGATGGAGCACACACCTCCCCCATAATCAACCCAAAGAAACCAAATTTCAACTCCAAAAGGAAAGTATGTGTGACTTTGCCCATGTGGCTCAAGAACCCCATCTATTTTGAAAACACTGGAATTATGAGAGAGTAGCAGGACTGATCTTCTTGCAAAAAGTTGCATCAAGGGGCGCCCTGGGTGGCTCAGTCGTTGGGCGTCTGCCTTCAGCTCAGGTCATGATCCCAGGGTCCTGGGATCGAGCCCCGCATCGGGCTCCATGCTCAGCGGGAAGCCTGCTTCTCCCTCTCCCACTCCCCCTGCTTGTGTTCCCTCTCTCGCT
>NW_023270854.1:17244606-17290578 GCF_011800145.1 Mirounga leonina
CTGCTTCTCCCTCTCCCACTCCCCCTGCTTGTGTTCCCTCTCTCGCTGTCTCTCTCTGTCAAATAAATAGATAAGATCTTTAAAAAAAAAGTTGCATCAAAAATGAGTATAAAAAGTTAGTATGACTTGAGGACAGGCAGAGGGAAAGTTATTATTTTTGACTAAAATGTTCCTGAGAACAAAAGATCTGGCAGACTCCAGAAGATGTCCTCTGACAGTTTAGTGTTTACTGGTTGGAAAAAGACTTCCCCACTTTCCCACCTACGTCAGCACACACACGAAGTCGGGCCCGCTGACAGCACATAGCAATAGGGCTTGAACACAAGCGCAAACACAGCTGTACCAGGCTGCCGAGGCTGGTGGACCTTCCCCAGAGACAAGGGTCAACCTCCACCCTCCTGCATAGGGGGAGGGTCTTGTGTCCACCTGTGGGCTGCCTAAGAGTCAAGTGACAAAAACAGACAAGTGGAGATTTCTAAAAGAATTTCATTCTGAGACAACTTTATATAACCTCCTTGAGAGTGAAGGGTTAAACAGGTAGAATTATAAAAGCAATCACCTTCATTCATTCATGCGGGCATTTGCTGATTCATTCATTTATTCAGCAGGTGCATCCTGTGCACCTCCTTGTTCCATTGCTGCTCTGGGCACTGGGTTTACAGTGACGAGTGAGGCAGACAAGGCCCTGGGCCACAAATGGCCGTCTGGAGCAGGACTGACTGGTAGAAATATAACGTGAGCCAGAAATGTGAGACACATGTCATTTGAAGTTTCTTAGTAGCCACATTTTTAAAAGTATAAAGAAACAGGAGAAACTGATTATAAGTATCTATTTTATTTAACCCAATATATCCAAGAGTTTATCAATATAAAGATTACTTACCTTTTCTTATACTAAGTCTTCACTATCTGGCATCTGTTTTACTATTTTATAGCCACATCGTATCTCAGTTCAGACGAGGCAGGTTTCAAGGGCTCAGTAAGCACACGTGCCTTGTGGCTACTGTCTGGGACGGTGCAGATCTAGAAGAAACACTTCCAGGTGCCGCAATTGACACTGTGTACAAAGAAACTTATTTTATTTTTAAAAGGCATGTTTGGGGCACCTGGGTGGCTCAGTCATTAAGCGTCTGCCTTTAACTCAGGGTCCTGGGATCGAGCCCCGCATCGGGCTCCCTGCTTGGCGGGAAGCCTGCTTCTCCCTCTCCCTCTCCCCCTGCTTGTGTTCCCTCTCTCGCTGTGTCTCTCTCTGCCAGATAAATTATTTTTAAAAAATAAAATAATAAAATAAAAGACATGTTTATGTGCATATCCACCGGAGAATACATTGTAGTATGTATTCATACATATACTAAATAACGGTGAAAGTCAATGAACTAGAGCTTCACATATCAAGCTGATGGACCTCTCAGTGTTGAATAGAAAGAACCGTTACGGAAGAATACATATCCTATTCTATTTACATTCAAAATATATAAAATTAAATAATATGCTTAGAAATATATGCATACGTATTAAAAATATAATATAAAGAAATGCCTGAGAATGATACATTCCAAATTAAGGGTAAGCTAAATTCAGAGAGAAAGAAATAGGAGTGGTGGCAATATGGTATTACTCCGGCTGGGTGGTGGGTGCATGCCTGTTTTCTGTAGCACTCTTCACCCCTTTACAAATGTCTTAAATGGGGGCGCCTGGGTGGCTCAGTCAGTTAAGCGTCTGCCTTCAGCTCAGGTCATGATTCCAGGATCCTGGGATCGAGCCCCGCATCAGGCTCCCTGCTAAGCAGGGAGCCTGCTTCTCCCTCTTCCTCTGCTGCTCCCCCTGCTTGTACGCTCTGTGTGTGTGTGTGTGTGCCAAATAAATAAATAAAATATTTTAAAAATGCCTTAAATGTTTCATGGCAAATTTCTTAGGAATGTGGAAAAATACATTATTATTATTATTATTTTATTTGAGAGAGAGAGCACAAGCGGAGAGGAGGGGCAGAAGGAGAGGAAAAGCAGACTCTTGGATGAGCAGGGAGCCCCATGCAGAGCTCAATCCCAGGACACTGAGAACCTGACCTGAGCCAAAGGCAGACGCTTAACCCACTGAGCCACCCAGGTGCCCCCCAAAACACCATATTTCAATACTACTATTACTACTGTTATTTTGTTAATAGCTTATAAAGCTAATTGAACCTAAGGACTCTACTTCAGGAGGAAAACTGCAAGTAATAAAAGAAGGGTGAAGATAAGGATGCTTGCACATGAAGTCAGAGATGTATGCCCCCAAAGTGTTAAAGAGCCAGACACAACGCTGCAGCTCTTTCTACCCACCAGCTAAGAAAGGACGGACACTTTGTAGAATCAATCCTTCTGTTAGGAGAGCTTATACTGGAGCGGGTAGGAAAGCAGTATCTGCCATTTCCCCACTGCAGACTGCAGTCCTGGAGATGAGCGGCTACAGACCGTGCTCTGAAACCATCTTGTCAAAAACCACATCTGATTACTCAGCCTCCGCTGTTGCCTGTCCGTGCCATGTGGAATGTGGACTCCAACCAGAGAAGCTCGCGGTCATTCACCTCCAACTCAGCCCTGAAGTGAAATTGCAGGATCCCGTGTAGACAAGCCTGTTCTAAACACAAGGCTTATCTGCTTCATAAGATGGCCAACACTTAGGGAATTCATCCTGAGATGAGAATTCAGTAACCGTAGCCCTTGAGCCTGTGAAAACACTGGCCGTGTGTCTATCCTTCGGTAGAGACCAAAGGACAGGATTGCCAAAGTCTAACCCCAGAGTGGAGGTCACTGACATGAGGTGGTTATCAGGACGTGGATCTGAATCTTGACCAATTCGCAAGAGAAGAAATGAAAGCAAAGGGGGGCGCCTGGGTGGCTCAGTTGGTTAAGCGACTGCCTTCGGCTCAGGTCATGGTCCTGGAGTCCCTGGATTGAGTCCCGCATCGGGCTCCCTGCTCAGCGGGGGGTCTGCTTCTCCCTCTGCCGCGCTCTCTCTCTCTCTCTCTCATTCTCTCTCTCAAATAAATAAATAAAATCTTAAAAAAAAAAAGAAATGAAAGCAAAGCATTTGTCACTTGAGGAATTTTATTTCTCTGTATGAATTATAGTTAAAATTTTTTTTAAAAGATTTATTTATTTGACAGAGAGAGACAGCGAGAGAGGGAACACAAGCAGGGGGAGTGGGAGAGGGAGAAGCAGGCTTCCCGCCAAGCAGGGAGCCCGATGTGGGGCTCCATCCCAGGACCCCGGGATCATGACCTGAGCCGAAGGCAGACACTTAACGACTGAGCCACCCAAGCGCCCCTGTATGAATTATAGTTAGTTGTCACATTCTTCCACATATTCGAAATTGTTTTTGAGCCAACCTAAGAAGTAAAATCTGACTTTTGTCCCTCGGTCCCTCATTCCCTCCCCTCATCTTATATTTTTTCTTTTGATGGTGAAATTAATTAGGTTAGCAGGTCCACCTCTATAATAGAGAAGACCCCAAATAATACTGGCTTCGGTGAGATAGAGGTTTATTTCTCCGACGCGTAGAGGTCCAAGCTAGTATGGCAATCCCAGCCATACCAGGAATCACTTTCTTACCTAGATTACTCTGTAGTCTTCCACATGTGGTTGTTAATCTTCTCATGATCCAACCCTGCTGCTCCTGAGCCCACTGACTCATCTGTGCTCCATTCTGCAGAAAGAACGAAAGAGCAGGGTGCTTTCCCTGAAAGTCATGTCTATCTGTAGATAGAATAAAGGCCCTCAAGGACATTCGTGTTCCAATCCCCAGAACCTGTGAAATAGCAAAAGGGACTTTCCAGATGTGATTAAGTTAAGGATCTTGGTGTGGGAGTACGATTTCTTAACTCGAATTTACTGCTAGTGAGATAAGCTCCCTGGACTGTTTTTGTCGAGGAAAGACACACTTTTTCCCAAAGTGGCAGCAGTAGGAAACCAAATGATGAAAACAGAAGTTCTTTCTTTCTTTTTTTTTTTTTTTTAAAGATTTTATTTATTTGAGAGAGAGAGAATGAGAGACAGCACGAGAGGGAAGAGGGTCAGAGGGAGAAGCAGACCGCCCGTTGAGCAGGGAGCCCGATGCGGGACTCGATCCCGGGACTCCAGGATCATGACCTGAGCCGAAGGCAGTCGCTTAACCATCTGAGCCACCCAGGCGCCCTGAAAACAGAAGTTATTTCAAAGAAAGGAAGACTGAAATCGTCATAGTAATTTGGCTCAGATATGTTTGTGGGTTTATTGATTTGATTTCGTAGGCATCATTGATGGCAAAATGCCGAAACAATGATGCATTATTTGTAGAAATGGACAGTCTGATGAACCAACAGAACCACCCCAACTTAAGCAGCACTTACATGCAAAACAGGAAGAGTTCCAAACCAAATGATCCTTTTAAGGAAAGAGTAACGGATTAAAAAGCTGATGGGAATAGCTGTTCAGCAGGTCACTTACAAACGTTGGTACTTTGCAGGTGTCTTATGAAGCCGCGCATTGGCTTACTCAGATTAAAAAATACAATTGCTGGGGCGCCTGGTGGCTCAGTCCCTGGAGCATCTGACTCTTGATTTGGGGTCATGAGTACTCTTTTTTTTTTTTTTAAGACTTATTATTATTATTTTTTAAGATTTTATTTATTTATCAGAGAGAGAGAGAGACAGAGGCAGGCAGAGGGAGAAGCAGGCTCCTTGCTCAGCAAGGAGCCCGATGCGGGTTAAGCGTCTGCCTTCGGCTCAGGTCATGATCCCAGGATCCTGGGATCGAGTCCCACATCGGGCTCCCTGCTCAGCCGAGGGCCTGCTTTTCCCTCTCCCACTTCCCCTGCTTGTGTTCCTTCTCTCTCTCCCTCTGTGTCAAATAAATAAATAAAATCTTAAAAAAAAAGATTTTATTTATTTATTTGAGACAGAGCGCACCCACGCACCCACGCACAAGTGTATGAGCAGAGCGAGGGGCAGAGGAAGAGAAGCAGATTCGACCTCAGGACCCTGAGATCATGACCTGAGCCGAAATCAAGAGTCGGAGGTTTAACCAACTGAGCCACCCAGGCACCCCTGTGTGGAGCCTACTTTAAAATAAAATAAAATTTTGGGGTGCCTGGGTGGCTCAGTAGGTTGTCTGCCTTCAGCTCAGGTCATGATCCCAGGGTCCTGGAATCAAGTCCTGCATTGGGCTCTTTGCTCAGGGGGGAGTCTGCTTCTCCCTTTACCCTTCCCCCCTGCTCATGATCTGTGTCTCACTCTCTCTCAAATAAATAAAATATTAAAATAAAATAAAATTTCAAAAAATACAATTGCTGAGACGCTAGCAAAAGACTGAATCGAAGGTTTGCTTGGAAGTAGGTGAATCCGTGGCAAAGAAGATAGCTCAAGAACCATTTGTCTAGGATACCATAGCTCAAAATTTTCAGGAACTGACTGATGCTATAGACCAACCAACTGAACAAGTAAAGCTAGTGTTTTCATTGCAACTTGATAAAGGAACAGAAATTGCTAATGATAATGTTTAAAGTATATTTTGAACAGAATGGCATTATGAAGGAAGAATTATTTCTTTCAGCTTCATTGGCTATAGACACAATTAGCTCTGAACTGTATAAAATTTTGAGGGATTATACTGGCAATTAAATGTAGCTTGGAGTTTCAGATTTATGTAGGAATGAGTTTTGATGGTGTAGCTGTAATGACCAGAAAATTTCTGGAGTAGTTACACGGATTAAGGGTTTTATCTCAGAATGTAAATCGACATACTGCTTCCTTCATCAAAAAGTTGTTCCATAAAAAAACTAAAAAATGTACACTTAGTGTCATAGTGAAAACTATGAATGAAATAAGAACTAATGTGTTAAAATTGAGATTATTCTTTTTATTAGTAACATGAAAGCTGATTGTATACAATTATTATTACATGCTGCAGTACAGTGTTTATCAAGGGGAGGAGTTATGTCAAAAATGTTTGCACTAAGGGATGCCTGGGTGGCTCAGTCCGTGAAGCACCTGCCTTTAGCTCAGGTCATGATCCCAGGGTCCTGGGATTGAGCCCCGCATCGCATCGTGCTCCTTGCTCAGCGGGGAGCCTGCTTCTTCTTCTGCCTGCTGCTCCCCCTGCTTGTGCACTCGGTCTCTCTCTCTGACAAATAAATAAAATCTTTAAAAAAATAATAAAATAAAAATGTTTGAACTGAGAAACAAACTCTGTGCCTCTGCAAGATGAGAGACTAGGTTAGTCCCAAAGTTTTAAAGAATGAATTAGGGGATGCCTGAGTGGCTTAGTCGGTTAAGCATCTGACTTCAGCTCAGGTCATGATCCAGCCCAGAGTCGGGTTCCCCACTCAGCAGAGAGTCTGCTTGTCCCCATGTCCCTCCCCCAACTCACACTGTCTCTCTCAAATTAATAAATAAAATATTTTAAAAAGAGAAATATTTACTTCCTTTTTTTTTTTAAGACTTTATTTATTTGACAGAGAGAGACACAGCAAGAGAGGGAACACAAGCAGGGGGAGTGGGAGAGGGAGAAGCAGGCTTCCCGCTGAGCGGGGAGCCCGATGTGGGGCTGGAGCCCGATGTGGGGCTGGAGCCCGATGTGGGGCTCGATCCCAGGACCCTGGGATCATGACCTGAGCCGAAGGCAGACGCTTAACGACTGAGCCACCCAGGCACCCCAGAAATATTTACTTCCAAATGATTTAAAATCTTTAGAAAAATTTTGTCACAAAAGGGGTAAGTTTCAGTTATCTAGAAAACTGAGCAATATAAAATTCTTCATGCCCCACTGGTAAGTTCAATTAGACAAGAGGTCATAAGGAGTCTCTGTCATATGAATTTAGATCATGAAAAAAACCACGATGATGAGACTTTTCAAACAGAACTTCAGAGTATTCCATTCAGAAACAATGTCCGAGCGCTAAGATGAGAAAATCAAGGAAAATGCTAAAGTGCCAAGTCTTTGGCCTGGATGGGTAGGTCCCAGCTGTGGTTGCAATTCGAATTTTGGCGGCAAATTAGAATTCCCTGCAGAGCACTTGCAAATCCCGCTGCCTGGCCATACTCAATGAAATCAGGATGTTGAGGCTTCCCAGGTGATTCCAATGTGCCGTCAAGCTTGAGTGCCCCTGGTCGGCAGCTGTGCTTCTCAGAACCCCACAGATCCTGTTAAATGCAAATTCCACTTCAGTAGGTCTGGGGTGAGCCTGAGCTTCCAGCTGATGGCGAGGCTGCCGGTCCAGGGACCTCACTTTGCGAAACAAGGTTCAGGCGGTAGGGGGCATGCTACACCAAAGCGCAACTCATGAACAATTAGAAGGACAACAGGCGAGACTTTAAAAAAAATTCCCAGACACATTGTTTTATTTGCGGTAAAATATATAGAACGTGACATTTGTCATTTTTGTCATTTTGAGTGTACAGTTCTGGGGCATTACATACATTTACATTGTTTTGCCAACTATCACACCATCCACCTCCAGGACTTCTTCATCTTCCTAAACTGATAATCATTAAACTTCCCATTCCCCCACCTCCCCTTAGCTTCTGACAACCACCAGTCTACTTTCTCCTTCTATGAATTTGACAACTCTGGGAACCTCTGTAAGTGGAATCATATAATATTTGTCCTTTTTTTTTTTTTTTAAGTAAACCCTACCCCCAACGTGGGGCTTGAACTCATGACCCCAAGATCAAGAGTCGCATGCTCTGACTGAACCAGCCAGGCGCCCCAAGACTTGTCCTTTTGTGATCAGCTTAATTCCCTGAGCGCAATATCCTGAAGTTTCATCCATGTTGTAGCATGTGTCAGAATTTCCTTCCTTTTTAAGGCTGAATAATATTCAATTGTCTGTATAGACACATTATTTTTTAGTAAATTTATCTCTGTTGGAAACAGACAGCAGTTTTGATTGCAGAACATACCCAGAGCATGCCTCAGAGCAAAAGGAATCTGTTCCGTGGGGCAAAAGTCACTCCTTTAAATGGGCTGTCCTTTGGGGCGCCTGGGTGGCTCAGATGTTTAAGTGTCTGCCTTCAGCTCAGGTCATGATCCCAGGGTCCTGGGATCGAGCCCCGCATAGGGCTCCTCGCTCGGCGAGGAACCTACTTCTCCCTCTCCCTCTGCCTCTCTCCCTGCTCATGCTCTCTCTCTCTCTCTCTCTCTCTCTTTGTGTCTCAAATGAATAAATAAAATCTTTAAAAAATAATAATAAATAAATAAATAAATAAATAAATAAATAAATGGGCTGTCCTTTGTAATAGGAAGATGACTTACTGCCAGGGGCCCCAACTGATCCTCTTCCCATTTAACATTAATTGGGAAATTCCTGGTTTGAAAGAATTATTATTCTTTATTATTAATGACATAACTATGTCATCAAGAAGGCAGCCACTCGCGTTATGATGACAAAGCTTGCAGCTGCTGGGCCAGGTCCAGGAGGGTGTGGTCACTGATGAACCTTGGCTCACGTGCTCTGGGGTCACGCCAAAATGATGGAGAACCTAGACATGAAAATACCTCAGTGACAACTGTGCAAAGGCGGCCGAGCTCTGGGGCTGGCTCTGGTAACTGGTTTTTCCTGGTGGAGGTAATGCCTCCCTAAAAAAAGAAGAAAAAAAAAATTGCCCAAAGGAAATGCACAGTGAATTCTTTGCAGGACTAAAATGAAAAAGGTTGACACCCAAAAATAAAACAAGGTAAGAAAATTTCAAAAGAAACACTCGGTCTCCATTTAGAAATATGAGAACAGACTTCCAGCAAGCCAGTAAGAATGAAACTGACAAACAGTGGGGAGGTTCTTTTTATGAGTCTCAAGTATCAGGAAACTTTCCCCCTGATGGCCCTGTGCGAATCTCACTGTGATCTCTACAATCCTTGGTTTATGCTTTCCTTGGAGGATACATTTTGCCCTGTTGCTCTCTTTCCATGTTTACCGGCATTTGTGAACAGGGGCTTATTTAATAATTCTTGAATGGGAGGGATTTGTCTTCTTGGTTCCAGAAACAAACTGGTATTCGTGAAAAGATCTTAGAACTGAGAATTCCATAGGTCCAGGAGAGAATCCTCTTTGGCCGCTTAGCAGATTTTGGCAGGTTATTCATTTTTACTGTCTCAGCTTCATTGATCTTATTGGTGAAATGAAACTAACAATACCTTCCACATAGGGTACGTGAGATAGAGTTGGTAGAAGTGTCTGGTTATAGGGGGCACTCTGTAAATGTTGGTACCTACATCCTTTCTATGTTTATAATGCACGCACTGTTAGGTCGCAGGGACTCGAGGGTGAGCAAAACTAGACCCACCCTCAAAGAGCTTAAAGTCTAGAGGGGAGGCAAGTCTTAATCAAACAATCACAGATGTCCAGTTGAACTTGGGTTTAAGCTCTGTGGCAAAGGAAAGATACAGAATGCTATCAGATGAATTATGAGGGTGTGGATGTGACTGTCGGGAAAGGTTTCTCTTGGAAGGGAATCTGGGATCTGAAGGACTGTTCTAGGGAGACACTTCCAGATGGAGGGTCCCTGGCAAGTAAGAGGGTGAGGGAAGACAGGACGGCTGGAGCCCATAGGGAGAAGTTGCGATGGCAGTGGGGGAGGCCCAGCCTGGGGGTAGGGGTTGGTACTTGGTCACACCCAGGAGTTTTGTCTCTATTCTGAGACCAGGGGAAGCCATGGAGGGTGAAGAGGTCGCTGTTGAAGGCTGACATTTCACTCTGGGAAAGTTCCCCGGTCCAGCAGGCAGATGGTGGTAGATTGGGATGGTGGTGATCAAGATGGTGACATGGAGATGAATTGGAAACCTTTTGGGGACATAAAAACCCTAGGCATCACATGGTGTCTGCTTTATACATGTTTGTAGAACAAATCAGTGAATCAGTGGCATTTTTTGTATAGGACTGATGATTGGTCTGATGCCCATCTGAAGCACCTGTGTATAATTTGGCTATAAAAAAGAGTGAAACACAGATGAACTTCGAAAACATTAGGGGAAGTGCAGCAGTCAATCACAAAAGACCACATATTACATGCTTCCATTTATATGAAATGCTTGAAATGTTAAGAAGAGCAAACACTGGGGGTGCCCGGCTGGCTCAGTGAGTAGAGCATGTGACTCTTGATCTCAGGGTCATGAGTTTGAGGCCCATGTTGGGTGTAGAGATGACTTGAATGAATGGATGAATAAATGAGTGAATGAATAAATTAGTTAATTAAAAACAATGAAAAGGCCTTGGGGACCCACGGAGCTGGAGCACATTGCCTTTATCTTCAGCCACAATGGCTCCTTTAAAAAAAAAAAAAGGAATATCAAAAACTATAGAGACAAAGTAGTCAGCAGCTGCCAGGGGCTGAGAGAAATGGGAGGGTTGAGGGGTTATAGCTAAAGGGTCAGTGTTTCTTTTTGAGGTGATGAAATGTTCTAAAATCGTGGAGGGGGTTGAACAACTCTGAGTATCCTAAAACCCATGAAACCATACACTTTAAATGGGTAAATAATATGCTTTCTAAATTACATCTCAATAAAGCTATTACACACACAGGTATATATATATATATTCACATATATACACACGTGGGAGCGAGAGGGGGGAGAAGGAGGCCCACAGTCATAAACACCGCTACCCATTGCCAGAATAGTCCGATGGGCATGAACTCCATGGTGCTAAGGTTGGCACTTCCTGACTCAGTGTCCTCCGCGGAGGAAAGCATCCCTGGCCCTTAGCCCCACTCTTCTCTTGGCTTTGGATTCCTTCCAGAGCAAATGAAGTGGTGCTGTCTACAGACCTCAAGGGAAGGAAGAGGGAGGGCATTTTCTTTTTCTAGCCGCTGCATTGCTACTTTGCTCCGTAGATCTGGAACGAGGAACTGTCACATGACGGCAGCTGTCTCTGAACAGTGACTAAGGGGAGGACAGAAACTCCTACGCATCCTCTATGTCTCTATTTAGATGTCACCTCCTCCAAGAAGCCTTCTGTGACTTCTGAGAATGTGCCAGAGCCACTCTTGCCTTCCTACGCACCTTACCTAACAGGTTTGTTTTTTTCTTTAAGACTTTATTTATTTATTTGACAGAGAGAGAGAGAGCGCGCACAAGCAGGGGGAGCAGGAGAGGGAGAAGCAGGTCCCCACTGAGCAGGGAGCCCGATGCGGGGCTCGATCCCAGGACCCCGAGATCATGACCTGAGCCGAAGGCAGAAGCTTAACGACTGAGCCACCCAGGCGCCCTCCCTAGAGAGTTGTTTCGTTACCCTTGCTCCCACTGAGCTGTCCTGTCCTTCAGGGCAGGCAGGGGGCTTATTCGCTAGCTGGACCCTCCAACTCAACTGTAGGGGCTGGTGCATAGGACCTGCTCAGTGAGTCTTCAGGGAATGAATGAAACAAATGCAGCCCTGAGTCCATTCACAAAGAAGATGAAAACCCAGCTTTCCAAAGATGGTTCTCGAAGTCTTGGTGCAGAAAAGACTTTACAGCCACAGCAGCCTAAAGAGATTGGTCTGAGGGAAGCGCTGGGGAGCCAGAGGCTCCGCGGGTAAGAGAACAGGAATCAACGCGTGCAGATGACCTCATGTTCCCCCAGAGCGGGGATCACTTTCGCGTTGCTCAAGCTTTGGGAATCTCTCTTCCTTCCAAAACAATTCCAGGTCATAATACAGGTGACACTTGTATGACCAACTTCTCATCTTCCACCCTGTGAGGGAGGAACAGTAATCCACCAGGGCTGATACAAAGGTGTTTCCTTTTTTTTTTTTTTTCCTTTTTCCTTTCAATAACACACAGACTGGGAGTTCTGGAATTCAGGGTTTAAATTCATGGTCTCCTTGAGTGGGTCCCCATTATCCTAGGCAAATGGGTATATACTAACCTATTTTGGTTTCTTTAAAGCTACAAATGTGCAAAATGCCCCCCATCTTCAACAAAGTGTCATTTGGCTTTATTAATAGCTAAAAAGCATCTACATGTAATTGGACTGAGTTGCACCTACCTACTTTAAAAGGGCAAGCGGGCTGTGCTAGGGTCATTAAAACTTAATTTTGCTTGGCTCTGCCACACCCTGGCCTTGGGACCTCAGTTTCCAACTGCATAAAATGGCTGGCTGGTTGAGGGTTTTAAGGTTGTTTCTATCTCTCATGGTAATGTAGTTTGTGAATGTTGGTGAGGTCCAGAGCCCAAAGCCAAGGAAGAATTCTTGAGATGTCTTTGGGGCGAAAAGGTGATTTTATTAAAGCACGGGACAGGACCTGTGGGCAGAAAGAGCTGCTGCCCTGGGGTGGTGAGGGGTGACTGATTCTATACTTGGGAGTTGGGGGAGGTAAGGACAAAGGGAGGTATCCAAGAGGACTTTGATATGCTAAAGAAGATCCTCAGGATCTGGGCGGTCTTGCCACTGTCAAGCTAAGGTGGTTTTTCCCTCTAGCAAAGCATTAACATTCAGACAGTTGGGAGTTTCCTGAAGGAATGTCATACTCCACCTGCCTCAAGTACTTGTCCAAGGACTGCAGGTTATCAGGAAATTTTATTTACATTCCCTTCTACCTCAGTTTCCCACATCACTAAGGTGGGGGGGGGTGGCTGATGTGAGGGCTCCAGGAAATTGAATTATGGGTCTATCAATAGCCTAACTCCCAGAGACCCATAAGAATGCTTTTTCCTTGTAAATCACTAAGACATTAGTAAACGGATGGAGACTCATGTCTTGTAGGACCGTGATCTCTCTTAACTATTTGTTTTTCCTTTCCCTTAGTGTTAGGGCAGCCAGGAGGGCCTGAGGAATTCACCCCTGTCAGGGTGTGTGACTAGGGAGAAGTTCGGCTCAGCCAGTGAAGTCTCCACCATGCTTCTGCTTAATCCAAACAATTGTGTGAGTGCAAATGACATTCCAAGAGAGATAAGGTTCTCCTTGTACCCATGTTGACAGGACTCTTGTGTCCTTCAACTCAGGTTGGTCTCTTGGTTCCGGAACAATGGACGGTGGCCTCTTGTGACTTGAGGGGTTCTGAAAGAATGCCCGCTCCAAGAGCTCAAGAACAATCTCCTCTCCTCAGACGAGGCTGTAGCTGCTGCCTAAAATTTCACCACCAACCACCAAGAGTTAGGTCATTGAGCTAAAACATTAATTTCTGTGGAAAATGAAAATGAAGATAGTCTTAGAAGGATTAACACATGTGGCTGTGATCTGTCATTTCTCTCTTTCAGCTGACATCTAGCAAGAGAAGATGTACTGAACCGTGGGGAGAAGAGCAAGCTGTCCCATCATGAGCCCTGAAGTCCTTGCTTGAAGAAGGTGGGCCTGGGCCAAGCCTGGGGGGAGCCCGGGATGTCAGGGGGTGGGGTGGGATGAGGTTTCCTAGCACCTCAGGGAGGAAGAACGAGCCCGAGGATGGGAGCTTGTGTGAGAGAGACAATGGAGGTGGACTTTGGATCAAAAGCTTCCAGTTTTGAAAGGGACCTTGATGATCATCTGGTGATCATCACACACCCATTTTACATGTGATGGATCTCGGTCTGAGAAAGGTCAGGTGAACTGATGGAGGCACACAAGAGGCCCCCAGCAGGTGCAGGCCTCAGACCCTCTCCCTGATTCCTAGTCCAGGAACTATACCATCTTCCAGGTGTTTTTTTTTTTTTTTTTTTTAATATTTTATTTATTTATTTGACAGAGAGAGCTAGAGACCACAAGCAGGGGGAGCTTCAGAGGGAGAGGGAGAAGCAGGCTTGACACGGGGCTCAATGCCAGGACCCTGGGATCATGACCTGAGCTGAAGGCAGATGCTTAACCGACTAAGCCATCCAGTTGCCCCTTCCAGGTGTTTTTTTATTTTGTTCCCCAGAGGTTTGGGGTTCCATGGAGCGGGGCTGAAGAGTTGAGGGAAAGAGATAAGGTGCTGGGGCTTGGCCAGGGGTGGAACCAGGTTTTATGGGGCCTAAGGTTTATATAAGGGGTGGAGGGATGGGTTCTTTAAAAAAAAAAACAACTACAAAATTAAAAATACAAACTTAGGCACAAGGCCTTTGAGGGCACCTGAGGGCTGAGTACCATAAGCTTCATGGTAGACCTGCCACCGGGGTCCCACCGTTGATTCAAACAGGTCAGCTCCTCACATGACACTCCTGCTTTAAGGTCTTAACGGTTAAAAAAGAGAGAGAAAACTTTGTAAAAAAAAGTTTGAAAATCACTGCTCTGTACTAGCTGTCAGTTGGCATTACTTAGGACCAGCCGGCGTCAGCCTCATCACCTGCCAACATTTAATTGTCAACATTTTTGAGAAATTAATTTTAAGTGACTCATAAGACATATGCTTGTGCAGGACTTAAGTGCTGGGACTCAGAGACGCACAGTAACATTTGACTCACAAGATGGAAGTTGAGTGATTTTTTTATCAGGTGCTCCACAATCAGATGTCATCGATTATTTAGATTTTAATGGACAGGGGTTTAACACATTTATTTTAAGGTTTTATTTATTTATTTGACAGAGAGAGAGTGAGAGAGCTCCATGATTCATTGTCTGCGTATAACACAATACACACCCACCAACCGCCTATGAATGCCCATTTCCTCATAAACACTGTCAATGCAGTGCAAGTCCAGACTTTCTTTTTTCCTTTGCCAGTGTGATCAGTGAAAAATTGTTTCTTACTGTTTTGTTTTTGCACTTAATTGGGAGGGACAACCATTGTGCTGACAGGCAGTTTAGGAAAATTAAAAAGGCAGTCCTCATACACAGCCTAGGCTGCTATAACTTTATGGAAGAATTTGAATACCATTCTTTGTATTGCTCCAGTGTTGGCAACAAAGGCTTAATCATGTCCTAGTTCTAATAAAACACAAACTTTTCTTGTGCTGGAGGCACACCGTTTCTAGAAACAAGTCAAGGAAGACAAATCACAACCCACTAAATAATAAGAACCAGAGAAAAATAAGATGTTTAGAAGCCTTTAAAAGAGTGGTGGGTCATAGTTGGTCAGATATTTCTGGAAGCCAGTCTGGTAAATACATAAATATTTAACAATAGCAATGATTAAATAAATCATCAGCAGAAGAAAATATAAATATTGAGAACGATGACTATGCAGACCATTCTACAAGAATTAATAGGCACTTGGATGCCAGAGCAATGTTCTATGCCAAGAGAGACCAAGAAGAATAAGACTCAGGCTCGGGTCTCAAAGGGCTATGTGGGGAATGATTACAGGTAAACAGTTAAAATGCAGTGGGATTAAGGTTTCCTTATGCCATGGGAACTACTGTCTGGGGGCATCTGGGGCAAGGCTTACCCAGAGGAAGTTACTTTGGCTGGAGACTAGGCAGATGAATCAGGAGGATAGAGGAAACATCAAGGGCTATTTTTTTTTTTTTAAAGATTTATTTATTTGAGAGAGAGAGAGAAGGGGAGAGTACATGCATGACTGGGGGTGGGGAGAAGCAGAGGCAGAGAGAGAAACAGACTCCGCATTGAAGCAGGAAGCCTGATGTGGGGCTCGATCCTAGGATCCCCAAGATCATGACCCAAGCCAACAGCAGGTGTTTAACCAACTGAGCCACCCAGGCACCCCCTTCAAGTGCTATTTAGAATTCAGTGAACTGCAAGCAGCTTGGAATAGTGGGAGCTTAGTTCGTGAGGGATGAGGGATGAAGTTGGAAAAGTGAACTGTTTTCATGACACAGTGGTACATGATGAAAACAGAACAGAAGGTAATACATACAAACTTCTCAGGATCACATGAAAACATGGCTACATATACTAACAACGGTCACCAGGTATTTTGGAAAATTGTTGATTAATTATATGAATTAAGTTTAACTGGTGTTATCAGCTCAGTTCAATGTAATGTTCATGACATTTTCATATAGATAGGTAATATAAAATCTCCTTGTAGTAAAAAAATAACTAGACTCATTCTATAATATTTACATACTCATGAATATGAAAGAAAGAGAGGTGAAATATAATAATATGCTGAGAAATATTACCTCCCCCGATATCTCTTGCATGTTAAGCATGGGTAGTAACAAAATAACTGAGACACACTTAGTTACCTGATGTTTAAGGTTTCTTTTGCAGTCCAATTTTTTATTTAAAATGGCAGTCGGGGAGGTGGCCTGGGTGGCTCAGTCTGTTAAGTGTCTGCCTTCAGCTCAGGTCATGATCTTAGGGTCCTGGGATCGAGCCCCGCATCGGGCTCCTTGCTCAGCAGACAGCCTGCTTCTCCCTCTCCCCCTGCCTGCCATTACCCCTGCTTGTACACTCTCTATCTCTCTGCCAAATAAAAAACAACAACAACAAGAAAAAACCCTTAAATAAAATGGCAGTCAGAGGGGGAAGGGGAGATGGGGTAACAGGGTGATGGGCATTAAGTGATCTGATGAGCACTGGGTGTTATACACAACTAATGAATCATTGAACACTACATCAAAAACTAATGATGTACTATATGTTGGCTAAATGAATTTAAATAAAAATAAAATAAAATAAAATAAAATGGTGGTCAGGAAAAAGAAGTCAATAAGTAGTAAAGGAGGGAGAATTCCAGCGTATTAAATCAGAAGGAATTTGGAAAATTATTTGTGCAGAGACAACAGATTGAATCATCTACATCTGTTGTTTAAAATGCCATTTGAAAGAAAATGGGGCAGACTATTTGAAGCTTATTGCAAAGGCAGACTCACCCAAGAGGTACCTTCTTCTCATGTTTAGAATTCTGGAGCTGTCCTAGAAAATGGCTGGGGAGAATCTGCCTTCCAACTGAGTTAATCTTGACTGCCAAGCACAGGTTACAATGGCACCTAGTATGGCTTGAACACCTTTCTGTTGGCAATAACTGCTTTAGTTTAAGTGACCACTGAGCTTAGTGAAGAAGTGAATACAGGCAGTATTCCCTCCCTTTAAACATCTTTCATTCTTTAGCTCATATCTTGTAGGAAAAAATTCTAGGAAATGAATTTTCAGTAAAATGAGCTAGTTCTCTTGGCAACCTCCCCAGCCTTCCTACCCACATCATGGAAATGCACAGGAGTGTTGCCAAGAAAAGGAAAAAAGGAAAAAGAGAGAAGGAGAAAAAAGAAAAAAAACAACAAAAAGAAACAGGAAATTGCAAACTGGCAAAATCCGAAAAGCATTGTTAGCCTTACTTAGAAATGACTGTTTCTGTTAATTATTTTCCCGAGCATGGAATTCTTTTCCCCTTGCAAGGGAAAGGTGTTGGTTATGGAACGGGAGTGGCTTCTACATAAAACCGGAATGCTTATTCAATCCTATCAGAGTACGCTGAGAAAGAAGTGCAGAGGCTGGTGGGATCAGGGATGCTCCCAGGACAAAGAAGTGACTTATGTAAGATACATTTCAAAATCAATCTTTATCGTGTTCATGAAACACTTTCAGGGATTGACCTGACAAGGCACCCTGAAATTTGGCATGGTTCTCTCAGAGAGGACAAAAGTCAGGGCTTCGAGGTGAGCTACTTCCTTTCTCAGCAAGGGCAGCTGACACGCTCTGAGTGTTGCCTTCTCAATGACTGGGAAGGCAACACGGGAGGGAAACTCAGTAGGACAGGGTTTGAACATGCTTTGTCTGGTAGGTTCTAGGTGAGATGAGTTTTCAAGGAATTTCTCTCCCCTAGGATGAAACTCCTTCACCTCCTTGCAAGTCTTTTCCAAATCCAACTCTTTATGAAGCCTACCTTGACCATTTATTTAAAATTGCAACTTTCTCCCACTCCTAATCTCTTAACCCTGCTCTATTTTTATTATTTATTTTTTAATGTACAAATCTTAAGTGTACAGAGCAGTGAACTCTTATATATGTATACACTCATATAACCATCACCCAGGTCAAGATAATAGAACTTATATAGCACCCTAGAAGTCTCCCTCAGTGGCCCCCTCCCAGCCAGTCCTGTTCTATTTTTTTCAAAGCATTTGTCTCTTTTTAAGATAAAATTTGCCAGGGAGCCTAGGTGGCTCAGATGGTTAAGCGTCTGCCTTCAGCTCAGGTCATGATCCCGGGGTCCTGTGATTGAGCCCCATGTCGGGCTCCCAGCTCAGCAGGGAGTCTGCTTCTCCCTCTGCCTCTCTCCTCTGCTCATGCTCTCTCTCTCTCAAGTGAATAAATAAAATCTTTATTGGGTTATTGGTCGGATTAGTTCACTGACCTATCCAAGCAACTAGAACAGTGAGTGCCTACTATATGCTATTGTTAAATGAATGAATCTTTAAAACAATACCCATCATGTCCCTTTATCCCCACCTCTCCCCACCCTCCACTCCATGTGGTCTGTAGGAGAAACAAACTAGCTTGAAATCTTCAGTGTCTACACAGGGGTGTTAAACATAGCCACAGCAGTGTTACTGATCAGATCTGAGTGTAGGCATGACGTCTCTCTTCTAAGCAATGCTTTCTTGGACAGTTGAGCACTTGCTGGTAGATCTGCAAGAAAGAAGGGATCCTTCCTTTAGTCTAGAGTCATCTCTTGATTCTTTTTTTTTAAGATTTTATTTATTTGACAGAGAGAGGCACATTGATTATTTGACGAGAGAGGCACAGCACAAGCAGGGGGAGTGGAAGAGGGAGAAGCAGGCCTCCCGCCGAGCAGGGAGCCGGATGTGGGGCTCGATCCCAGGACTCTGGGATCATGACCCGAGCCGAAGGCAGATGCCCAATGACTGAGCCACCCAGGTGCCCCTCATCTCTTGATTCTTAGCTGTACTGGCCTTTCTCCTGGTAGGGCAGAGCCCTCCTCAGTGGCCTCCCTTCCTTCTAACTCCTGCTCCTACGAACGCCAGCACCTGGCTTGGGGAACTTGGCTCATCTTCATGCTTCTGTCTGCCAGTCAGTTGCAGATTCTGGTCCCTCTGCACCCTGCCATTTTTCCTGATGCTATCCCTGAAAGTTTCTCCTCCTTCCAGTGGTAACTCCTTCAGGCCCTCATTATGTTGCTTTACTAGCTTCTTAAATGGTACCCTCATCTTCAGTCTTCTTTCAAACTAGTCCTGTTACTTTCCCTAAAACACAACCTGGATAGTGTCACAGCTGTGATCATAAACTTTCAATGGTTTCCAAGTGCTGTCAAAAGGAAGCCCAGACTCCTTAACCTGCCTCCCCAGGCTTCTAGGCCCCAGTTCCCTCTCCAGCCTTATGGATAACCATTGTGCTGTCAGCCAACTGTCTTCCCCATTGTTGCTCACTGGTCCCTGTGTTTTCGGGCTTCTGTACCTTTGCTCTGCTGTTGGGTTCAGAAAATGGAAGGAACCATTTGAGATCATCCAATCCAGTCTCATTTTATAGATGAGGAAACTGAGGCCCAGAGAGATTAAATGATTGACCAGCCCATTTGCTCAAAAGTCAAGTGTGACAGGGTGCCTGGCTGTCCAGTGGGTGGAGTGTGTGACTCTTGATCTTGGGGCCATAAGTTCACAGGTCACGTTGGGCGTAGAGATTACTTAAAAAAAAATCAAGTGTGTCTAATGAAAAAGAAACTCAGGGCAGTTTAGGGTTTAACAATATCAGTTGAATCTTTCATGTACCTGGAGGTCAAATAGTGGGCTATTCTTTGAATATCCTCTCCACCCAACTCTGATCCCTAAAAGTGTGGATCTCTGAGCCCCATCTCAAGCATGGCCTCCTCAGAGAAGTCTTCCTTAAGCCCCCAAGTGGGCATCTGAACTCTCAGGCCAATGACCTGAACCTCTCTGATCTGCAGGTAACTAGATATTTATCTAGGAATATTATCTTCCCTACTACATTTTAAGCAAACTCTTTGATTCATTTTCGACTTTCCTCCATTCTCTTTAGAGCCTCTTCCATTGTGGGTGAGCAATAAAATTCTGCTGAACGGAGTTTCCAGTGTAAAGAGTGTTCTGTATATAGCGTTGAGGAGGCACGATTCACAAGCCCAGACACCAGCCCAGCGACCACGCGCGCGTGTCCCAAATTTCCAGCTACTGCGTGCCATTTCACCGGTGGCACCTTGGCCGCTTTGGCCCCAACCCCCTACAGGCGAAGGAGTGTGGTCTCAGCAGAAAGCCTGCTTGCTGCCACGACAGAGTAAGTTTCTTCAGGTCTTTTGGCGCGGTCCCTTTCCCCACCCTCCGCGCGGTGAACCGCGACGCGCGTTCGGTGTCCCGTCCTGGAACGTGACTTGGCCTCGAGAGTGTACAGCTCCCCTTACCGAGGAAGGTCAGGTCCCAGGCGAGCCGCGGCGCGGCCAGCCTTCCCGGCTGGCGCGGTCACCGACGCCGGGTGGCGGCCAGGCCGGCCGAGGGCGGCGGGAAAGTGACGCGGGGACGGTGGGGCGGGGTGGCGAGGCGGGAGCGCCCGAGGAGCCGACAGCGACCGCAGCTGCCGGGTCGCGGGCCGGGCGAGGCCGGGGACGCGCTCAGGGGACGGCCGGGGTGCCCAGCTGCCGCCAGGGCGCACGGAGGGCGCGGGGCTGGACCGGGGCCTGGTGTGCCCGCCCAGGGGCTCCCGGTCCAGCCCCTCTCCGCCCCCGGGAGGGGCAAAGGGAGGGCAGACGGCCGGGCCCGCCCCCAGCCCCAGCCCAGCCCCAGCCGCAGCCCCAGCCGCGGCGGCCGGAGAGAGACTGGAGGCACCACCCCGGAGCGGAGAAACCAGTTTGGCCGGTCCGGGGGTGCGGAGGGAAAAGGGCGGCCGCCGAGGACCGGCGCACGGACGCGGGGCGGGGGAAGGCGGGGAGCCATTGGCGAGAGGCGAGAGCCAGAGGAGCCGCCGCCAACTGGACACGCTTCCCGGGGCCCCGGGCCAGCCCCCGTGCGCCATGAAGCGCTAGCGCGGCTGCCGGGGCTGGGGCCAGGCGGTGGCGGCGGCGGCGGCGGCCAGGTGCGCAGCGAGCGCGCGGAGGGGCGCGCACGCGGCGGATGTCCCAGCCGGGGCCAGAGAGCGCCAGGTAAGGAGGGGCGCGGCGCGGGGCCCCCAACCTTCCCCACCCGGCCGATCGCGCGGTGTCCCACAGGTCCTCTGGGCGCCCCGGAGCGGGCGGACTCCCGGGATCCGGGATGCGGTGGCAGCAGCTGTCCGCGCCCTCCGGCTCCCGAGCCCACAGCGGTGGGCTTTAGGTGGGGGCCAGGAAACTTCGCGGCCTCGGGGATGGCGAGGCACAGCTGGCCGGGGAGGCAGCGCTGTGCAGACGTCCAGGAGGTTTCACTTGCCGGGAGGAGGGGGAACTCGCAGGTGGCGTTTGGGTTGTTTGGGTTTGCCACGCACATGTCTGGGGTTAAGCTTTGAGGGGCGAGCCTGGCAGGACTCGCAGGCCCTGGGGGGGCAGTTCCGTTGGTTTCCCTGCAGTGTCTGCCGCCCTTCTAGAAGTCTCCCGTGGCTAAGTTCTGCTGCGGCCCCCTTTGGGAGCCGATGCCAACGTGTCTGAAAAAGACCTTAGGACCTAATGGACCTGGCGCACCTGCGGGGAGGGATGGAGGGCGCCTGCTGCAGGACCACGTACCCTCCTGACGTCTTCCGTGAGCTTTAACGCAGGTCGGGAGCTGATGGGGAAGAGGGGCACTTTTCCTGGTGATGGTAGGGTCGTCTCCGCCAGCTCCCGTGGCACTGCCACAGGCCATCTCCTTCCCTCCCCAGTAGGATGCCCAGCACTGTCATTTCGCCGCTGTGCGTGCGGAGCGGACCGGGGTTGCAGAGAATGGCGAGTGTTTTAACCCTCCACTTGCCCACGCATCCCCAAGGGAAAGAAAAGCCTTCAGCTGTCTGCCCAACTTCTCCGAGGGGGTATGCGCGCCTGGTCCGGGAACGCAGACTCGCCACAGCTGTAGGGGGAGGACGAGAGTGCGGAGGGAATGCGGAACGGGGGAGGGGGCTTGGCACGCGCCAGTCGGGCCCCGGGGCCGCATTTCCGCCCCGCGAGTGCCCCTCAACCCCACCTGACCCCTCTGGCCTGCCCGCGGTGCCCCCAGGCCGACCCCAAGACGCCGCCGAGCTCCCTTCCCAGAAACTGCCCGCCCGCTTGGCTTGAGAAAAGATTCTCTCCCATCTTCCTGGTTGCATTGCCTTCAGATTTCTGCCTCTACTCCTTGAGAATTCCAGGCCACGACACAGGCCACGTGCCTGAAGATCACCAGGCACACAGTAGGTTATGCACGAAGGTTGACTGCTTTTAGGAACAAAAACTGAAAACGTGTGATAAAATCTCCAGTGATGGTAAACACAAGAGCATATAAAAAAGAGGAAACACAAAATGTGAAGTAAAAGTTCTAATTTCCATCGTCTCGGGAGCCGGGAGCACTTTTGTGTTAGACCTAAAATGCCATTCATTCATGTGGAGCCTCTTGGGGAAGGCTTTATGTGAACCTACTATAAATATTTTTACGGTGCAAAAGATAATTAATGCTTATTAGCTGATTCCTTTCTGGGGGAGAAGTCTGCCTGCAATTACTCTCTGAATTTTCTTAATGACTTTCATTATGTGGTGGAGGCTTCCTGGTTGTAGTTTTAGGTAAGAAACCTTAACCACTTTCTTCTTTTGCCACTTGTTGGTGGCTGTGCTTTGGTGATATTTGGTGATTCTGTGTGTCAATTGAGGGCCAAACAAGGCACATGTAGCTTAATACTGGTGAACACAGATGCCATCTGTGCGAAAGCAGCTTTGGCCCTTTTCAAACTTCCTTTCTGGCTTTTATTTTAAGGAAAATGCATGCAGGGCCACGTGGGTGGCTCAGTCGGTTAAGCGTCTGCCTTCGGCTCAGGTCATGATCCCAGGGTCCTGGGATGGAGCCCCGCATCCGGCTCCCTGCTCAGCGGGAAGTCTGCTTGCTTCTCCCTCTTCCTCTGCCTCTCCCCCTGCTTGTGAACTTTCTCTCTTTCTCTGTCAAATAAATAAAAAAAATCTTAAAAAAAAAAAAGGAAAATGCATGCCAGTGTGCACTTATTCTTGTTAGTGATGGAACTAGGAGGTGTGTTTTTTTTTTAATTTTTAAATTGAGACTTTATTTTTTTAAATTTTTTTGAAAGATTTTATTTATTAGAGAGCACAAAAGCAGGGGGGGTGGCAGGCAGAGGGAGAGGGAGAAGCAGGCTTCCCGCTGAGCAGGGAGCCCGATGCAGGGCTCAATCCCAGGACCCTGAGATCATGACCTGAGCCCAAGGCCGACACTTAACTGGCCGAGCCACCCAGGCGCCCCTAAATTGAGACTTTAAAATAATGATTTGGTGGAGCGCTGGGTGGCTCAATGGGTTAAACATCTGACTTCAGCTCAGGTCATGATCTCAGGGTCCTGGGATCGCGTCCCGCATGGGGCTTTGTGCTCAGCATGGAACCTGCTTGTCACTCTCCTTCTGTCCCCTTCCCCACCGCTGGTGCTGTCTCAAATAAATAAATACAATCTTTAAATAAATAAAATAATGATTTGGTAGAGCAAATGGCTTAACAAAAAAGTCTGCGGACTTAAGGCAAGTTTAATACTGGCTCCATGTTTCCCCTGGATTTCAGTCTTTGGGATCTTAGCATTCATGCACCCATCAGCTCCTGCTATTAGGGGTTTCTTTCCCTCCCTGTCTGCCTGCCTTTCCTGTCTGCCTTCCTTTCCTTATCTTTGAAAAGCAAGGAGTAGTGCAAAACCTATGGATTTAGATTCCCACAGGTTTCATTCAGTTCTTTTACTTATTTTAAATTGTATTTGATTTTTATAATTTTTTATTATATATATTTTTTATTTGTGTTTATTTATTTATTTTTATAGATTTTCTTTATTTATTCATCAGAGACAGGGAGCAGCAGAGGCAGAGGGAGAAGCAGGCTCCCCACGGAGCAGGGAGCCCAATGTGGGACTCGATCCCAGCACCCTGGGATCATGACCTGAGCTGAAGGCAGACGCTTAACTGACTGAGCCACCCAGGCACCCTATATTTACTTTTTAAATTGTCTAACCTTAGGTAAATTCCTAAATTTTTTGAACCTCAGTTTACCCAAAAAACAATATTATCAACTTCCTTTGGTTGTTGAGAGAATTAAATGAGAGAACAGGTGAATGTCCCTTATACACAGGTGTTCTTGTGTTCTTACTTTCTGCTATTTTAGAAGTCGTATAATGCCCAGATGTTTGGTGTATTTTTTTTAAAGATTTTATTTATTTATTTGACAGAGCACAAGCAGGGGGGAAAGGCAGAGGGAGAGAGAGAAGCAGGCTTCCCACTGAGCAGGGAGCCCAATGTGGGGCTCCATCCCAGACCCTGGGATCATGACCTGAGCCAAAGGCTTAACCAACTGAGCCACCCAGGTGCCCCTGTTTGGTGTATTTTAATATTTTATTGCCTTGCTGGTTTGAATTCCTTTTCAGTTTTTCGTAAACGACATTCATGAAATCCAGGTGATCCTTATAACTCTAGAGAGATTCGAATCTACTACTATTTATGTTTTCTCTTATGAATGCAGAGGAACTTGCTTTTTAGTTACCAGAACAAGTTTTGTGGGGTCCATTCATGTCATGTATGTCTAAAGAAAGGTGTTTTTAAGTCCCTTAAGCACATAATTTTAGATTTGCTTCTGTATTTGCTTCTAGATCCCTCTCCTGGGAAGTTTCTGTGTGTGTGTGTGGGGGGGGGGTTGTGTGAGTTTTCAGGTATGTGTTGGCATCGTTCAATTAGCTTAATTGTATTCATAACACCTGTAGGTGTTTTGTGACTTATTAAGTAAAAATTAATTTGCTGCCAGAGAGTTTTAATAACACAAAAAGAAGATAGCTTATCCTATATTTTGTTAACCAAGTTACTCCTGAATGCCCAACTAAAAAGAATGCCCAATCTAAGATCTTGTGAGGTCTTGTGTTATGGAAGACCTGGCATAGTGGAGGAAGAGTCTAGAAAGCGTGTATATATAAAATAGTCTTGTTTCTTGTTCTTAGAAAACAGAGGAATTATCATCTGATCACCTAAGAATACATTCGTCCTCTCCCTAATACTTTTAAATGCATTGTACTTTTAAATACATTGTTTCCCAAACACACACAATAGGAGGTATGTTCAATAACTGATCCCAGGGCCCCCAGAGCCCAGAGGCAGCAGTAAAATAGAGGTTGGTGACACGTGCTTTGGAGTCCTTTGACCTAGCTTGGAATCCAGGTCTCACAGCTTTCTTAGCTGTATAACCTAGGGCAAGTTACTTAATCCGTCTAGCTTCAGTTTATCTGTAAAATGGTATAATAATAATAATAATAATAATAATAATAAACAGTACCTCACAAGGTTGTGTGATGAGTTCCAAATAAGAGATTGAATCTAGCTAAATTTGGCTTGGCACAGAGCTCAATAAGACGTAGTCATTAATACTGCTGTTGTGTTGGGACGCCTGGGTGGCTCAGCTGGTTAAGTGTCCAACTCTTGGTTTTGGCTCAGGTCCCGATCTCAGCGTCGTGAGATCGAGCCCCACCTAGGGCTCCACACTCACCATGGAGTCTGCTTAAGATTCTTTCCCTCTCCTTTCCCCACCTCCCTGAACCTCCCCCCACCTCCCCACACTTGTATTCTCTCTCCTTTCTCTCTCTCTCAAAAAATTGTTTTACTGTTGTGTTGTCGTTGGTATTGCTCAGTAAATAATTATTGCTCATCCAGCAATTGCCTTTCTCCTAGACTTTGTAGGAAACAGGAATCACTTTGCATGTTGGCATTTATTTAGCAAACATAGGTGACTATTTGCACCAAGCTTTGGTAAGAAAGAGTCCCCTAGGGTAGGGGGCAGATTCTGAACCTCCACATCCAGGATTTGACTTCTGGGGCATAGATGTCTGGGGACAGCATGAAGTTCAACAATCCTTGGTGGCCTAGGGACATGCCCACTCAGTCACAGCCATGAGGTGCTGGGTCGGTGGAGGCCCTTGGGACATACAGAACACTTATGTGTCTCCTTTACCCCCCACCTCCTATCTCTTTTCCTTTGGCCTCTGTACTTCCATTAAAAAAAAAAAAAATTACTCCTCCGTATTCAAAACTCAGGAGTTTCTGGAACTTGAGTCTTCCTGAAAGGATCCGGAGTTTCTGGAACTTGAGTCTTCCTGAAAGGATCCGCGCTCTGTGTGAGTGTCTCTCATTTGTGGCGCCTAGTAAGCAGTACTAATCAGAGACCCTTGATACAATCCGATTCATTCATTCTTTTAAAAAATACCTTGAGGATCTCTTCTCCAGCACTGTCCTGGGGATTACCTCCCTGCTTCACTGAAACCTCTGAGGGTCGCAGAGGGCCTGAGTTATGGGTTGGTTGGTTTGTTTTTCCTTCTTTGGTAAGAACATAGCCCCGGTGTTCCCTTTCCCTCTGGTCTGGATGTTGTCCCTCTTTGCAAGGGGCGATGGTGGGCCCAGCCCAATTCCAGCTTTGAAGCTCTGTGTTCATTATCAGCCTCCAGGCTAGTGAATTGGCATTCAAGAAGGGAGAGCTGGGCCCAGAGGCTTGCTCTCGGTCTGGGAAAAGGCATTGACTCCTGGTGGGGGTGGGGATGGGGGTGGGTGCTGAGGTCACCCTTGTCCTGGGACAGCCTTTCCGTGTCGATGGCCACCTCCCCTTCGTGTGACTGAGAATCCTGTCACTTCGGCATTGAGTACATGTGTATCCTGACCTTTGGCTGGTAGCTTTGCTCTTTATTGACAGGGCTGTCGTTTATGGCTTTGTCTCTTTGCTGAGTGGCTTTCGTTCCACCAGAGCTGAGGTTTGTTTGGTTAGAGCACACAGTGTTTGAAATCTGTTTTCTAACCTTTACTCAACTTGAGCTGGAATATCCTCATTGGAACTCCTCAAGCACCGAGCATTGTCCTCACACAGTCTCCAATTGCCTGTTCTTGCTGTTGGGGGAGCTCCTGATGGGTTGGATGCGTTATTTATTTTATGTGCGATGTGACTTGTTCACAGATTCTTACTGTGTCTTCTTGGGATGCAGTGAACTACTAGACCATTCTTGGAGATATGTATAGATGACCCCTGGATCCAGAAGAAACATTTAATGTTCTCTCTAAGAAAATAGATGACCATTTGTCTTGGGTGGTTTAAATATTCACTTACACGAGAAGATGGGTCAGATTTTGTATGTTTCGTGCTGGAAACTATTGGCTTCACCACCATATTGGGAATCAATTTGCGGGCCTGTAAGCCAGGTACTAGCAAATGTTATATCAAAAATTCTGGAGGCTTATAAAACAAGCAAAGCAAGTGTGTGGGGTTCATCAGATGGAAGAGCTTGTGGAGATTATGTGAAAATCTGTACTCATGATCTCACCTTAGTGCAGAAGTTTATTTCATGGGAGTTCTGTTTAATTGTGGCAAAATATTGATAAAATTTGCTGTTTTTAAATGTGAACTCAGTGGTATTAAGCACCTTCATGGTATCAGGCAACAATCACCACTCTCTATTTCTAGAATTTTTTCATCATCCTATTCTGATACATTGTACCCATTAAACAATAGCTCCCCATTTCTCCCTCCCCACAGCTCCCAATAATCTCTATTCCACTTTGTCTCCATGAATTTGGCTAAGTACCCCATGTAAGTGCAATCATACAAAAAATGGATCTTTTTGCCACTGGCTTATTTCACCCAGCAGTGTCCTCATTGTTCATCCATGTCTTAGCAGATGTCAGAATTTCCTTCCTATTCCTTCCTGAATAATCACTGTATATATACCACATTTTGTTTATCCATTCATCATCCATTGACACTTGGGTTGTGTCCACCTTCGGCTATTATGAATAATGTTGCTATGAAGATAGGCAAATGAGTATCTGTTCATAGGAGTTTTTGAGATCATCTTCGGTTTTGTGACATTTATCTTTCATAGAAAGTGGCTAAGATGGGCAGGGACGATTTCCTCCAAAACAACTTGGAGATAAGAACGTGTGGCGCTATGGGGAGGATGGTTGCGTGGAGGGCGCGTGAAGGGCATGACACGTTTCTCTTTTTCACCTGCAGCAGTTCTTATGAAGCCAGCCCATGGTGTGGCTGATACCCTGCTTGCCTATGCAGGCATAAAAGCTCAGGAGCCCTGGTTCCACAATCTGGAGGCCTCTGCAGATCACAGCTGTCTTCTAGGGAGGACATTCTGTAGTAGAGAAAAAAATCCTTGACTTTCCTCCAGAACTGACTTGGACTAAAACACATTGTTTTCTTTTGGTGGAAGGAGGGTTAGCATGTGAGAGAAACTGATACTTAAATGTTTGAAAAATGGGGGCACCTGGGTGGCTCAGTCAGTTAAGCGTCTGCCTTCGGCTCAGGTCGTGGTCCCAGGGTCCTGGGATCGAGTCCCGCATCGGGCTCCCTGCTCTGCAGGAAGCCTGCTTCTCCCTCTCCCACTCCCCCTGCTTGTGTTCCCTCTCTCGCTGTGCCTCTCTCTGTCAAAAAAATAAACAAAATCTTAAAAAAAACAAAAACAAAAAACCTTTAAATGTTTGAAAAATGGAATACTTAATAGATTGATCTCTCCCTTAGGATCGAATCCATGGTTTTCAAAGTAAGCTTTAAGGCCAAAGGTCAGTTACAGGCTGTGGAATGGCAGAATTATCCCATTGTTGCACAGGTGTAATAATAGGATCAAAACCAGAAGCCCTTTTTAAATAATTAGATGTCAGTCTGTTAGATTAAAGGCATCTTAATCTATATTTTTCAGAGAACAACAGGCACTCAGTTTATGTTCAGACTGTGAAAAATTAGCCAAAATAAGAATTTGCATGTTTTAAAAGCGGGTTTTTTTTTTTTTTTAAGTAAAAAAAAAATCTTCAAACTAAGCCCAAATACCACCATCCTTGGGTATTTCCCATCTTCCTATCCTCTGCTCGTTATAGCCACAAAAAGGATATTGGGGCTAACATGGCTGATCTCTTGGAGGTTTGATACTTGATTTTGTCTAGCTCAACTTGATTAAGATTGTTTAGAATTTTTTTTTTCTCAGTCTTAGGCTTCCCCCCCTTACATAGAGAAACGTGGTGAAAATTCTTAAAGGTCAATTTGAGAACCTCAGGCTCTGTGACTTGGTGAATAAATAGCATCTAATGTGTCCTTTGAGATCACTTGGACCAATACTCTTTTTGAAGCTGAAGGAAGTTTGCCCAGGCCCTGTCTCCTGGTTAACTCTTGGTCTCCCTTCCCGAGTTCCATGGCCAAAGAAGGACTCTCTTGGTTTCTCCTAAGGAACTTCCTGTCTTCTCGGTCATTCCACAGAGTGGACTCTTTCTTAGCCTACTAGTCTGAAACAGAGGCCTCATTCATCCATCCTGCCAGCTACCTGACAGATATTAAAAGGCACATCCTGTGTGCCAGGCACTTGGCATCTGTCGGTGAATCCAGTAGATGAAGAGCCTGCCTTCATGGAGCTCACCTTCTAGAGAGGGGAGACAGTCGATACTGAAGGGAGTCAAGCGGTACACGATGTAGTGTATCTGAAGATAAGTACTAGAAGGGTAAAAAGAGCAAGCGGAACAGGGTAGAGGGGCTTAGGGGAGGGGGTCAAGAGAACAGGATGCAGTTGGAGCGTGGAGAAGGTGACATTTGAGCAAAGATTCAGCAGGGAGAAGGGGAACCTTGAAGATATGGAAACAGAGCGTCCTAGGCAGAGGGGACCGAGTTCTCTGTGCAGAGGCCCTAATGTGCAGGTGCTTGGCTCCTGATTTGTCTGATGAAGCCCATGAACAGGTGGTTGGCTGTTCCTCAACCCTGTGTGTGAGTAGAGGAATGGGAGGAGAAGCCGAGAGCAGCAGGAAGGGGAGCCCCACCATGCAGGCTTCCTAGGTGTGCAAGGACCTCAGCTTTGACATTGTGCAGGACTGGGGGGCATTTGGTGCAGGATGTCGCACAGTGGAGTAGCGTGATCTGTGGTCTGGTTGCATTTTAAAAGGGTCATTCTGGTTGCTGTGCAGAGATGGGGGTGGCGGGGGTGGTCCTAGGCAGGGAGCCTAGGTAGGAAGCTGACCCAGGTGAGCCATGGTGGAGGCTGGGACCTGGGTGAGCTCTCTGAGAAAGAGAAAGTGGTGGATATATTTAAAAGGTAGAGCCAACGGGATTTCCAGACGGATTGGCTATGGGGTGTTAGAGAAAGAGCAGCCAAAGATAGCTTTCTTGGCAGAACCTGGGTTGCAATCGGAAATCTGAGTTTGCTGTAAACTCAATGGGCTGTGTTATAAAGAGGCTCTTCAGAAATATGCATATTTATGTAAAGTCGAGGTCCAGAGAGCTTTACCTTTGTTTATCTTCAGAGCCTGTCTTCCTACTTTAGTCGGGGGAGAGGACTGGTAGAAAAAAGGAAATGGTTTGCACAAAGCAGGGAGGCCTTTCCTGGAAGGAAGATGGTCTGTAATGCACAGGGTTTGCGGGGCGAGGGGGCCTCTGCTGCGAGAGGGGAGTGGCTGCCCCCCCCCTCCCCCCCCGGCCAGGTCTGCTGCCAGAGGTGTTGCCCCCTTGCTGTGCGTTGCCTCCTTGGGAAGGCAAGTTCTTGCTATCCCTCAGGTGCAGGCAGGCCTCCTCCATCTCCATCCACATGTTGTCTTTTTTTTTTTTGAGGGAGAGTGAGAGCAAGGGGGGTGGAGCACAGAGAGAGGATCTCAAGCAGACTCCCTGCTCAGTGTGGAGCCCGAGGTGGGCCTCGATCTCACCACCCCCAGATCATGACTTGAGCAGAAACCAAGTGTTGGAGGCTTAACCAACTGAGCCACCCAGCCACCCAATCCCCCCCCCCCCCAACATGTGGTCTCTTTCTTAAATAGCTTTATGGAGATATAATTCATGTGCCGTATAATTCATCCCTTTAAAGTGTTTAGTCCAGTGGTTTTTAGGATATTTACAGAGTTGTGCAACCATCACCACAATCTGTTTTAGAACCTTTTCATCACCCAAAAAAAGAGATCCTGTACCTGTTAGCGGTCACTCATGTTCCTTCCTCGGCTCAGCTCCTGGCAACCTCCAATCTGCTTTCCCACTCTGGCCTCTATGTATTTGCCTATCTGGGCATTTTGCATAAACGGAATCTTACAGCATCTGTTCTTTTGTGATTGACTCCTTTTACTTAGCAGAATTTTTTTTTTTTTTTTAGATTTTGTATGTATTCGAGAGAGCAAGAGAGCGAGAGAGCATGGGGGTAGAAGCGGAGGGAGAGGGACAAGCAGGCTCTGAGCTAAATATGGAACTTGACTCAGGATTCGGTCATGACCTGAGTCCAAACCAAGAGTTGGACATTTAACTGACTGAGCCACCCAGGCGCCCCTGAGCAAACATCCACATTGTAACATTTATCAGTACTTAATTCCTTTTCCTTGCTGAACACACAAGTTACTTTTCCACATGATGTGTTCTTTTTTTTTTTTTTAAAGATTTTTTATTTTATTTTATTTTATTGAGAGAGAGAGAGAGAGCATGAGAGAGAGGAGGGTCAGAGAGAGAAGCAGACTCCCCGCTGAGCGGGGAGCCCGATGCGGGACTCGATCCCGGGATTCCAGGATCATGACCTGAGCCAAAGGCAGTCGCTTAACCAACTGAGCCACCCAGGCGCCCCTGCACATGATGTGTTCTTGAAAAAAGACACAGGAAATGGAAATGTTAGTCACAAGCAGATTGACTTACATGTTACAAAGGGAATTGTTTGTGCCCAGAGAGCTAAGTGTGTATGTGTGTGCATTAATTTGTTCTCGTTCACAGTTGAATACAAAGTTCATGGGATCTGTGAATGCATCTAAAGACCAGTGGCTTCTAGTAACTTAATGATTTTCTTTCATTCAGTGATTCAACAATTACTTATCAAATCCCCTCTATGCTCCAGGGCCTATGCCCAGAAATGGTGGTTAATAGAAGGATGAACAAAACAGATATGGTCCTCCCCTTTGTGGAGTTTACAAAGGTCATTACGGGTGGGGTGACAGGACTAGGTATGTAATAAAAGATTGAACAAATATATGAAACAAACTGATCTTAGAATCACAATCTGTGATAAGCACTTAAAGGAAAATAAGACACTATTAAGAGAATGATGAGATCCTACTTGAAAATGACCCCAGAGGAACCTGGATGGCTGTTGATGGATGAATGGATAAACAAAATGTGAGGTATCCCTACAATGGAATGTTATTCAGTCTTTAAAAAGGAAAGAAATTCTGACACATACTATAACGTGAGTGAAACGTTAGGGACACCCAGGAGGGGCCGGGGTCAAGCTTTGATAGGTTCAGAAGTCTCGGCTAGAGACGCATAACTTTGGGAACTGATGGTGCGGAGGTGGGTTTCCGGAGTTCCACCGGGACGTTGGAAAGCTTATGAAACTGGTGTGTCCTGTCCTCAGGGCCAGCCTTTTAATTTTGATAGATTTTTGTGAAATCATACATTCAGCTTTTTTTCCTTTTTAAGCAACAAAGCATTTACACTTGAGCAAAAAAAATCACTTGTATGGATGCACGGGCCCCGCCTTATGGATGAAGAGGAGATGGAGGGCCGTGCAGTATTGTCTAATACTCAGGACAACTGCATACACATCAGATGCTTATCAGACGCAGGAAAGGGCCAGTTTGTTTTGAATGGGAACTTGATAAAGTCATGGGATTTCTCAGGCAGTAGGGCACTTAAATTGTGTAGTGTATGTATTTACTGGCCTCTTTTTGCAAGTGAAGGAGCTATAACCTACCTGAGGTCTCAAAAACTAGAAAGTGAACTGTGTTTCCTCAACTCCCAAGGTGAAGGTTCTTTCCAGAACCTCACAGCTGTGTTGGAAAAGCAGTACAGATGACCCAGAAATTGGTTAGCAAGTCAAAATACAGGGCACACAGTTACATTTGAATCTTAGATGAACGGTGAACGATTTTTTTAACATAAGTGTATCCCATGTAGTATTTGAGACATACTTATGCCAAAAGAAAATTGTATTTAAAATTCAAATTTAACTGCATGTCCTGCATTTTATTTGGAAACACTACCCAGACTTGAACGTTTGGAACACAAAGATGTTTGCAATTTGAGGACTACTTGTATATTCCATTTGACGACTTCTGGATCTTCCATACATTTTTTTACATTTTGGAGATTGTGAGGGAGGAGGATTGATTTTTCCTGTTCTCTCAAATTGGCTGTGTTGTGTTATTTACCTGGTCTTTGATGAATATTCATTATTTGTAAAAACAAACAAACAGCCTAGTATTGGGTGGGGAAAGGCCCTGGGGTCAGGAGATGTCAGATCTGGCCAAGTCACTGACCCGTTCTTTGACCTTGGCTAGTAATAACGTACTGTATTTTTAGGCCACTTCACTGCTTTGAAGTCTTCTCACTTGGTGGTTATTAGGAGGGATGGTATCCCCCATGGACCAGATGAGCAACACAAGGGAAAGCAAGGTCTGGGTGGATGGTCTCTGGCTGAAGCTGGTCTAGGACTCTCTTCCCAACTTTCAGTTCAGCGGTGTCATTTAATTTTCAAAGCTTCCATTTCTTTGTGCTTCCTGTCACGCCCCTACGTTTTATAGAATATCTTTCTGATGTCATTCCATGACTCTTCACAGTCTCCTATGCCATAAGATTCTAGCTTTTAAAAGTTACATGGTAGATATAATTTCAAGTTGTAAGTTAAGATAATGAAGCATATGACACTTTGGCAGTCTTGGGCAGCCTCCCTGTACGTTGTCCTATGATGTATTCTGTAGTATTTGACAAGCACGAGGGGCCACCGTGTTGCAGTAGCAAGCTCAGTTTCTTAGATGAGGCATTGTCATAGTAACAATGATGCTTTTTGGGATTTTTGAAATCCTGATGCTTAAAGTGTACCAGTCCCAATGGATACCTCCAATATCTATAGACCCACATGTAGATAACACGTATTCTATGTTTTGGGGAGTTCTTCCTGTTCCTCTTGGAATACGCACTCACTGGCACACAGTAGGAACTCAACAGTGTGTTGAGTGAATGATTATTACGGACCCTGTCCTTGAAGACAGCTTTGAAGGCCATTACTTTCACTTTAATGCTGACTTTAGAGAGCTATAGCTGGTTAGAAATAGTGCTTGCTCTTCAGATATTTAATATGTAGTGGGGGAATCGTACAAAAACATATCTAACCAAAGTACAAGGAAGTAATGGTTTTCACACAACGTAAGAAAAAAGAAAGCTGCTTTTCTGATGGCAGGTACATGCAGTAGGTTCTGTCTTGTTTCGTTGCATATTTACTTTATGAAGTATTTTTTATGTCTATGCAACGAATACCATCGATCCCTTTAGAAGGTTTATCAAATTTTAAATGAGTCCTTTTTATTTTAAATGGCTTTTTCCCCCTGTATTTTGAGAAAATTTAAATCTACAGAAAAATAATACCAACATTCATGTACGTAATCACTGAAGTTTGACAAAATTTGGAGCGTTTTTAAATGAAAAGACTATTTATTTATTTATTTGACAGAGAGAGACACAGCAAGAGCAGGAACACAAGCAGGGGGAGTGGGAGAGGGAGAAGCAGGCTTTCCGCTGAGCAGGGAGACCTAGGCGGGGCTCGATCCCAGGACCCTGGGATCATGACCTGAGCCGAAGGCAGACGCTTAACGACTGAGCCACCCAGGTGCCCCAGAAAAGACTCTTTTTTTTTTTTTTTAAAGATTTTATTTATTTATTTATTTGAGAGAGAGAATGAGAGAGAGAGAGCATGAGAGGGGGAGGGTCGGAAGGAGAAGCAGACTCCCTGCTGAGCAGGGAGCCTGATGTGGGCTCGATCCTGGGACTCCAGGATCATGACCTGAGCCGAAGGCAGACGCTTAACCAACTGAGCCACCCAGGAGCCCCGAAAAGACTCTTTTTTAAAAGTTAAAAATCAGTAAAGCCATGCAATCCATAAGGCACTACATCAGTTTTGAAAAAGAAGTTCCCAGCAAGGACCCAGACAGAATAACAAAAGGAAATCTATAGTGTGTTCCATGCTACCCAGCCTCAGTGTTCTGGTGGGACTTTATGCTCACTTTTTATCAGATGAAGTTATATTTTATATATAGTTTCCTTTGCATGTGTCCTAAGGAGATCAGTAAGCCTAATATGCTTTAATTATACTTGTCAGAGGATTAAGGGAGCATAAATATTGGTGACTGTTGCAAGAACTAAGGTACATTTGATTTTATAGAGTAAAATTTTGTTTGCTACATTGTCTTAGGAATGGTACAATGATTTTCAGTCTAGAGTACCCTTAGAATTTATTATATAACAAAGTTCATTGTCTTCAAATTTTTATATGAGAATACTTCAAATCTTTCAAACAATATATTTTTTAAAGATTCTACTTATTTATTTGAGAGAGAGAGCACACGAGTGTGAGAGCAAGCTGGAAGGGGGTGGGGCTGGGAGAGGGACAAGCAGACTCTGCTTGGAGGAAGGAGCCAGATGGGGAGCTCAATCGGATCTGGACCCTGGGATCATGACCTGAGCTGAAATCAGGAGTTGGATGCTCAACCCACTGAGCCACCCAGGCACCCCTCAAACAATATTTTTATCCTAACATCCTGTTGGCCAGTCCTTGTATACTTTAGAATTCGTCTAAGCTCTAAGTTGTTAGGAATCATTTTTCTGTCCCAAAGTATTCAGAATCAGTGTTATCTCCCAGATCTGGCTGTATTTTAATCCCTCTTACTAGATGAAGATTACGTAGTATCTCTCCTTTGATCTTTGATTTTTTTTTAAACTCCCTTTAACATTTTTTGGGGTTCTTAGTTTTCATGAGCCTTTAGATGATCACATTATTGGAATGAAGGCTTTTAGATTAGAGGCTACGCAGTAAAATTCCCAGCTCTTACTCCCTATTTACGTTAAATTTCCTGGATCCTTCCCTCCCCAACCTCTGTCCACATTAGTCTCCACTTAACAGGTGACCCTGAGATTTCTGGTTTTTTTTGTTTTTTTTTTTTTTTAAAGATTTTATTTATTTATTTGAGAGAGAGAGAATGAGAGACAGAGAGCATGAGAAGGAGGAAGGTCAGAGGGAGAAGCAGACCCCCTGCTGAGCAGGGAGCCCGATGCGGGACTCGATCCAGGGACTCCAGGATCATGACCTGAGCCGAAGGCAGTCGCTTAACCAACTGAGCCACCCAGGCGCCCCTGAGATTTCTGTTTTATTTCTTTGCTTGTTTCCTGGACTGGTGCAGGTCCCATCTTTAGACTGACTCTGAGCATATCCTTAGTAGTGAAATTAAAATGGCAGGGTGATTCCTACTTCATCATCTGGCAATGTGATAGACTTTTTTTTTTTAAGTAGTCTCTACACCCAGTGTGGGCCTCGAACTCACAACCCCGCGAGATCAAGAGTTGCACCCTCCACCTACCGAGCCAACCAGGTGCCGCTGTGACAGACTATTACGAAGCCCAGGCTATTGTTTAAGGAGGAAAACATTTAATGCAAAAAAAAAAAAAAAAAAAAAAGCTGACAATGATATATTTGATCATTAAACTGCTTTCAATAGGAAAGGAATGTTTTCATTCCTGAGGTTAATGGTGCAGTCGCTTCTACTAACTTTATCTGATATGAAATGTCATTTCCCTCTTAGTTGGAATTCTAATAGGACAGAGCACACTCCTCTGTCTCAGGGTCTCTGCATGTACACGTGTGCCGTGTTCTTTGCCCTTGACTCCCATCTCCTGCTCACCTGCTGACCAGGTGCTACTTCCTTCTCGAAGACTTCCTGATTCTCCACCCTCCCAGGTCAAAGTGAGGGGCCCCTCCTTTGTTCTGGTCACTCTCTGTCCATTCTTGACCCAGATCTCGCCATCTCAGAGATGGTGGCTAGCTTTTATTTCATGTGCCAACTCCACTTGATTTAGTGGTAGTTATCTAAACTCTGCTTTTCAAAGAATGGTCCTGGAGTGGCAGCGGCAGACTTACTGAGCTAGAAACTCGGGAAGTAGGGCCCGGCCATCTGTGTCCGAACAGAACTTTCAGATGACTTTGACACCTGCTCCAGGTTGAGGACCGCTGGCCTAGAAGTTTTTGGTGAGTAGGATTCTGAAGTCACGTCCCGCCATGGCAGGGAAGGGTATGTGAAGATTCCTTAGTGACAGATATCACCTTGAGCAGGTGAGAAGCAGGACAGGTGTAGGCCCCGGGGTGCTGCCATCCTGAGCTGTATTGTAATCGCTGGTCTAGCTGTCCCTGCACTAGTCTGTCACCTGCGTGAGAAGAGCACCTGTTTAGGGCTCATTGATGTAACCCAGCCCCCAGCACAGGGCTTACCTTATAGTAGCTGTTCTACAAGGACAAGGCCAATGGTAGAGGCAGACATATGCCTTTTTTTACACTGAGGGTCACTGGAATTAGCTGCCATTATTAGAAGATGTTCTCTGAGAGCAGGTGTTGAAGTTGGTTGTTTTTTTCTTAGTGACGCTGGGGTCAGAAGAACCCCATGTGGCCTGATCAAGTGAACTTTATGGCTTCATTCCTTTGGTAAGGTGCCAGAGGAGAAGCACCATGTCCTTGGACCTTATTACTTATTCAAATAGTCACAAACAAAAATTGGTATTTTAAGATTCTTTTAGCACCAACTTCTGGTACCTGTTGCCATCCTTTGCAAATGCCATAAAATACCAGGGATTATTTTTAGTTCACTCCTACTTGGGAAAAGAGGACTCTTGTGACATCTTGGTTTGGATTGGAGATCTTTTTACCAATGATACTTCGAAGCTTCTAGCCCATTCTATCACTCTGAGCTATAAAATATTTGCATAAAAGGCTAAAACAGCTCACACAAAGATTCACTCACTGTTTGGGGGTCTGTGTTTATTATCAAAAGACAATAAAGCTAAAAGGTTTTCAAGATCTGTGGACTATATTGGGGTTAGTAGAACTACAATTGCTTCTTATTAGATAGAGCAAGGTCAAGCGTAGTACTAGGTCTGGTTTTATTCAGTGAATTCTAGGTGCTTGTCCACAAAGCCAGAACATGAGAAAGTTGAAGTGGTTTGTGGAACTCTTCCCCTGGGCGGGCTGTGAACTTTCAAGACCGAAGTCAGGCACCAGCTTTATTAAAGACTGCAAAAGCTTCCCTAACCTAATTAGCTGGGGCAATTTGGGGCCCTAGGGCATATTTTAGGTTGTCACAACTCAGGGGGTGCAGCTAAACATCCCACGATGCACAGGACTGCTTCCACAACAAGGCATCCCACCTGAAATGTACAGTGCTGGGCTTGGGAAATCTTTCCCTACACCACGGACCGGAGTCCTCTGAGAATGCTGGTTCCCCGGGACTCCCTCCCAGCCTGCTTCTGCCTCCCTGAGGGGATCTGCTCCATTTCGGTGGCTTTCGGCACCATTAACAACGCCAGTCCCTGCTGAGTTTCCACAGCAGCCAGCTTTTTTGCCCTGCCAGCCAGTCCTATCCGCTGGTGGGTCTCCAGAGCGGGGCAGGCACGCACCCCCCCCCCCCCGCACCCGTTTAGAATGACTCCTCTCCAGCTGATGCTGAAGCCAGACACCTGGACTTGAACTGTGACCCCTTCCTCCTCCACATTGTGCCACCCCACCTCCATTTCCTTTTTTTTTTTTTTTTAAGATTTTATTTATTTGAGATAGAGCGAGCACTAGCTGGGGGGTGGGGGGGAGAGGGAGAGGGAGAAGCAGACTCCCTGCTAAGCAGGGAGCCCCACATGGGGCTCAATCCCAGGACCCCGGGATCATGAACTGAGCTGAAGGCAGACGCTCAACTGACTGAGCCACCCAGGCGCCCTGCATCCTCCATTTCCAATCCATCTCTTAGATCTGCTGCTTCTACCTCCACAAGATCTTGAGTCTGTCTGATTGTCTCCACTGCCACCCCCTTATTCAGGCCACCACCACCCTCTTCCTGGGCCACCCCCCCACCCTAAGAGTCCCCTGCTGATGTCTCCACTCCCAGCCCAGAGCGGCCACTCACGTCCTGGGTCACATCTGTGCCCAGCTGCAAAATTTTTTGTAGCTCACCATTGCACTGATAACATTTACATCCTTCCCGCGGCTTAGCAGGTCCAGCCTGCGACCCCCTGCCGGTTTCACTCTTGTCCTGCTTCAGCCTCTGGAGCATGACCAGCCCTTTCCTGTCCCGGGACCTGCACATTTATTGCTTTCTCGCCTGAAAAGCTCTTTCCCGCAAGGACTGCTTATCTTTTGCTTTTGGGGCTCAAGTGGCATGTCATCAGAGCATTTTCTGACCACCCCCCATGAAAGCAGGTCCCTCCCAAACTATGCCCCTTGCTCTCTTTCTAGTCCCTTCATCTGCTTGTGGGATTATTGCTGTGCTGCTCCCTGAGTCTGGAAGCTTCTGGAGAAGGGACCACATCTGTCCTGCTCTCTACAGCTCAGTGGTGGACAGAATGGATATTAGTGGGAGTGGTTGCTGCCTGGGTGGCTGGGTGAGTGAAGGGAGACTAGCCTGCAGGGGTGAGGGAGGGAAGTGGGAAATGTCAGGCTGAGGGAGCACAGAGAAAGGAGTTACTCACTCAGGTCAGAGGTGTTCAGGAAGCTTCCCAAGAGGAGGTTTACACTGGAGGACAGTCTTGAAGAAAGATTAGGGGTTCCCCAAGTTCGGGAAATGATGAACAGTTTCTTTTTTTTTTTCTTTTTTAAAGATTTTATTTATTTATTTGAGACAGGGAGAATGAGATACAGAGAGCATGAGAGGGAGGAGGGTCAGAGGGAGAAGCAGACTCCCTGCCGAGCAGGGAGCCCGACGCGGGACTCGATCCCGGGACTCCAGGATCACGACCTGAGCCGAAGGCAGTCGCTTAACCGACTGAGCCACCCAGGCGCCCTGATGAACAGTTTCAATTGGGATGGGGGAAATACTTGAAAGTAAATGGAGCCCAAAGCAGCTCTGGCCTCTGAGAGACACCCATGTGGCTTCGCTGGAGGATCCAGAAAGTGGCTACTCCCACAGTGTAGACCATTGTCTTCTCCAACATGAATGTGCATGTGGATCTCCTGGGGAATCTTGTGAAAATGTAGATTCAGGGTTGGTTGGAAGGTGAAATTCTGCAATTCTCCCAAGCTCTGGATGATGCCGAGGCTGCTGGCCTACGGGGCACAGAGGACGGGCAGGACCAGCTTACTGTCGAAAGAACAGCAGCTCTGTCCTCATGTGCCCTTTGATAAAGGGTAGAAGACATGACTTCCGTGTTTTCTCTGATAATTTTCTTCTGGACTCTTTTGTGGAACACAAAGAGGCATCTGATGGCTTCGTTTTAGGGCAGCATCTTCCAGCTGTAACTTGGTAACTTTAAAGTTCTTATTACCTGGGCCTTCCTATGTTACTAAAGGAAGTAGAAATATAAACAGAGTTGTTTCTGAGCCCTGATGCTCTATCCTGTTACCTGTTGTCAAAGGACCACAGTAAGCATGTTAGTACTTTGTTAAGTATAAATCCACTTAAATATTATCCATCCTGCATTCCACCTTATCTGTTTTATGGTTTCTCCAAAGCACATCTGTTGCTCGGACAGTCTGTTCTCTGCCACTTGTCCTACTTCTGGGCAAGCGCCTGCCTCCCCTATCAGCCTATGTATCTTTAAAAAAGACAAACTAGTATTAGGCCAGTCATCATTCAGAGGGTAAATGTTTTCCTAAAAGAATCGCATCATAGTCCAGACTGAAACAAATGGATTCCACATTATCTGGAGCCTGCGTTAAGAGGTATAAACCAGCAATGACTGAGGAATTGTCTGTGTGTGTGTGGGGGGGTGTAAAGTCTTATTGGGGTTGTAATAAATGAGGTTCTTCAAATCGGCTGCACATTGGAATCACCTGGGGGGCTCAACTATACTGATGCCTGAGTCCTCCATGGGAGGGTAGGAGTCACCCAAGTGGGGTACACCTGGGGGGATTCTAATGCATAGTGGAGGCAGAGAATTGCCAGGGAAGTAGACGCTGGAGAGTCTGCCCTCTATGGGATGTCTTTTGGTGTGTCAAAAATTCACCGGGGCTCGTGGAAATGCCATAGTGTCCAAATATGGGGGAAGGGATTGAAATAAATGGGCAGTGTCACTCAGACGCGGGACTGGGTTCTGGGATTATGTCAGCTGTGGGCAGCCTTGATCGAGTGTGCAGCCTCATAGCTCACTTCTGTGTCGTGATTTGCTGATGACAAAGCACCTTCACCTGCAATATCTTACAGTCACAAGAATTCTAGAGAGAGGGCAGGCCACCTTTGTTCCTTCTGCCCTTTCTTCAAGGGATGCGATTCTTTATCATTCGAGATTCAGCTGCAGTGTTCTCCTGGCCTGGACACCCTCCCAGACGCTCCCCAGGCTGCGTTAGGGACCAAGCTCCTGGCATCTCCTGGCACTTCCTGTAATTGAACTGTAATAATCTGTTACGGTTTCTCTCCCTTTGAGAGTCATGATATCCTCTGCATCGCAAAGGTCTATAATAACCCAGTAGGCATTCACTAACTGATGATTTCATCCATCCATCCATCCATCCATCACGACTTTCCAGGTGGGGACACCAGGCCCGGGGAGACGAAATACAGTTCAGCACTCCCCTCCCCTAACCTTTCCAAGCCCCAGATTCCGCTTGTAAAAATGAAGAGTTTGGAAATTTTCCCTAACATCCCTTGCAGCTCTGAACTAGGTGGTTCTGTTTTATCGTCTTAGTTCTTTGTTGCAAAAACTCAACAAAGCTCTCCGGGCAGGTGTGAAACAGTCCCAAGAAGAAAGAGTAAAGGTGTGATCGAGGTAAATCACCAACTGGCAGGAATAGAAATTCATACTTCACTTCAGCCTGGACCAGGGACCCAGTCCCGACGGCTGCGCATTAGAATCCCCTCGGGCGGTTGAGAAAGTAGAAAGTCCTGTGTCAGACCCTTTCCTGATTTTCCCCGAGTGATTTTGAAGTAGACCAATTGGTGTTCAAGGGCCACTTTTGTTCTTCTGGAGATTCAGACCACTGACCAGCAGTGGTTGTATGAATGGACTTCAAGTCCATTTTTATGAATTCTAAATAGCTGGCTGACCCCAAAGGAGCCCGGTGGTGCCACGAACGTCGGCCAGCCCCCTGCATCGTGCACACATTGCTGAGACAAGCAAGGGGCCTTGTGTCCAGATCATGAGGGAGTCAGGGATGTGGCTACTGTGACCTGACTCTTGACCGCTTAGAAATCACTTCCTAATCAGGGTGAGGAGGAGGGGTGAGTGTGGGCAAACAGAAGAGAAGAGGAAATAAGAAACCACATCTTCCTTCTCTGGAGGTAAAACTGTTCACAGAAAAAATAAGTTGTTCACATATATGGTGTACAATATTATTTGCATCAGGCAACCCCTTTGGCTAAAGCCAATGAGGAGATTTTGAGGGTTGGGGCGCCTGGGTGGCTCAGTCCGCTGAGCAGCTGACTCTTGGTTTCGGCTCAGGTCATGATTTCAGGGTTCTGGCATCGAGCCCTGCGTTGGGCTCTGCTCTCAGCGGGGAGTCTGTTGGAGATTCTCTCCCTCTCTCTCCCTCTGTCCTCGCCTCCCCGCATGCTCTCAGGCATGCGCACACTCTCTCTTTTTAAAATATGTGAAACTTAAAAGATTTTGAGGGTTGTAAAATGAGATCATTTCTCTGGCCTTGCATATGGTTGGCAAACGATTGAAAGAAAAGCCACAGTTCCAATGTAATTTTGACTCTCCCCGCCCCAACACACACCTTCTGAGAAGTCCTCTTTTTCACCATCTCCCCCGACCCCCCCCAACCCAGCTCTGAATTGGAAGCCAGCCTACCAGCGCTCAGCAGTGTGATAAGATCTGACTCCTAATTGTTAAATTCCCGAGCTGTGAATGTATGTCAACATGCAACAGGATGTTCCTTACAGCTGCACATCGGGATTTGGGAGCCAGGCCAAAGGGAGCCATTTACGGAGTCTATCCTGTAAAACCTTCAGTTACATTTACAGTCATTGTGAACACATCCATTTTCATTGTAAAAGGACTTTTTAAGGAAATTGACAAGTTAAATATTTTTTAATCCTTTCAAGGATTTAGTTAAGTGAGTAAAAGATTAAAATGGCCTTGTTTGCTTTACTTTTTCTCAACTTCAGATTAAAAAAAAAAAAATTCTCCATTTATCGACCTCTCCAAGACAGTTTTACATAGACAGACAACTTGTGAATAGGAGATTCATAGTAATCAAATAGGATCAGAAATGTGGACTTAAAGGTCAATTGATTGAACCGGCTTTTGAACTCTGGCATTTATATGATGCAGTGAGTTACAGTGGGCTCAGTGAAAAGAGAATGCTTAACGTGATTACCTGTGTGTTTCATTTCTCTTTTATCGCATAACACAGGCTAAGCATTGATAATCATTCACCACCAAATAAGATATAAACACTGTGTTCAGTGCTGCCAAAATAAAAAAAAAATGAACATATCACACCAGGGCTGATACCCCTCTGATTTTTAAAAGCGAATTTTGAATTTTACTTCTGCCTCCTCTGGAGCCTTCCAGTTCTGTGAGTGCTCGTAGTGCTTCACATCTGCTGGCGTTCGCTGGCGGGAAGTCACGGCTCCCTGGCTTGCATTTGACTGCTGGACCTCTCATGCTTTTTGCATGCGAGCTGTCTCAGGGCACTTTTTACCAAATTTGGGGCCCTGCTAAAACGACTCCAGATTCTCATAAGTGTAATTTGCGGTTTCTGCAGTTTCTGGGCAACCTCTCTCCTTGTCGAGCTGGACGTGGTGATGCACTTGTCATGAACAGAATATGGCACAAGGGATGGGAGGTCACTTCCAAGGCGAGGGTGCAAAGAAGACCCTCCTTTTGACTTGCTCTCTGAGCAGCCAGCTTCCAGCCACCAGCCCACGAGGAACCAAATCTTGCCAGCAGGCCTGTGAGCGAGCTGGGAAGCAGAGCCTTAGGTCAGGCCCACGATCCGGAGCTATTGAAACTGAGATAACACTTGTGTTTTAAACTGCTAAAGTTGGGGGTCATTTTTTATGCAGCAATAGGTAACTCCTACAAGGACACCGATTCAAGGTCCAATTAAAGTGTCCCCTGCCATTGGGGCGCTCACCATCTATCGTGAGCGCTAGAGTTGCGAAGCATCACTAGTAGCCAACGTGTGAAATCATCATTGTTACTTTCTGATGAAGGACTCCCAACAAAAATAGCTCCCAAGCTTCAGTGTTGTCCTATGTATTTTTTTTGTTTTTCAGTTTAATTTTTGGAGTAAGTAAAACATGTGAATGCTACAATCTTCAAAGGGTCTGAAAGGGTATAAAGTGTCAAGTCACTCTTCCCCTTTCCACGTCAGTGCCCACTTCCCCTCCCCAAAGTCAACAGCCCTTACCAGTTTATCGGTTACCTTTCTAGAGATAGTCTTTGCATTTACAAATGTGTACATTACAAATGTGTACAGACCTATCCCGCCCCCACACAGAAACACCAAGGCAGTGAAATGTGACTTTCAACTTGGTTTGGAAATCAGGACTATGCTTGATACATAATCGATGGAAAATTTACGTCATTCCTGCCAATGGATTCTGCCCTGAACTTAACAGAAAAGAAATTCACTTAAGGAAACAGTTGAAAAAACAAGTCGTGGAATGATTGGGCCTAGAGAAGCCATCTGGTTTGTCTACTTGCCTTGGGCAGGGTAGTATTTAAAACATCCAGAGGAGCTGCTTTTGAGAGACTTCCATCATGAAATAGCTTCTTGATCTTTGGGGAAATGGGGAGATAAAAATAACTCTCCTCGTCAGAAAATGTCCCAGACGGTTGTTCTAGAACTTTCTCCTTAAGAACCTGGCATACTGTGAAAAATTAGGGGTGTGTGTGTGTGGTTTGCTTCTGGGAACTAAGATGACTCTGCGTTAGCTGTGGAGTGAGTCCCAAGAACCGATCTGAAGAGAAGGGCTTGTTCTCGCTCTTCTACTACTTCTTTGTACCTGCCCCAGTGGTGGAGACTCTGGGTAACTCTTGTTAATGGTGTGGGTGGGTGGTAGCCCAGGCTGTGGAACAGGTGCTAACTCCTTCCTTGGCTGGCTCGGCGACCTTCGCCACACATCTTCACCTGTTCATGTCTCTGTTTCCTCTCTGCAAGGGGAAGGTGATGAAACTGTAGCTTTCAAGGATGGGGGAAGCCTAATGAATATGGTATTTGAAGACCAATAAATGCCTTAGAAGAAAGGCGCCTGTTGAATTTGAGGTGATTATTCTCATTACAGTCATTACCTTTACAGTTCTAGGTAGCCTGCCAGACAAGTCACCACGGAGGTGAAAGAGTAATTGGCATTGGATTCAGCTGCACACAGATGTTAGCTGTGTTTCCTTTATGTGTAGTATCGGCTTTGAATGGAATTGAATCAAAAAGTACGCTTACCTGGATCCTTATCACAAGGTCCGCCAATGCTTTGCATTTATTGTCCAGAGAACAGTAGTTGAAAGCATCCTACAAACAACCATGATGGTGGTTATTCAGTGACTCATGGTTCCTTTGACTGGAATCCAATGGATTGTCTGTGTCTTATTCTGACATCACTACTAGATACCTCTTTTTCTTCTGACTAAAGCCATGCAGGAATGGTTAGGTTTCCAATGAATGCCTGCTTAGGTCACTGCTCTCTGACAGGATCTCTTTCAATATGGAGAAATCTGAGAACCAGTTAATGTTTCTTAATTTTAGGCCACTCATCTGTGATCCTGGTGGTATGGAATGAGAATTCCTTCCTCCCTGCCTCCTTCCTCTCTCCATCCCCTCCCTCCCTTCCTCCCTTCTTCCCTCCCTTCCTTCCTTCCTTCTTTCCTTCCTTCCTTCCAACCTTCCATCCTTCCATTCTTCCTTCCTTCCATTCTTCCTTCCTTCCATTCTTCCTTCCTTCCTTCCTTCCTTCCTTCCTTCCTTCCTTCCTTCCTTCCTTCCTTCCATCCTTCCTTCCATCCTTCCTTCCATCCTTCCATCCTTCCATCCTTCCATCCTTCCTTCCTTCCTTCTTGCCTTCCTTCCTTCCAACCTTCCATCCTTCCATCCTTCCTTCCTTCGTTCCTTCCTTCATTCCTCATTCCTTCATTCCTTCCTTCCATCCTTCCTTCCATCCTTTCTAGAGATAGTCTTTG
>NW_023270854.1:17290588-17561176 GCF_011800145.1 Mirounga leonina
TTCCTTCCTTCCATCCTTCCTTCCATCCTTTCTAGAGATAGTCTTTGCTTCCATCCTTCCATCCTTCCTTCCATCCACCAAACATTGGAGTACCTCCTATGTGCCCGGCACTGTTCTAGATTCATCAGGGAGAAAAAGAGACCATGTCTCCGCCCTCGTGGAGCTTACATTCCCACATGGAGAGAGCGAGAAGAAACACAGGAGCAGGCATATGTGGGCTGATGAGAAATGCAATGGGGCAAAAATGAGTGGGGGCAAGGGGTACAGAATAACAGTGAAGGAGGGGAGAGTTTGCAGTTTCACACAGGTCACAAGGGAGGCCATTTTCACAAGGTGGGCGTTGACCCAAGCCACAAATACCTGGGAGCTGCCTACTGTGTGTGGGGCTGCGCTCTGGCTGTCCGCTTACCATGGTGGGTGGATGGTTTGCCCCACCTGCCTGCTGCCCCCTCCTGTCCCATTTTCCGTCCGACCCCCCAGCTGCTAACAGGCTCCACAGTGTCCTTCCCTGCCGTCTGTCTCTCCCACCGGAGTGTACGCTTCCTGAGGGAAGGGACTTTCGTTGGTTTTGTTCAGATCTATCTGAAAGCTGTTGCTTCTCCCTCTGAAAGGCTTTCCGTGAGCCCTCTGCCTGCCCTGCCTTCGCCTCTTTGTCATCTGCCAGCCACAGGACCGTAGGGACTTCCTGCCATCTTGGTTCAGCCACAGATTGACTTCATCTCTCCCCGGAGTCCCTGCTCGGGGTTATCATTTCTAAACTACCTATCTGATTAGGCCAGTTCCTGGGGAAGAGGCCCCAGGCTCTTGACACCGACAGTTCCGTGAACAGCGCGCTCCTCCTCCTTCCATGCTCTGCTGATGCTTCAACTCCCAGAGCCATCCTCGCTTGTTCTGGAACGTTCCTGCCCCTTCTGGCATCTCCATGTCCTCACTGTCCCCAGTGCCACTCCATCACAGTGTAGATACTTGTGTGGGCCGTATTCCTGTCTGTCTCCCCTGAGACAGAAGCGTCAGAAGGACAGGAGGTGTGTCTTGCCCACCAGCCGCTGACTGGGTACCTGTCAGAAGCTCTGGAGATATTTGGCCAAAGCATGAGGAGCCTCTCATGGCCTCTGCTTGCTTAGCACACAAGTTCCAAATGCCTCTTACCTTCAAGGGCTTCCCATCTCCCACCTTGATCACCGCCCAACTCAAATAACTTCCGTCCTCTTTCCGTCCTTCCTTGAAGTCCCTGCTCTCTCCTGTGGCTTCTCCTTCTAGCACCTGTCATGCTGACTTATAGTGAGGTGGCTGTTTGTCACTGTTGCTGCATGGACTGCAAGCAGAGGAGGACAAGGCTCCTATTTTATATGTCACCATTTACTTTAGGTGTATATATATATATTTCATATTCACGTATATTTGATCTTTATATATATCTGCGAATATCTTTAATATACTTCATACATATATCTCTAATCACATGATTTTTGGATGAACAGAGGAAATGGTGGTTTTTTTTTTTTTTTTAAAGATTTTATTTATTTATTTGACAGAGAGAGACACAGCGAGAGAGGGAACACAAGCGGGGGAGTGGGAGAGGGAGAAGCAGGCTTCCCGCGGAGCAGGGAGCCCGATGCGGGGCTCGATCCCAGGACCCTGGGATCACGATCTGAGCCGAAGGCAGGTGCTTAACGACTGAGCCACCCAGGCGCCCTGGAAATGGTGGAATTTTACATCTTAGGAGGCTTGTTCCTTATGACTAATCTTAACTTTTTTGTAGCGCATTGATATGATAGAATTACAGTTTGACCTCAGCGCAGGAAGGTTCCCTGTGGTGGAAATTCGGGGCTCTACAATGTGGCTTAGTTGTCTCAAAGCTAAAGGTAGAGCCTGCTTTTTTTCTCCCAGATATTTATCATGAGTTTCTGGGCCTCAAGCTGTGCTCCCTTGTGAACGTGGTTTTCCTGGGTGTTCAAGAAAAATGCTGAGGGTGCCCCTTGACGTTCCCGGAAAACTAACTTCTCTTGGTTGACACTACTCAAATCTTTGGAAACTGGATGTGTTCTGATCAGATCCCTGGTCTCCAACATCAGGGACTACAGTAAAATTTAGACCTGAGGCGACGCCCCAGGGCTGCTGTGTGTGTGGCCCGTGTGACTGACTCATAAGGCTCATCACATACCGAAAAGGAAACACTGCAATAGACATTTATTTATTGATTTATTTTCAAGTCCGCTCGGTGCCCAGTGCAGGGCTCGAACTCCCAACCCTGAGATCAGGAACCGAGAACAAGAGTGGGACACTTAACCAAGTGAGCCACCCAGGCGCCCCTACTTTTAAAGTGCAGATGCTTTTAAAATCGGCCTGATTTTTGGAAGCTTCGTGAGGGGAACCTGGTAACCTCAGATCACTTAGGAATTATAGAGAAGGTGAACTGATAAGGGTCCGAAGTAAAGCGGAGGAGGAACTGGCCTTGAAAGAGATGTACCAGCCCACTGCTGAGGGGTGTGCTTGTGCGAAGGCCTGCCAGCCTATCTTCTAAAGCAGGGGCTGTGTCGCCGAGAGAAATGGCTCTGTCGTGAGTTAATGAAGTGGCTGTGGGAAAACTTAACCCTCTTAATTTTCCTATCAGCTGTCCTAGCACTAAATCCGAATTTCTTGATAAAAATTAAAGTCCATGTCCCTACTAGAGAGGGGACATTAAATAACCCGTGTCTGACTGTCCCTTTTCTGTTCTTCTAGCTCTTTCACAGCGGGGCACATGGAGATGTTTTTGCTTACTGATCCATTACCGTGCACTTGAAATCGGCTGCGGCGGTGGTTTGCCAAACGTGTGGTTTGCCCCACGGACGAGCCACCCTGCGGGCTGGCTGCCGATCTCGAGGCCCCCCGTCCTCCCTTTTCCTTCTCCTCTGGGCCCTTCCCACCCCTGGAAGCTGTTGTCTCAGCGCCCTGGCTCCGGAGCCCCCGGTTCTCACCGCGGGCCAGCTAGAGCTGCTGGAAGGGGCTTTGTGTCTGCCGCGGGCCACGGGGTGAGCAAGGTGAGCAGTGGGGAGAGGGCCTCTGGCAGCCCTCGCCGAAAAGAAAGAAACATTGTTATTGCACGTGGTGACCAGGTGCCTTGGTACCATTTTGCCTAGAACACAGGCTTCTCGAGGCAAATGAGCGTTTTGTGGACGACTCTGGAAAGATCCATTCTGATCTTCAGACAACCAAATAAAATCTTTGGATTCCTATCGGCAGCTTGGGGTGGGTGGGACAGCTGGGAGGCTGGCTGAGCTGATCATCTCCTTCTGCCTGAGAACAAGAGAAAGGAATTCCGGGCATGACAGTTTGTGAGCCGGATATGCTGGAACCTGAGGGATTAGATTTGAATCTAGGCCCTATGACATACTAGTTGTGAGATCCTGGGAGGGTTTCTAGGCCTCAGTGTCTTCATCTGTAAAATGGGAACAACAGAACCTGTTGGTTCACTGGGCCCCTGTGAACTCCAAATGCATTTGTGTGTGTTAAGTGCTCCGAAGAGTACCTGGCACATAGTATCAGCTCAAACAATGCTGGCTAGTGTTATCATCAATACATTACTAAATCAGGATAACAAGTAAACAGTTCTTGGCTACCCCGTGCCTTTTGCTATGTGTTTGGAATGTGACCGGCACAGTGTTCCCGATGAGCCAGCTCTCTTCTCCAAACTCCCCTCCGGACTATTCCGGGGTCCTCTTTGGTGTTTCCTGCACTTGAGATAATCCACAGACTAACTGCTTCCTGCTTTACCCCTGCACCCCAAGGGACCTAATGCTGTTTCCCGCTAGTCATTGTGGATGCTTGCCAAGCTGGGAATGGGTAGATAGATGGCCTTCCATTGTGGTGGTTTGGTGTGGAAAGGCCATGGGCATCCCTGGAAAGGCTCTAGAGAAACTGGTTTTCACCCGAGGAAGGGTTCTAATCAGAGCACGGAGGAGGGAGCCAATTAGATCTGCATTTCCATCCCTGCAGGGCAGATCTGGGCAGAGATGAAGCATGAGGAGCAGGCAGCTGTCCTGCAGACAAAGACCACGCTGGGGCAGCGAGGGTTGGGCTCCTGGGCTCCAGCTCTCCTTTCCTTCTGAGATGCCCCTCCTCTTAACATGCCTGGGCCAGGAGAATGTTGAACAAAGATGCAACGTGTGGTTGGCTTCCCAAAGCCACCTGTCCCTTGCCGTTGGGACTTGGATGCTCAGACAATCTGGTTTGGACCTATGGAAATTTGCCCTCTAGAACCTTCGGGCGGCGGGGGTGGGCAGGTGGGTGGCTCTTGGATCTTGCCTCCCTACTCAGGCAGCTCAATTACTTTCTGAATGGCTAGGAAAAGAAAAACATCTCTGGATTTTTTATTTGCAGAAGTCCTTACTCACCCCTGGCTTCTTGGGCTTTTTAACTGGCTAAAAACGATGGCTGGTAGGGGCAGCCCAAGGGTTAAATCTCTCTTCTGGGCGTGTGTTTCATTTTAGAGCATAACTCATTTCCTCCCTGCATCAATTTCCAGTTGTCCTCACTTGGGGTTTGTTACCAACTTGGCATGCGATGTCTCTTGCCTTTTATTTTTAGAACTTAGAGTAAGGATTAGCAATGTAATATTATGAATCCTGTGTATTGAATTAGGTAGAATGCACAATAGAGAAAAAGCCTTCAAAGCTTAGTTTTTTTTGGCATGTAAGTAGTAAAATGGCTTTGTAGAATTTTATTTATTTATTTATTTTAAAAAGATTTTATTTATTTATTTGACAGAGAGAGAGAGAACACAAGTAGGCAGAGTGGCAGGCAGAGAGGAAGAAGCAGGCTCCCCGCTGAGCAGGGAGCCTGATGTGGGGCTCCATCCCAGGACCCTGGGATCTTGACCTGAGCTGAAGGAAGACACTTATCTGACTGAGCCACCCAGGCGCCCCTGTAGAACTTTAATTTAGGGTATATTATCCTCCCTCAATTCCCTTGGCCAGTTATTTTGAGGATTTAGAAGTGGCTTTGGAGAGTTGAGTGTGATTCTAGGATTCTTTTTAGTGGCTTGGAAAAAATATTCTTTTTATGTTTCATATATAATGAATATATAAGGGTATTTATAGCTTGGATATATATTATGAGGAGCTGCTAACTGCCCAGGTTTTTACTCTAATTAAAAAAAAAAATCAATTTAGAGCTCCGTGTGTATTCATGTATTTTCCTTCATGAAGGCGGAAACCAGTTACATGCTGGCTTACTGCAGTAAAGCCGAGATGCCTGGCATGTCTTAAAGCCAGTCCTGCTTTTTATCTCCTGGACCAGTGCTGTCCAATAGAACTTTCAGTGATGATAAAAATGTCCTCTATCTAGTCACTAGCCACATGAACACTTGACGTGTGGCTAGTGCCACGGAAGAACTGGCTTTAATTTTAGTTAATTAAATAGCCTCACGTGATGAGGGGTCCCTTGTATGGACCAGCAGTCCTAGCATCATCTGGGAGCTTGCTAGAAATGCACTCTCAGGCCTCCGCTAAGACCTTCTGAATCAGAAACTCTGGGAGTGGGGCCTACTAATTTGCATTTAATAAGCCCTCCCAGGAAGTCTGCTGCCAGGTTGGATTAGAGAACTACTGAGCCAAACCATAAGCCCCGTGAAGGTAGGGATCTCCGACTTTCTGTTTGTCACTGTGTCTCTAGCACACTTCCTGGCTCAGAGTAGTCGATCCTCAAGAAATACCTCTAGAAATAATCCGTTACTCTTTGGGCAACTTGTCCACTTCAGAAATTTTTAGCTGAAATCCATTTAAATCTCTTTGTTCTCCAGAGGAGATAAAGAACAACTGAGTACTTTTTTTTTTAATTGGGGTAAAATTAAAATAACAAAATTTACAATTTTAACCATTTTTTCCCATTTTAACCATTTTTACATGTACATCTCAGTGGCATTAGGTAAATTTTTATTGTTGTGCAACCATCACCACTATCCATCTCAAGAACTTCAAACTGAAACTCTGTACCCATTAAACACTAACTCCTCATTGCCTGGTATGCCCCATCCCCAGTAACACTATTCTTCTTTCTGTCTTTATGAATTTGACCAACTCTAGATACCTTGTATAAGTGGAATCATAGTGTATTTGTCCTTTTGTGACTGGCTTATTCTGCTTGGCATAATATCCTCAAGGATCATCCGTGTACCACACTTTGTTCATCCATTCATCTATTGGTGGCCATTTGGGTAATTTCTACCTTTTAGCTATTATGATTAATGCTGCTGTGGACATGGATGCACAAATATCTACTCAGGGGGTGCCTGGGTGGCTCAGTTGGTTAAGCGACTGCCTTCGGCTCAGGTCATGATCTCAGGGTCCTGGGATTGAGCCCCACATGGGGCTCCCTGCTCGGCGGGAAGCCTGCTTCTCTCTCTCCCACTCCCCCTGCTTGTGTTCCTTCTCTTGCTGTCTCTCTCTGTCAAATAAATAAAATCTTTTAAACAAAAACCAAAAAACATTTACTCAGATCCCTTCTTCAGTTCTTTTGGGTATATACCCAGAAGTGGAATTGCTAGAGTATATGGTAATTCTCTGTTTGATTTTTTATTTATTAATTTATTAAAATTTTTTTAAAAAAATTTACTGACTTGAGAGAGAATGAGCAAGTGTACAAATGGGGGGGTAGGGGCCGAGGGAGGGGGACAAGCAGACTCGACACTGAGCATGAAGCTGGACCCCACAACCCTGAGATCATGACCTGAGCCGAAATTAAGAGTTGGCCACTTAACTGACTGAGCCACCCAGGTGTTCCTATGTTTGATTTTTTAAAGGAAACACCAACCATACTGTTTTCCACAGTGGCTGCATCACTTTATATTCCCACCAGCAATGAATGAGGATTCCAACTTCTCCACCTCCTTACCAACACTTGTTATTTTCTGTTTTTTTGACAACCAGGTACTTAGAAAAGCTAACTTGAGGATAATGTCAGAGAAAGAGCTCTGAACTTTCCTATATGTATTTCTTTGATCAATTAAAACCTATACACTGAGGACCTATTGTACAGTAAGTTTTTGTATTAAAAGAAAATCAATAGAATTTGTTCCAGATGGCCCGTGAAAAGGTTTGTTGGAATTTGGGGGAAAAAAACCAAAAAACATATGGAAACTTAAATGGTGGAATGTTACTAGTTCCTGATGCAATTTGTGGAAACAGAACTCCATCTTTAGAGAATGGTTTTTTGACACCTGTTCTAACCTTTTGCATTTATCTCTAAGGAAATGACTGAATGACTGACTGCAAAAGTGTATGTTCAAGAAGCTTCATTTTGCTTAAGATTCTCATTGTTTTGGCCCCCGAATTTCATAGAATTTCAAGTACCAGTTATCTTTGGATCAAGGGAAGTAATTTCTATGAACGCCTGGTTGTCATTTCTTAGAGTTCTTAAGAAAAATAATTTAAGCTCTAAAGTCATTGTGATTGATCATATCTGGGAAGCATATTACATATCAGGAAATACTCATGGGTTTGGTTGTTTAAGTAACAGAGATACACCCTGTCGGAAAAGATATCCTAAGTGCTAAAAGGGAAAAGTGAAAAAGCAAAAAAGTAGATCTCTGTGTTTACGATATGTTTATGGCCATTATACCCATGTTCCATGTAAATATCTTTGATTTTGTCCTAACCTCAGGATCAGTGCAAATCAGCCAACTTCCCTCTCTCCTATTGCCTTTTTTGTGTGCCCCACCCTTGAGAGCAAGTCCTACTCAAGGGGGTATTTAAACTAGGAAACATACATGTCAGTATACGTGTGTCAAGAATGTAAACTATAGACTTTAGTTAATAGTTAATAATAATGTATCAATATTGGCTCATCAGTTGTGACAAATGCATCGTACTAAAGCAAGATGTTAGCCACAGGAGCAACAAGGCAAAGGGCTAAGGGGGTACGTGGAAATTCTCTGTACTTATTGCTCAATTTTTCTATAAAGCTAAAACTGTTTTTAACAAAGTCTCATTAGGAAAAACGTGTTTTTAATCTGATGAAATTAGGAAATTTAGTGCCAGAAGGGATCTCAGACATCTTCTAGAAAAGCCTTAGGACAGTCTACCTCTGTTCCCCGGTCCAGTTTAAGGTCTGGGTTAGCAGTCTATTGTTTTAAAAAGCATTCCGTGGGATTCTTATGTGTGGTCCTGTTTCAGAAGGAGCGATCTGGTCAAGAACCTTCGCTTACAGATGAAAATCTGAGCCCGGCTGGGGACACAGCCTGCCTGAGGCCGTACAGCTGGTGTTGGCTGTGCTAGACTAGAGTGTAAGCTCTCTCTCCTACTTGTACTGTCTCAAGGACCTTCAGAAAGGCCATTCATGGTAACCTGACAATTGCTCGAAGCATGGGTGGCACCGTTGCTCTGGTCTCTTTAAAAAAAAGGGGGGGGGGGGCGTGTGTGGAATGATTCAGCTGGCCCCTTGGCTGGGCTAGTGGTCTTATTTTCTCTCATTTTGAGAAAATCTTTTCCAGCAAGCTGCCCATCTGGGGAGGTGAAGATATTTTTTATGACTTCTTCCACTTTCAGTAATAAAAATTCTCAGTGATTACTGATTCTAGAACATGTTAATTCCAGTTAGACATACTGATCCTCTTAAATGCTTTCTCTAGGACAGAAGCAATTTTTTAATTGTAGAGGACCAATTAAATTAGAATCCATTACATACTGACTTTGGGGGTGTGAATAATACCTATTTCTGTTAGGTATATTTCTCTTAAGAAACAACTTTTGGGCTTTAAAATTTTGATTTTACAATACAGTGGTGAACAAAGGGGAGGATCGCCATCTTTTCTTGTCAGAGTTTCGTGAAAGGGAAAAGCTGTTGCAGGAGGTCCGGGAATAAACTCCAGGATGTGCATTACTCATGAACTGTATCTTGCGGAAGTCACTGGCGTCTCTTTCCCTCAAGGGAGACCAGTTTTCAGTTTGGGAAAGGTGAGAAAGAAAAGGCGAAGGTAGAGAGGGGCTGGCTGCGGGAGGGGGTCATCAGGCATTTCTGGAGCTGGCTCTGCCCAGCACGCCCTGTTCCCAGCTGGTGGGGTCTCGGGGACAGGACTTTGCCCTCATTAATCCCCTGAGACTATTAATTGTATTACTATACTGAATTCATCTGTGGCTTTCTGACATTTATATTTCTGTGTGCTCATTAAAATCACTGTGGGTGCCTGGGTAGCTTAGTTGGTTAAGTGTCTGCCTTCAGCTCAGGTCATGATTCCAGGGTCCTGGGATCGAATCCCACGTTGCGCCGGGCTCCCTGCTCAGTGGGGAGTCTGCTTCTCCCTCTGCCCCTCCCCCTGCCCATGCTGCCTCTCTCTCTCTCTCTCTCTCTCTCGCTCTCTCAGATAAATAAATAAAATCTTAAGAAAAAAATAAATAAAATCACTATGGAGGGGGATCACTTTTAGTCGTCATCCTTTCCCCTTTGTACATTGGAGAGATTGGCCAACTTGGAAAAGCCCGGTACCACAGCATGAACCCCTTCCTGTTGGTGTGCAGAGAGCTTGGTGTGCTGGCGACAAAGAGTGAGGAACTCCTAGCAGCTCTCCTTTATGGCTTTATGGGGGTGGGAAGGATGGGAGGGTGGGAGCAACACCAGTGGGAGAAAATTAGCCTTGAGGGTCAGTTGGCTGGCCAATGGCAGGACTGGTAGTAGGTTTCCCAGCAGCGGTGGTGGATTTGTGTTGAGTCATCCTAACACCTTTTTTTTTTCCTGGTTCCTTTTGACCTGAGTTGCCAGATACTTGCCAGGGATGAAAGGTTCACAAAGGGAACTTTCTTTTTTATCCCCTTGGAATATAGACTTAGTTGCTACCATTGGGGCTACCACTTTAGATGGAAATGTTGCCTGGGGGATGTCCCTGGAAGTCATAAGTATCTTACCTTGATGTTAATAAAGTCACTGTCACAATATAAGAGCCCTGGCGAAGTTGAGTCCCTAGAGGCAAGCTAGACCTTAGGACATGGAGTGGTGGATGAGTACTTCTGTCTTAAAGAAAAGAAAGAAGAAAGGGAGCAAAGCATGGTGGGATCTCTGGATTTCTTTAAAAAAATCTTCCAAGGAAATGACTTGTACACACACATAAATATTTCTCTACTTGTAAACAGTGCCCGAAAAGTGACTTCTAGTGATTTCGAGGAAATAGTAAGTAAAAGAAGCAAGTGCAAAGGGGCACATATATTCTACGTCTGTATAAGAAAGATAAATATGAGGGGCGCCTGGGTGGCTCAGTCGTTAAGCTTCTGCCTTTGGCTCAGGTCATGATCCCAGGACGAGCCCCTGTCTGGCTCCCTGCTCCACGGGAAGCCTGCTTCTCCCTCTCCCCCTCCCCCTGCTTGTGTTCCCTCTCTCGCTGTCTCGCTCTGTCAAATAAATAAAATCTTTAAAAAAAATAAAAAGAAAGATAAATATGAAATACATATAGCTGCTTATTTTTAGGAAAAGAAACATAGGAAGAATAAACAGAAATCAGTGAAATTAATTACCAACAAGGAATGGGTGGGGAAAAAGAAGAGGATATGTGAGGGAGAGCCACTTGGCTAAGTATGCCTTTTTGCAGTGTTTTAACTTTTGGGAGCATGTTAATGTTCTACATATTAAAAAAAAATTTAAATCAATAAAATATGAAGGAGTGAAAAAACCCTAAGATGGAAAGCAAAATGAAATGAATGAATCCAAATGCTTTTCAAATGAATACCACAACCACAATGAAGAGGGGGGGAAAAAAAGAATTCAAGGCACTATGAACACAGTATTTTACTATAAATACTCAATCTTAGACAATGTGTGGGAGAAAGACCAAAGACATTCTCAACTATTTTAGGGGTTTTATGTGGTGATGTTGGCAAAGCAATTCCGAGACAATTTTTAGATGTTAACAGTGAGCAGAGGAGTAAATGTATTGTTTGAGGGGTCAGGTTTCTCACTGAGGGAGAAGGAACATACAGGTAATAGGTGGGAGAAGTTGTGGGGATCAGTTGGAATCGGAGGTTTTGGCATGAGCTCGGTTTCTGAAATACGTACATGCAGAAGCATTCTCATGTAACGTGTGTGTTTGTACGTGTGAGTATGTCTGTACGTATGCGTGTATATTTCTTCTGTCTGCCAAAGGGCCAAGAAGCACAGACACCCCACTAGCAGTGAGCACCTCTCGTGCCCAGACTTTGGTCTCTAATGTCATTCCCCCACTGAAAGGAGCAGGCTGAGGCAGGACAGGTGCAGCGAGCCTGGAACATCTTGTTACTGCTACAAAGTAAGGAAATGCTCCAGGAATGATGAGGGCCTCCCACAGGACATATGTGCCAGCTTGAAGGGACTCCTGCTGGCCACACCTTGGGCAATTTGAACACTGATTGTGGGCGGGAAGGAATTAGAAACCATTAGGAAAAATAGAATTTAGGCTTCCATACTGATAACCAGTTGATTAAACAGACAAATAACTGGGAAGAAGGGAGCCTCTGCTGACGGTGGAGTGCTCAGGCCGGCTGATGAATGTGAAGGGCATGCTGGAATGGGGAGTCATGCTCTTGTAGCCATGATAGCCAAGACAGGATTAGGCAAGAACCCCCAGTGGATGCCACAACTCGGAGGAAATTTTGATAAGGAGCCGGATGTTCCCATTGTCTTAAAAGTGTCTCCCCGCAGATTACAAGTTTAAAAAAATATACAGTAGAGAAATCAGACAACACCTTGACCAAGCGATGAAAGTTAAATCCGCAATGAGGGGTGGAGGACATCAGGTGCCTCCAGATGCCAGGTCCTGAGAAGGACAGAACATCAGCTATGCTGTGTTCAGCAAGGGTGCATAAGCTGGATTCAGTGGTGGGGAAACCTCAAAGCCCAAATAAGGAACTCTCTGTTTAAGAAAAAGGAAAGGGCGCCTGGGTGGCTCAGTTGGTTAAGCGACTGCCTTCGGCTCAGGTCACAATCCTGGAGTCCCTGGATCGAGTCCCGCATCGGGCTCCCTGCTCGGCGGGGAGTCTGCGTCTCCCTCTGACCCTCCCAACCCTCCCCCCACTCATGCTCTCTCTCTCAGTCTCTCTCTCAAATAAATAAATAAAATCTTAAAAAAAAAAAAAGAAAAAGGAAAAAAGGGGGCGCCTGGGTGGCTCAGTCGTTAAGCGTCTGCCTTCGGCTCAGGTCATGATCCCAGGATCCTGGGATCGAGCCCCGCATCGGGCTCCCTGCCCAGCGGAAAGCCTGCTTCTCCCTCTCCCACTCCCCCTGCTTGTGTCCCTTCTCCCGCTGTGTCTCTCTCTGTCAAATAAATAAATAAAATCTTTAAAAAAAAAGGAAAAGGAAAAAAAAGGGTGGGGTGGGGACTGTATTCTTTAAAAACTTCAGTGTCGTCAACGAATGACATCAGTGACAAAAAATAGAATGTTCCAGATTAAAGGACTTGGCCATTTAAGGTAGTAACTGATTCTGGGCTGGATCTCATCCTGGAGGAAAAAAATAATACTCTAAAGGACAGTATTGAGTCAATAATAAAAAAAGAATATTAGCATATTAGTATTGACTTATGTAAAGTTGATTGCTATATTATGATTACGTAGGGAACGGAAGAGTTTACCCCTGAGGTATTTAGGGGTATAGGGATGTGGTGTAGCCAATCCTCAAATGGTTCAGAGGGAAACACACACACACACACACACACACACGAGAGTGAGCTAAGAGTAAAGCAAATGGTATAAAATGTTAACAGGTGAATGTGGATCAACAACAGCAAATATTGCTAATGTGGAACCAGTCTGTAGTTTGGCAGGTGATTTTTCATTTACTTTTCTAAGAAGTTTATGGCAAATCTGTGGCTCTCTTATGTTTTCGAATTCAGAGCACCCTCTGTGGATTAACTTTAGAGGGTGCTTTCTCTCTTGCAGATACGGAATTTGAAAATTACCCAGATGTGTCTGTCCTACCCTTTGACATGTTAATTCCCTTGCTAAAAGGGGACAGGTGAGCCACAGAGCTTGGCCCTTACAAACACCAGTTCTGGAGCGAAGCCGACCGTGATTGCAACCCCAGCTTGCCACTTACTTAGTTGTACAACATTGAGGAAATCACTAACCTCCAAGCCTCAGTTTCCTTATCTGTAAAATGGGAATAGTTGTGGTATTTGACTCTCCCAAATTCAATTTCTGCAACGGCTGGGGAGGGTCAGGCTGGCTGCGGGGGGCGGGGGGGGGCGGGGGGAGACGGGGGACTAGAGCGAGTGGGGCACAGCACACATCACTCAAAAGAAGAGCTACTACCCCACCCCCACTGATGGTCGTTTTGCCCAAGTGTTGGATTTTATGCAAAATCAACAGATTTTTAAATGCAACTAATTAAAATCTCAACAAACAAGAAACCCTCAGTGAGCTAAACAGCACATGGCTGCAGATTGCATTTAACCAGCTGCCAGGTGTGGTTTCTGCTCTGACTCCAGTGGGGTCGGGAGCTGGTCTGGGTGTATGGGAATCTAATGCCAATCTCAGAAAGGCTGCCCCAGTATTCGGGGCTGAGCACCACTACGACTCAATAGAGCACATAAGAGAATATGGAAGGATTCCCTGTATTTAAGGCCTGGGAAAGATTAGGATATTGACCACTTCTGCCCATTCTTTAAACAGTTAAAAGTTAAAAACTCCCTCTGGGAGCTTGCCTGTGTAAACAGGTGAGGCTGAGCAGCTGACCGGGAGGGAGCCTAGCCTGGGATCCGCAGATAGTGAAGAAATCAATCATTAAACACGTAAATAATCAAGGATTAACTTGATTAAACAGTCGGTGTGAAATTTCCAAAGCCATTGGGAATTTTATCAAGGATTTTTATCTTGGTAGGAAACAAAGAAGATTCAGTGTCTTATAATCTTCCCCTTCCCAAATGATGACGTGGTTATATAATACGTGAGTTCTGCTACTTAAACAGGAGGCTTTCTTAGGAAGAGTTTACTAAAGCAGTTCTGATGGGCGTGTAATATCTGGATACAAGAATACGTTCAGCTCCGGGCTCTCCGATGTACAATTACACATTGTTGGTAAACAACGGAGACTATTTTTGGCGGGCAGTATAGAGTGTCTCTTGTTGGCAAGATAGACGCTGTATTTTGTGGCAGACGTATCAGATGTTAAGACGCTTTCTGTTTCTGAAAGTAACACTTTCTCTTTGTGGAAAAAAAAAAAAAACAACCAAAACCCACTTTTATCCATTATGCAGAAATACGGACTGTGAGATGTTCTGTTTATATTCTACTTTAAATTCCAGAATTGGAGTTTTATGACTGCTTTCCTCTTCACTCAGGAGATCCAAAAAAGGAGGTAATGGATACGCCGCAGGCTGCTTTGTTGTGAGCAGCTGGGAGAGTAAAATATTTAATGTCTCTCTCACTACTAGGGTGACACAGCAGGTCACGGGCTAGGTATTCCCCTAGGTATCAATGATTCAGAGGAAGGTAAATTTGAGCCCAGGCGTGGGCCGTAGTAGCTTCTCAGCTGTTCCCGAAGCGTCAACTTGGTCACACATTTCTTCTCTTAGTGTTTAATTCTCCACCTAGGATTAGCAATGGCTGATATTTATTGTGCCTTTCCTTGGGGCCTGGCTCTGTCCCAGGAGCGTTCTCTGTATCAGCTCGTTTCATCCTCACAGCATTCCCTAAGAGGCAGGCACTACTATTTTACCCATTTTGCAGATGAACAAACTGAGGAAGAGCAGTGTTATGTAACGAGCTTTCCAGAGGCCTCACGGTGGGCAGGGAGTGCAGCTCCAGAAACCACCTTCTTCCCACTGCGCCAGAGTGAACCGTGGGCGTGCTGGGGATGCCGTGACCTGGCACTGTGGAATGACCTTAGCAACTGGAGAATTTTGACGTGGCTCCAGCTGCAGCCCTATGGCAACCAGCTGTGTGACCTTGAGCCCTCCGTGTAAGCTTTCTCGGCCTCAGTGTGCTCATCCTCGAAATGGGGATAGTAGCACTATTTTATTCACGTGCTGGAGGAGAAAATGACCCGATAAAGGATGGGAACAGTATCTGAGCAAAAAATGGTTCTTTTTTTTTTTTTTTTAATTTTTATTTATTCATCTGAGAGAGAATGAGATAGAGCATGAGAGGGGGGAGGGTCAGAGGGAGAAGCAGACTCCCTGCCGAGCAGGGAGCCCGATGCGGGACTCGATCCCGGGACTCCAGGATCATGACCTGAGCCGAAGGCAGTCACCCAACCAACTGAGCCACCCAGGCGCCCCAAAAAATGGTTCTTAAAAGAAAGATAGTTATAATGCACAAAAACAAGGTAAATGCTAAACGTTCTCAGTGATCTAAAGAGTAAATACGCCGCCCCTGGTACCATAGAGACAGGGCGGCCTGACTTAACAAAATGTTTCCGTCTTCCATGCCATTTTCACTTTAGGAACTATTTGGTGAAATTCACTTTTTACTTTGTGAAATCTATAACATTCAATGTCATTTAATAATACTCTTTTTAATAACTATGAGAAGACTTACCATTTAACATTTGAGTTATTTAATACCTGGGTTCTCAAGATGGGCTAGAGGCTTCTCAGAGCGTGTGTTAGGAGTTAGGACATAACATGCTGCATAGGATGGTGCCCGAATGTCAGTACATTAGTTTATTCTGATGCTAGTTTATTATTTCATTTTTTAATTGAGGTAGATTTCAAACATATAAAATAGAAACAATCATATAATGAACCCCCCTTCGTTCATGGCCATGGCCAATGAATGGTCTTTCATCTACACCTCTGTCTACTTCCTTCCCCAAATTATTTCAAAGCAAACGCAACCAGTGCATCTTTTTATTAAACCTGGTTTTGAAATTTAAGTTTGTTTCACTTGTTCATACCATGATAAAGATTGTCTGCAATTGTTCACTCTGTAGATGCCTGAGTCCCAGGTACCATACACCTTGCCGAGGGTTTTACATGAGACTGAGGTTTGAGGACCCCGTAACACAGGCATTATCTTCATGTTGTAAATGAGGAGGTTTACTGAGGGTACTTTCCCCAAGATCTCCCAGGTCGTAAGTGGTAAGTGATTGGGAAATAAGAGTCCTGAGCCTTTGAAATTTCCTGTTAGAATCAAAACCAACCACAGTACAAGGTAGAATACAAAGAATGGGTTGGGTAGACAGTAAGTTCCAATACAAATGAAAAGAACCATTGCATCAGGATGTCAGGATGTGGGAAAGGAACAAAGTGCCTTGTTGCCTTGGCGAGTGTGTGACTGTGTCCCTGACAGTGGACAGGAGGCAGAGCAGGGAGGAACCTGTCATGTGGGGTGGGCAACAGGTAGACCAGACTGATTTCTAATGCCATGTGAAACTAATAATTTCCATAGTAGCACACGACACCCACCATCTGTCATAGCTTCTGAAGACATCCTGAGTAATCTCCCGGGTTTCTCATCTGATCTACCACAGCCATTCCTCGAGAGCTGTTAATTCAGATTTCAGAATGTGTTGAACATTAGTTGTATTTTGTATTTGGTCTAGGCTGCAAAATTTAAATGTCATTGAAAGGAGTCCTCTTTTACTGACAGCCTAAGAGTTTAAACAGGGACCAGCCTCCATAATACATGAATCTCATGTGATACATGCAGACATACCCAGAATTAGCTGCATTAGGGTTGGAGTAACGCTGTTTTCTCTGCGCGGGGTGTAGACTTTGGAAAGCCAAGATACAAATTCGTCATAGCCAGAGCACTCAGGTGAAGGAGGAAAAGGGAGGGTGTAGCCTTTGAGTTTGGGTTGGGGTGTTAACCAGTAATGAGCCCAGGGACTGACCTGCTAGGCAGGTCTGACTGAGGAGTGCTCAGAGGTGGCCTCTTTTGTGGCTGAAAAACCAACTTTGGGTCTTGAGTGTAGTTTGGCTTTTCATTGATTGTATGATGACCAAGCTTGTGTCACAATGATGAAATATTGAGGGATGGCCTTAGGTGAATCCAGAACACAATTTTTTCAGAGTGCTTTTAAAACACATGTTTTGAAAAGATTTCAATTAGTTCCAGATATTTGAAGTTCAAATCTATGTGGTATTTAAAGGCTTGTAAGTAGTTTTTTCTTGGGTTGTGTATTATACATACATATTTATTCCTGACTTGGTTATGATGATTTATGGATTATTTAAACCCTTCATTTATTCCTGATGCTCTTCTTTGTATTCTATTAACTTTTTTTTTCTTTCTTAAAGAGCTTTGGGAAGTCAGGAGAATTATTTTGCTGAAATATCAAAGCTTAGGACAGTTAGATTTGCTGCTTTTGGGAACATATCCCTAACATTGGTTTATGACGGGCAGCTGAGGGAATAAGAGAGTTCTTGGGAATAGAGGTAGAGTGGGAGGTAGACTGGTTGAGGTTGAAGGGAGAGTCCTCTGAACAAGGCACCTGGAGCCTGCTTCCTCCCCAGACTTACAAGGAACAGTGAGCTTTGCTTCCTAAATAAAGGAATGATCTTCCTGATTCAACTCAGAGCTCTACAGTCAGGCCTTCACCTAAATCACATGTTAAATATTATGAAAGTGTATAAGCATTAGTAATAGTATGATAAAGGTTAAAAATAGTATGATGATACCAGTGGGGTTGAAGAAGTAACTTTTCTGTGTCATGAATCCAATCGCATTCAAGAAAGTTCTTGCAAGAGATGGGGGTTGAAGTCTGGGTCTCTGGGGAAAGGGCGGCTGTGTAGAAGAGCAAAAATATTCAAATGTATTTTGGTTGGTTGGTTTACATTTTATTTCACTTCAGAGTTTATTATTTATTTATTTATTTATTTTTAAGGATTTTATTTATTTAACAGAGAGAGACAGAGAGGGAACACAAGCAGGGGGAGTGGGAGAGGGAGAAGCGGGCTTCCTGTGGAGCAGGGAGCCCGATGCGGGGCTCGATCCCAGGACCCCGGGATCATGACCTGAGCCGAAGGCAGACGCGTAATGACTGGGCCACCCAGGCGCCCCCGTTTTGATGTTTTAATCAGTGTTAGATACTCGTATGGTTTTATGTTTTCTCTTTTTTTATGTTTTCTCTTAAAATGCAAATCTGAATATGTTTTTGTGCATTAGTCATCCCTATCCGAGCAGGCTGTCCTTATTTGCATTAAATACCAGTTTCTTCCGGGTGATTTCCTGCAAATAATTTTTGTAATCTAGTTAAGTAGCGAAAAATAGCCTGATTTATCTTCGGGTAATCAGAAGAGAGAAAAGAAAATATGGTCATTTATGTCTTAATTATATAATGTGTTAACAAAAACTAGCCACAACTTTCCCTTTTAGGTATACAGTCATGGTGAGGGGGGGTGTGAATTCTGAATTTGTAGACAGAGTGAGCAATATCTGACTTTAACATCCTCTGTAAGGGGGTAGGGGATGCTGTGTAACCAGCAGTACTCAGAATTAGCTTCCATAGAATCCAGTGATTATTATAGGATAAGTCATTCTCTAAAGTGCTTCTTTGATGCTTGTATGGTATCAAAATGGAACAGTAAAACAAAACAAAACAAAACAAAACTGAGTGGTAACTACAGCAAAAAGATTTTTGAGAGGAGGAGGATTTTGTCACGGACACTATCCATTCACAGTGATAATAAAGTAATAAAAATTACGACTTTTTGGTTGGTTTTGCTACCGTTTTTTGAATCGTCTGCGGGGACTGTACTTTCTTGTTACCTGTAAGCTGAGCCAGTGAACTCCTCCAACCCCCCTGGTCCGTCCCTGCAGCCTCAGCCCGGCCCTGACTGGCTATGGGAATTTGGACGAGTTGCATTGAGGATTCTGCACCCAGTCCCTATTGTGTGTGGTTTTTCCACGCCACCAAGCTCTTCTCTGACATCAGCTGGGTGTCGTGCCCCTCCACACCATGTGGACACTGTCTCCCTGGAGATGGCATCAGACCCCACAGGCTCAGGGCTCGGTCCCCCAAGACTGTCCTACCCCCAACTTCGGACGCCAACTGCCAGTCTAGCTTATTGCCTGGTGCTTATGACAGGCAGGCTGGAGACTGGGATTCCGATGACCCCCTTTTTGGGTTCAGTTCATTCTCTAGAGCAGCTCTCAGAACTCAGAAACAGTTTACTTACTGGATCACTGGCTTATTACAAAAGGGTGTGACTCAGCAACAGCCAGATGGAAGAGAGGCACAGGGTAATGTGTGCCTTCTCCAGGCGGATCAATCTCCCTGAATCTTCATGTGTTCGCCAAGCCTGGAACTTCAGACCCTCTCCTTGTGGGTTTTTATGGAGACTTCATTACATTGGCATGATTGATGAAGTCACTGGCCATTGGTGATTGAACTCAATCTCCAGTCTCTTTCCTCTTCCCCTGATCTCTAGCTTACCTAGGTGCTTTCCAAAAGTCACCCCCTTAACATAACAAAAAAACTTCATCACTCTTATCACTTGGGAAATTCCAAGGGTTTGGAGAGCTCTGTGCCAAGAACGGGAAGAAGATCAAATACATATTTTTTGTTATAGATCACAATATCCCACCATGATCTCTCATTCTTAGTTCCTTGGGAGAATGGGCTTGGCAGCAGTCATCATATGTTTATTTTTTTTGAAAGCCATAGTTCTTTAAATAAAAATTCTGTAGTATTCCGTAGTCAGATTTAAAAGGGGTGGCAGCTGAACTGCTGGGTCCTGCTGGAACCAGGACCAGTGCGTGTGGGGAACGAGCAGGGGAGAGGCCAGGAGGAAACCAGGTAGCACTAACGACAGCTTCTCTCCTTGTAAACAGAGGGCAAAAGGCATTTCCTACAAAGTCAGAGACCTGGGTTCTAGGTAATAGTGGAGAAATTCTCCTGCAAGGGTGAACATAGCCTTGCTCGTGGGGCCCTCCATTTTAGGATCCTCCCCCTTCTCAGTTTCCACCCTGAGTGTCGCAATCAGAGGATGATGTCAAGATGGCTGGGCACCCACCCATTCTAGCACCAACGTAGATTTAACTGTAGATCTCTTAGTTTATTTGTTTCTTCAGATTAGATGAACTGTCTCTTCTCCAGTTTGTGCCACAGAGATTTTAATAGGTACAATTAAGGCACTGAGTGTTGTGACTGAGCATAGACTCTTGACAAAGAATTTTATCCCAGTTACCACCTACCTGTGCTTGGGCAAAGAACTTGATCTCTCAACATCCATTTCCTCACTTGTAAAATGGGGATGATCATTTGGCCCTCAACAAATGATGTTAAGATAACGTATATCAAGCACTTAGCTCGGGGCCTAATCCGTAGAATGTGTAGTCTGTTCTCCTATAAACGCTCACCAACATCATCCCATGAAAACCCCGGGATCTTCAGAAGCTCTCTATTATAAGCGTTATCATAAGTTCTTAGAACAATCAGATATGTAGAAACGTAGGCACTCCCGTTAATTGACCTGTCCAAAATCTGAAAGCCAGAACAGATCGTTAGGATTGCCCACTGTCTGTAGGAAACTCTGGACGTGGTTCAAGCCAAATGTGTTTCCAAAGGGCATATAAAATATTAACCACATGTTTACAGTATGGTCTTGGTCCAGAACTTTGGGTGTGAATTCAGCTGTCCAATCTAAGTTGAATCCTCTAAGCTGACTTTAAATACAGCAGAGGAGACAGTGATTAAATATAAGATGTGGCCCTCGTCCCTTAGACTTCCGGCATCCAGAATTTGCGAAGGTGTTAACTTTTTAAATTAATTTTATTTTAATTATGTTATGTTAGTCACCATACATTACATCATTAGTTTTTGATGTAGTGTTCCATTATTCATTATTTGCGTATAACACCCAGTGCTCCATGCAGTGCGTGCCCTACTTAATACCCATCACCAGACTAACCCATTCCCCTACCCCCCTCCCCTCTAAAACCCTCAGTTTGTTTCTCAGAGTCCATAGTCTCTCATGGTTCGTCCCCCCTCTGATTTTCCCCCCTTCATTTTTCCCTTCCTACTATCTTCTTTTTTTTTTTCTTTAACATATAATGTATAATTTGTTTAAGGGGTACAGGTTTGTGATTCATCAGTCTTACACAATTCACAGCGCTCACCATAGCACATACCCTCCCCAATGTCCATCACTCAGCACCCCCCATCCCTCCCACCCCCCACCACTTCAACAACCATCAGTTTGTTTCCTGAGATTAAGAGTCTCTTATGGTTTGTCTCCCTCTCTGGTTTCATCTTGTTTCATTTTTTCTTCCCTTCCCCTATGATCCTCTTGTCTTGTTTCTCAAATTACTCATATCAGTGAGATCATATGATACTTGTCTTTCTCTGATTGATTTACTTCGCTTAGCATAATACCCTCTAGTTCCATCCACGTCATTGCAAATGGCATGATTTCATCTTTTTGATGGCTGCATAATATTCCATTGTATATATATATACCACTTCTTCTTTATCCATTCATCTGTTGATGGACATCTTGGCTCTTCCCATAGTTTGGCTATTGTGGACATTGCTGCTATAAATATTGGGGTGCACGTACCCCTTCGGATCCCTACATTTGTACCCTTGGGGTAAGTACCCAGTAGTGCAATTGCTGGGTCGTAGGGTAGCTCTATTTTCAACTTTTTTTTTTTTTTTAAAGATTTTATTTATTTGACAGAGAGAGACACAGCGAGAGAGGGAACACAAGCAGGGGGAGTGGGAGAGGGAGAAGCAGGCTTCCCGTGGAGCAGGGAGCCCGATGTAGGGCTCGATCCCAGGACCCTGGAATCATGACCTGAGCTGAAGGCAGATGCTTAACAACTGAGCCACTCAGGCGCCCCTATTTTCAACTTTTTGAGGAACCTCCATACTGTTTTCCAGAGTGGCTGCACCAGCTCGTATTCCCAGAAGGTGTTAACTTTTAAATGGAATGAGAAGTAAGGTCATGAAACCATGGCAGTGTCTAGAAAAATACCCGGTAGGTGCCTCAGTTGTAATTGATGTGTCAGTCATACATAGTGTCTATTTAAACCTTGGCACATATTTATATATGAATATTTGGAAAATTTAAAACATATTTACATATGAAAAGGGTGCCATGAAGGACTCTTAAGAGGGTTTGTGTTTTCAGTGGAAGCCACAGACCTTTACGATGCAGATTACAAGGAATAAGGAACTAACTTTGTAAATCACTTTGTCACTGGACCTGTGCCCAGGGCTCTTGAGATCTGTTGACCTTAGTGCATGAAGGTCACTGATTTGGGGTCTCCATCTACACATAGTGTAGGTCAGCAAGGGCTCTTAGAGGAAGAGAATGGACACAGACTAGATTTCGTGGCATCTCATGATCATTAGGAGAGAATTGGAATCTTATGTTTACTAATATGCTTGGGAAGGTACAATGATACAAAGGAGTCCACATAGTAGTTTCATCTTTCCTGCCCTGACATGCAAGTCATCCCTTCTCTGAGCTCAGACACCACCTCTGGATGAAACCGGCCAGCTCTCATGCTGCTGTCTTTGGTTTTGTAGTCCTCTGCAAAGACAGAGAGTGATCGTAAAGAAAGTGTGGGTGCGCAGAGTCCACCCTGATGCAATATTTCTTCCCCTGTGACAAATCTGAAGAAATTTGGGGGCAAACAGATCTGGTTGAACCCTCACTGTATGACCCTGGAGGAGTCACCTAACCTGTATTAAAGCCTTCAAAAGGAGGATAATACTTTATTTTGGGGAATGTTGTGAGGATTTCATGAAATGAGCCCAGCACACAACTGACTGCTTGGTAGACTTTGGCTGCAAGGAGTAGGTAGGTGTTATCAATTGTCAGTTATTTTGGAAAGAGAAACACGGTAAGTCTCTTGTTTGAGAGCAAAAATTCTTTTCTGAAACGTACACGTGTCTGATTTACCAAGCTGCAGTAATAGGACATCGTTCTGATTGCTGACCTCCCCCCTTTTAAAGTTGTATGGAAAACATTTCCTATGTTTCTATGGCTGTCATTTTAACAGCCACCCTCAAATCATAATTTATAAAACCATTAGCCTGTTGGACTCCCAGGTGGTTTCTGTTCCTGCTTTTTATAGCTAATCATGACAATCAAAAATTTTGTGTGAATCATTATTTTACTTGTTTGTTTATATTGGAAGAGTTTCTAGAAATGAGATCATTGGGTCAAATGTTATAAATATCTTTAATGTTCTTGGGGCTTAAAATGTTGCTATATTGTTTTCATACATAAGGAATGTACCAGTTTCAATGCCAACAGCAGAGCGTGTGTGTGTGTGTATGTGTGTGTGTATTTGAGAGGGAAAGAGAGAATTCATTTATTCAGCTCTATCCCAGCCAGCACGAGATGTAGTAATTGAATATTGTTGTTTTTTTTTTTAAGATTTTTTTTAATTTATTTATTTGAGAGAGAGAATGAGAGAGAGAGCACATGAGAGCGGGGAGGGTCAGAGGGAGAAGCAGACTCCCTGCCGAGCAGGGAGCCCGACGCGGGACTCGATCCAGGGACTCCAGGATCAGACCTGAGCCGAAGGCAGTCGCTTAACCAACTGAGCCACGCAGGCACCCCATAATCGAATATTGTTAACCTAATAGGCATACAATGGTGTCTTGGTTTTCCTCTGTGTGCCTTTCTTTGATTTTTTAGTAAGAGTACTCCTTTCCCTGTGTGTTTATTATCCCAGTTACTTATACATCTGTCCCATATGCTTCCCCTTCCATTTAAACAAGCAGTCCTATTGACTCTGAATGGGGGAATATCAGCTGTCTCTTTGCAGTTTGCAAATTTTAAGGTTTATGTTTAGTTCTGGAAAATTATGCCAATTCGTATGTCTTTCTGTAGTGTAGTCTTTTAATTTTTTTTTTTTTCAGTAGGCTCCATGCCCAGCATGGAGCCCAGTGTGGGCCTTGAACTCACGGCCCTGAGGTTGAGACCTGAGCTGAGATCAAGAGTTGGATGCTCAACTGACTGAGCTACCCAGGTGCCCCTGTGGTGTAGTCTTTAGTTAAATGCGTCCATTTATCAGTAGGTTGGTGACTCTTCAAACATTAAAGTTAATTTAACTCAACAGATTTATTTTTTATTTCACCTTGGAGGTTTTGCTTTCAAGCAGCTATCAATTGTAAAGTCCCTATGTTTTATATTATTTAAGCATGAATATAATTTAAAAACCTAATCACAGAGGCAATAGTAATGGAGTAAAAATAAGGACATTGTCCTTACCAAGTGAGAATGGAGCGTGACTGTACAAACAATACTTTTTTCCCTGGTAACTTTCAGTATTTATTATAAAAATACGTTGTGGATTGAGGCTGAGTCTCTAAAGTAAACACTTGGGGAATTCTGGCTTTATTATCCTCTGGGTACCAGTTCTGGTCTTTGGTTTACTTTTTTCCTTAGTTTTCCAGACGAAAGAATGGCAGCCCCGCCCGGTCTTAATTTTAAACACATTTTTTCTAGTTGCCACCACCCTGATTCAGGCCTGTATTCTTCCTTGCTTCAGTTACGGTTCACACAGGGAGTGTTGTTTCTGAATGTGGCTGCAGAGGTAATAGGACCTGAACTGCTTGGTTTTACAGATGACAAAACCATGACGGGCGATGCTTGGTGGCCAGCGTGACCCCTGGCTGGTCTCCCTGTCTGGCTCTCACCTTCCGGGCCACCCACACCCCCTCCTCTATCAGATTAATCTTCCTGAAGCACCATGCAGATCATGTTCCTCTCCTTGCAGACACCTTTAGTGGTTCCTTCCACTTCTTGGAAGAGAGCCTGGCCAAGCCCTCATGGACCCGGCAGAGGACTCCAACCAGCCCTTCCCCAGCTTCTCTTCTGCACCCCTAAATCTTTCAGGTGGGTGGACGCCTCATGCTTGCCTGCTGCTCAGTCTTCACTCCAGCTATTCCTCGTTCCTGAAAATCTCTCCCCATCCACCCTGAGTGCTCACTCTCCTCTGTGACTCTCCTATTCCCAGCTCAAAACACTGAGGAAATAATTGTTGATTTAAATGCACTCCTATGTGATATAAACTGGGGAGCATTTAAAGTTTCCCCACTCGTTGGTGTAGGATAGATCTGTCTGTAGATCACGAAGTTTGCCTTATTTTTCTTGTCGGTTTCTCCATTTCTTTTGCTTAGGTTTTTCTTGTGACTGATGGTGCTCTAAGTTGGTATGTGGCAGGAGCAAGCAGCGGGTGCTGGTAATAGGGGAGCAGGCTCAGGTGCTTCTGGGACAGAACTTGAATTCCAGTCTGAATCCACATGTGTGAACTCTACCACACAATCTGTGTAGCACAGACTCGGCTGTGTGGTCAGAGGGCTTGGATCCAATCTGACATTACCGAGCTGAATAACTTGGGTCTTCAGCACCTCTGTTTCCTTTTGGTAAAATGGCAACTGTAGTGCCTGGCCACACATTGCAGAATGAGTCCATGACGATTGTAAGAGACAAGAAGTGTGAAAGATACTTAGTGATCTGTAAGGGGGGATGCCTCATCCTTGCTAGAGGATGTTGGTGAGCTCATGACAGGGTTGGGACAATATCACCAAGAAATCCTTTACGTTTCACCAGGAAAATGAGAAAACTGCCCTTCCCTGAGAAGCCAGAGTTCTGAGGTTTCCCTGCACCTTTTCAGCGGTGGCCAGCAGAGTCGTGCAGTACAACATGGTTGACAGCTTCCTTTGTGGCACAGGGCTCCACGGTGGACTTTCAGAGGAGCAGAGGATGAAGCTGTGGACCCAGAGAAGCCCTTTCGATCCCGAGGAAAGGCCTTGGCTCATTGTCCCCACGATGGTGACATCAGTGGTCCCTTAGTTTTATGGGAGTTATCCCAGGCTTCTAGGCTTTTTAGGTTTCAGTTTAAGAGGAAATGAAAACTGTAACGCTGTTTGTCCTGGGGACAGTGGAGTCATGTTTCGATAACTGTATAAAGTTTAAATTTAATCTAGATCTTAGATATGTCTTATTACTATTGCTTCATGAGATTATCTAATTACAACTGTCGTCAAGCTTGTCAGATTTTACTCTGCAGAGTATTGGGCAGATTCCAAGTGGGGTGTGGCAGGTGTCCGGACTCACTGGGATTACAGAGAAGATTTCTGCTGCCTCTGAGATTGGGCTCTTCTTCAGAATAACTTGGAAATAATCTTACCACAGAATCCTTATTATTCGTGATCAATAATATGTGTATGAGTTCTCTGTCGTTACAAATTACTCCAAAACTTAGCAGCGTAAAGCAACACACATTTGTTAGTTCCCAGTTTTTATGGATGAAGAATCCAGCACCACTTGACGGTGTCCTCTGTTCTTGGGTCTTTCACAAGGCTGCAATGAAAGCATCAGCCCAGGCTGGGGTCTCATCTGAAGGCTGGACTGAGGAAGGATGATCCACTTCCAAGTGCATGAGGTTGTTGGCAAAATTTATTTCCTTTCCCTTCACCTGAAAAAAAAATTTTTTTGCAGTTGAATTGAGATATAATTGACATGTTGTATTAATTTAAGGTGTACAACATAATTATTTGATACATGTATATATTGTAAAATGATCACCACTGTAAGCTTAGTTAACATTCATCATCCTTACATACTTACAGCTTTTTCCCTTGTGATAACTTTTAAGATCTACTCTCTGAGTAACTTTCAGATATGCAGTATGCTTTGGTAGCTATAGTCACCATGCTGTACATACCCAAAATTGGTTTCCTTGAGGGTTGTTGGTCTGAAGACCCCAGTTCCTTGTTGGCTATTGGCTGGACGGCCCCTGAGTTTCTTGCCATGTGAGCCCCTCCATTGGACAGCTGCTTCATTAAAGCCAGGAAGGGGAGAGAGCTGGGTGGCTGTAAGGAAGCCATAGCCTCCTGTAACCTAATCACGGATAAAACATCCCATTGCCTGTGTCATATTAGGTTGGTTAAAAGCAAAGTCTTATGTCCAGCCCACTCGCATGGGGAGGGGCTTACACAAGGGCGGGAATAGCAGGTGGTAACATCATTGGGGGCAACCTGGATGCTGCCTGCCAGACTTGTAGTTTATTATATTTAGCACAGAACATATAATATAAACACACATAGTATAGGACACATAGAAACCTAATGCACACATTTATTATATCATGTTACTTTGCCTTATCTTTAATAATAATAATAATAGGCAAAGGAAATGAGGAAAAACACATGTTAGAAACACACTTTCCTGTTGAGGGCTTTCAGAGCCATAAAAACAGATGTTGTAGAATGAACAAAAATGAATTTTGTGAATCTTCCTTTCTAAGCTGGACATGAATCAAGTCCTACAACAAAGCTGTTATTGACTAGGGACTCTTGGCCTTCTCCAGCCTCTTAGTTCCCTTTGTGTATGCACACAGATCCTACCCTGGCCATGATAAAACTCAGCTTTTTGTCCCTGCTTTTCCTTCACTGAAATCTAGAAACTTTATGATAGCAGCAGAAGTTTGTGCTTTCATTATTACTGATTTCAGGCTTTTATCGCAAAGGCAGAAAGATAATTCTTTTTGCCTGGGTTCCCTTTTTCTCTCTCCTTCAGTGCCTCCCCTACAAAGGAAGAAGGATATCATTCATTCATTCACTTCGCAGGTAGTTGGTAGCCAAGTATATAAAGGTGACAGATGATGGGTGTTAGGGTTCGTGTTTGGAAACCATCCTTCACCCCTTTTGTCTTGGGGGTGGTTTATGACCAAGAGGGCTTAACTATGGAAGGCAGGATGGAAAATGAAGCACCACTTTATTAAGAGCTGGAAAAGACCCAAATCAAGCTCTGGTACAAATGATGCCTCTTGCTTCCTACTCCTCCCCACCCCCTCTACCCGGAACTCTTTTTTAAGACAGGCCTGCAGAAAAGTCTGGAGTCTGCTAACCAGACAGCTGTCTGGTCAGGGACAGAACAGGGAGAGAGGAGGACTGTTGCCGGGAGGCAGAGCCCATCCTGGGGTGGTGCTCTCATGGAGATGGTAAGGTAGGAAACAACCCACACACTATTCTGAACTTTAAATTCAGGTAAGGGAGTAACAGGATCTCCCTAGGGCTACAGGCTCTGAGCTGTATGGGTATCAAGGCCCTTTCCTTGGGCAGGAGCAGGTGGAGGGGGGAAGGAGCTGAGAAGTTGTCCACTTGGTGGGTATAGTCTGGGTATAGACACAGAAGTCTGTGTTTTGCAAATTCCTGTCTCTTAAGGACTCTGAAAAGAACCCAATGGAAACTAGCACATCGTACCTTATATCTACTCTCTGTGGGCTGTCACTAGGGGCTTTTACAACTATGAGGTATCTAAACAAATCCTCACAGTATTTGAAGGGTCACTAGCCCCCTACCCCTTTCTCTTTCTTTTAACAGATGGGAGAAATAAGCTTCCAAAATGTTAAGTAACCCACCCAAGTTACAAATTTGTGAATAGTAGAGCTGGGATTTGAATCCAGGCCCATATTCTTTCAAATAAACCATGCTGCTTCTCAGCTTAAGCAGGAGCTGGGTAAGAATATTTTCTGAAGATCATGTGACCAGAAAAGTCCTTGAATGCTAAGTCCTTGATGAATCAAAAAGAAATCTGATACATCCTTTGCCTACTTGCTCTAACATCTAGTCACATTGACTTTGGATGCCATGATTATGAGCTCCTGGGTGAATGAGGAAGTACCACCCTATGGGGGGTGGTGGCTTTGTTAGCAGCTGCATGCTCACCATTCCTCACGTGCTGAGGGAGATGATCGTGTGTTGTCCCCCAGGTGTGGGCAAGTGTGTGTCCTCTTCAGTTTCACAGCTTGCGGCAACTGAGACGCTACCATTCCCAACCAATACAGCAACTGTATTGGTGACATTTTTCCCACTACCACACCTGGTCATTTATTCCATATTCCCAAAGCATGCCTGATTGACCTAGGTCAATCCTGATTTTCTCTGGTTGTGGGCCTTTGATATTGACCACATATTGCTACCATCTCTAACTATTGTCTTTTGTTTTAGTCCAGGGGTCAATAGACTTTTTCTGCAAAGAGCCAGATAGTAAATATTTTAGACTCTGAGGCCATATGGTATCCATCGTAACCATTCAGCTCTGCTCCAGTGTAAAAGCAGCCTAGGTAGTACATAAAGGAATGAACAAGGATGGGTTCTAATAAAACTTGATTTACAAAAACAGGTGGTCAGCTGAGCCTGGCCTGGAGGCTGTCATTTGCCAACTCCCGTGTGGACTATAAGCCCCCTGAGGACAGAGGCAGAAGTGCCTCCTCTGTGGTAGACCCTTGCCAGGTGCTGGGGTGATAGTGATAAACAAGAAAGATCAGGACTCACCTTCGATGCCTTCAGTACCTTACCACAGGCTGGTTTAATTTTGCATATGTAGTAAAATCTTAGGCACTAAGTTTTGGATGGCCTTGAATAATGAGACTCCTAAAGAATCTTCAATGTGTACAACTTCTTATCATTGCTGTCAAGCTTTCTTCCTTCATCCACTGACTACTTGAAGTCTTTTACTGTGTGGTAGGTAGGAACTCTGGAGAGATGGCAAAGATATCTTTGAGCGTACTCTCTTGAAAGTTCATTTGTTCTTTCCCCAGATCTTTGTGTGGCAAGTAGACAGTAGGCACTGAGTATTCACAGATGGGACTCTGTTCTTGTATGGCTCGGGGTGGAGTGGGAGAGGCAGATGACAGATAAGTAAAAGTGAACGTACATTTAAAAATTGTGGTAAGTGCCAGGAAGAAGAGAGAGGTAAGTGTTGGGGAGGTTAGTGGTAGCAGGAAGAAGAGGGCAGATACCTGTTCAACACCATCCGTGGAAGTGGATATTGAAGTTGAGATCTAAAGAATGAGAAATAGTAGCCATGCAGAGAACTGGGAGAGGAGCATTTCAGGCAGTAGGAAGAGCATGTCCAAAGGGCCTGAGGCAGGAAAGGCTTCACTGGCTTAAGCGGAAAGCAAGGCCATGGGGCTGAGGATTAGTGAGCAAGAAGGAAGTAGTAGAACTGTGCAGAACTCTCAGACTTGGGGGAAAGTGTGGATTTAGTTTAGAGTGGGAGGCCACAGTCTGCTTGGACTGCCATAGCAAAATACCACAGGCTGGGTGGCTTAAACCACAGACATTTATTTTCTCGCATTTCCAAAAGCTGGAAGTCCAAGATTGAGGTGCCAGCCGGGTTGGTTTCCTGGTGAAGCCTGTCTTCTTGGCTTGTAGATGGCCGCCATCTTGCTGTGGCCTTTCCTCTGTGCATGCATGGAAAGAGAGCTCTCTGGTGTCTCTTTCTCGTCTTATAAGGACACCAGACCTGTCAGAATAGGGTCCTGCCCTTACAAAATTACTTAGCCTTAATCACCTCCTTAAAGGCCCTATCTCCACACACAGTCACACTGGGGGTCGGGGCTTCAACCTGTGATGTTTTTTTTAAGGGGGCACCACTCTGTCCAGAACACCTAGGAAGGGTCTAAGCGAGAGAGTGGCATGACTCTGGGGGCTGCGTGGAAGCTGATCGCGGGAAGTCCAGTTAGCGTCCACCTGTAGCATTGCAGGAGAGAGATGATGGTGGTCTGAAGTAGGGTAGCGGCCACGGGGGGCGGGGAGACGAGGGGATGGATTGGAGGTGTGTGTTTCGGCAGGAATGATCGGCCTTGCTGTGTCTCGTGGCTCTCATGGCCAGTTTACTCACCTGTACCCCTAAATAACCTGGCTGTCTCCAGGGGGTCTGTTTCTGGTGCCCGGTGTGGTGGTCTGCACCGAGCAGGTGCTTAATGAAGGTTGAGGAAGCGCACACATGGCCACAATGTGCTACAGGGGTGGTGAGAGACGGGACAGCACTTCCAAATCCATAGTCCACATAGTACCTGCCCCACAGGTGTCATGGTTTCGACCCAGAAAACTGCTTATGTCACTCGGGCCTTCAAAGAAAGGATTTCGTCCTAATTTTTCTTTGGTAGTGCTAACTAAGATGACGAACTAAATGATTCCCATATGCCTGCATTACACACACACACACTCTCTCTCTCTCTCTTTCTCTTTCTTTCTCTCTCTCTGCAGAGAACTTCCGCTCAGCTCAGAGCTCCGCTTTTCCAAGCGGCCCACACAGTCTGGCCCAGGGTGGATGTTCCTGTGCTGAGGGCTGGTTATGCAATGCCTTGCTTAGTCTGGATCACATCCTCGTGGTTGTCAAAGCCATTCCTCTCTGTCTGCTCCTCCCTCAGCCTCGAAGGACTGGATCCATTCTTAATGTGGGAAATGAGCGTGGAGACACTTGGCAATAATCATGATGAGGAAATGATCTCTTACTGATCACTTAATGCTCCTGACGTGGACACCCAAAAATGGTTCAAGTAGCTCATTTTATGTTATGTACTATAATGAAAAAATGTTTCTGTGTGGTGCTTTCAGACTTGTTATTGTTGTATATGTCCCTATGACAGAGAGATTAGGTCCTAAATCCTGCCACTTAGCAGCTGAGCCTCAGTGCCCTTATCTGTAAGATGGGAGAATATTATCTATCTCACAGGGTGGTCCTGCTTGACACATAGCAGGTGCTCATTAAATGGTAACAGCTTTCATTACTTTTGTTCTGAAAGATTGCTGGTACAAGTTTTGCTTTAAAGGGTTTGGGAATTTTTTTTTTTTTTAAGATTTTATCTATTTATTTGAGAGAGAGAATGAGAGAGAGAGAGCACATGAGAGGGGGGAGGGTCAGAGGGAGAAGCAGACTCCCCGCTGAGCGGGACTCGATCCCAGGTCTCCAGGATCATGACCTGAGACGAAGGCAGTCGCTTAACCAACTGAGCCACCCAGGCGCCCAAGTGTTTGGGAATTTTAAAGAGAGTGCATTAAATTTAAATATCAGCTAAAGCATGGGTGGCATGATATTACAAAACCACAAATAACGCCAATGAAACATGTATAAAACCCAAAGAAATAGTTATTTACTAGCCCACAGAAAATTGGGAAAGCAGGAAAATGTTCTACTCTGCAATTAAAGGGTTTTAAAACAGAATATGCGTATGCTTAAGTGTAGTCATATACTAGCCTAGTATTTTACCTCCTGGTGAGGGGCAGGTACATTTTAGAAGAGATTTTGGGAGATGGAAAAGCCTAAAAGGGATAAATCCCCACACCGTTCCATTTGTTGTTATAAATGACATTTTTCTTAATTATGGGGAAATCATCAGTAACAATGACTTCATATTTGCATACTTTCTGCACTGTAAGGACTGTATTGAGTATTTACTGGAGGCTAAATACTGAATCGAGCACTCTGCATGCATCATTTAAGTAAATGATGCATGCCAATTGTTTGACATTTTGGAAAATGAATAAATGTCTGAATAACCAGGACTATTTTATACATACGGATTGTTAACCCACCTTTTAACTCAACATGTTTGGACTTTTGCAATGTCATTAAAAACTCTTCTGATTGACGCGCCTCGGTGGCGCAGTTGGTTAAGCTGGTTTCTGCTCGGGTCATGTTCTCAGGGTTGTGGGATGGAGCCTTGTGTTGGCTTCCGCAATCAGCGCAGAGTGTGCTTGAGATTCTCTTTCCCTCTCCCTCTGCCTCTCCTGCTCCCACGCAATCTCTCTCTCTCTAATAAACAAATAAATATTATTTATTTTTTAATTTTTTTTAAAGATTTTATTTATTTATTTGAGAGAGAGAGACAGAGAGAGAAAGCATGAGAGGGGGGAGGGTCGGGAGGGTCAGAGGGAGAAGCAGACTCCCCGCCGAGCAGGGAGCCCGATGCGGGACTCGATCCAGGGACTCCAGGATCATGACCTGAGCCGAAAGCAGTCGCTTAACCAACTGAGCCACCCAGGTGCCCCAAATAAATATTTTTAAAAAGTCTTCTGATCATGTTCTAAATTGTGCACTGTCCCATAGTAGGAGGCTATCACAATTTATCTACACAGTTACCAATCACTGGATACCCAGGTTGCTTCTGGGATTTACTGTTTTAAATGATGCTGGAAAAACCCTCATAATAAATATTTAAACATTTCCTACATGTTCAGCTATGGCTATAATAACTTAGATGTCTAAGATGCTAGATTTGATACAAAGCATGCAATCAGCCAAGTGGTTCCACTCAAGGCAACTAAGACTTGACTAAAACATATAAGAAACTGTAACATAAAAGTAGAAGATAGAAAGTCTCTTCTAGGAAAGCAATTGTTTTTGCTGCAAAAATTTTTTTTAAAGTAAGCTAGACACCCAACCTTGAACTCATGACCCCGAGATCAAGAGTTGCATGCTCTACTGATTCAACCAGCCAGATGCCCCTTTGCTGGAAAATTACTGTGCAGGTTATTCAAGGAGTTTTGGTTTTCTTCTCTAGAGTAGGAATGACAATAAAACCTTCAGCAGGGTGGTGTGGGAAGTTTCGAGAAGCCAGTGCCTCTAAAGCATTTCGTGCGGGGCCTGGGGTGCAGTTACCACTAAGTAAATGTGAGCTGCTATTATTAACAATGTCAAGTACAGGGCAGTGTGATGCTTTTGTAAATAATGCCAGGCTCTGTGTCTGTCTTCATGCAGCCCGTGGCCTTTGTGTAAATATTTTCCTGCTATAACTGAGGTTGTGCTCGTCCCTTCTGCAGTCACTTTAAACAGGGGTGTGCACACAAACACAAAGTCAGGGTGTGGGTGGGGGTAGTTCGGAAGGGAGGTGAGGGAGTGCTCCCAGGAAGTTCTTAGTAAAGTGTGAGGGCCTAAGCTTGTCTTTAAAATGTATCACAAAGTAAAGTCTCAGAATATCAGCGTTAGCAGAAACCGGGTATCCTAGGGCAGGGTTTCCCAAACGTTGCCAGCAACCCGCAGTGAGAGATGCAATTGCATTAAGATCCACAATGCAAATAAATGTGTCTATGTGTTGGTTTTGTCAGGGGGTCTCAGCAAACAGTACTAACTCTCGCGACACCTGCTGTACTCTGATATTTTACCGGCTGTTTCATTTTATTGTAAGGTTGGTTATGGATTCACTTTATTTTGCTGGGTAGAGACCCCAATTTGAAATACTACCTTAAAGTTTATGTATGCTCTAAGAAAAAGAGTTTGTAGCTACATTTTTGCTGTTATTAATTCTCACCAAAACATTTAATCACTAATGAATGGTTTTGTTCTTTTTTTTTAAGATTATTTATTTATTTATTTATTTGACACAGAGAGAGAGAGAGACAGGAGAGAGGGAACACAGGCAGGGGGAGTGGGAGAGGGAGATGCAGGCCTCCCGCGGAGCAGGGAGCCCCAATGTGGGGCTCGATCCCAGGACCCCGGGATCATGACCTGAGCCGAAGGCAGACGCTTAACGACTGAGCCACTCAGGCGCCCCTGAATGGTTTTGTTCTTAGTTGCACGATAATTTGAACTTGTGGGTCGCTCTTCAGACATCCTTGTTTGTGAGTGAGATAGTGTTCTGTTAAAAGGGCACTGTAACAGGATGCAGGCAGAATTCAGCCAAACACTGGGCACGGGTCATAAGTCACACTGTTTTGTTTTTTTTTTTTTTTTCTTTTAAACCAGGTGGTTCCAGTTTGCCACCAGCATGAATTCAGAAAGAGACTCAGAAACGACCTTTGAGGAGGATTCTCAGCCTAATGACGAAGTGGTTCCCTATAGTGATGATGAAACCGAAGATGAGCTTGACGACCAGGGGCCTGCGGTCGAACCAGAACAGAACCGAGTCAACAGAGAAGCTGAGGAAACCCGGGAGACCCTCCGAAAAGGTAACCTCCCTGGGACTGGACGCTGGGTCCTGTCCGTGTCAGCCCCCACGGGGCAGCAGCGACAGGTGCAAAGGCCGGCCGGCCCATGGTAGGTGGTCCAGGAGGTCTCTCCCCTCTCTGAGGATATAGCTGGGAGAACGGTTGCTGGGCTCGGACAAGCACATGTTGTCCTCAGCATGCAGGGCTGCTCGACCTACCTGACCAGGTCTGCCTGGGATATGGCAAGCGTTGGTTAGTGTCGACTTTTAGAAGGGAGTTGCATATGGAAGAATTTGCTTGTTCCTGCACCCAGGAAGCTTGGCGCTCCTTTTGCTCAGTCATTTGTGACCGTGAGATGGTATGGGCTCTGTTTGCTATGAGGGGCCTGTCATACATGCAGCAGACAGCAGAATCGGGGCAGCTCCGAGGCTCCCTGACCAGGGGCCAGGGCCGGACAGTAACTTAGGCTCTGCGTGCCACGCGCTCTCTGTCACACCTACTCAACTCTCCTAGGAGTTCTTAAAAATAGCCCTAGATTGTCCGTCACTTAGGCCGACAGAGTGTAGCTTACTCCCCTGCAGCTTTTCTATTTCATTTTCCGCTGCTTCTCCCACCCTGGTAAGCAAATGTGATCTTTTCTTGTAGCCAATCCTTTCCTTCTTGGGCCCCAGATTTGTTCCAGATTTCAGATGGAAAATATTTCTTCCATGGTCCCTCGAATTCCAGCTAAATGGCTTCTGTTTTCTCATTTACAGAAGTTTCTGCTAAGTTACGGTTTCTGACTCTGGGGATGTTGTCTCCACAGCCTCGGTCATAATAACCTCTGATTCTATCTGGCTTCCCCAAAGTCTCCATCACTAACCCATCTGTCCTCCAAGTCCCCCCGAAGCCCGCTTCCCTTGTGTTGCTCCCTGCTCCCTTCATCTTTCCTGCCGGCTTCTGCTCCCTGGTCCATGTGGGGTTTTCAAACCGTTTTCACCTGTAGGAAGAGCAACAGGGCATGAGATGCCACCGGTGGGATGATCCATCCTGCTCTGGCCAGAGGCTGCCTCTCTCCCCGCCGCCGTGTGGGGAGGTTCTCCATGGGGGAGAGCACGTGTCCAAATGGGCATCCACCCACAATGGGCTCCGAAGCCTGGTAGGCCATGGACCCATTGTGGACTGTTTGCCATCCTTGGTTTTCCATAGCAAACATTTAGAATGATCAGAACTTGCTGTGGATTTCTGGCTGCAATTCCAAGCTATTGAGAGTTAAGCTTAAGTGCTTTCTGCCTTGAAGCAGAAGGTACTAAAATGATGTAAACTTAAGCTAAGTGAAAATGGAAACACTGCTAATCCAGACAGGAATGTGGCCTCTGTCATAACAGGTCCAGGCTGGATGGTGTTCGAGGGGGGGATCAAGCCGAAGTAGCCTGACGAGTTAGCAAAGGAGTTCTAGGCGACTGCCCCAGTCCTGAATACCATGTTTCTTCCTCATTCCTTCCCCCACTGAGCCTCCCCGTTTCCTAGCACAATCTCCGATTTGCTATCATATGTGGCTATCTGATGAGTTGGCAGAGAACCGGCTCAGTGAGGTTCAGGGTGAACTTTGCTGTTGGTGCTTGGTGCCATGCTATCAGATGTGTGGTCCAGGACGCAACAAAGGACCGGGGCTGGGTGCATGCAGAAATGTCAGGGAAGTGTGTAGTGGGTGGAAACTCTCACCTCTGGTTTTTTTCCGACTCCGCCTTCACGTCCTGGTGCTCAGGGCCATTTCCTGATCATTCCGTTTGCAAGTCATCTTCCTTACAGATTTCTACTGTTGGAATACAGACCTCAAGGGAGCCCAGACTTGATCTTGGCTCTTCATAGTCTTTTCCAAAGGTGGCTTATATTTTTAGGGGAATCTGGTGGTTCTCATTTCTTTCTTTCTTTTTTTTTTAAAGATTATTTATTTATTTATTTGAGAGCAAGAGCATGAGGAGGGGGAGGGGTAGAGGGAGAGGGAGAAGGAGAAGCAGACTCCCCACTGAGCAGGGACCCTGACACGGGGCTCGATCCCAGGACCCCAGGATCATGACCTGAGCTGAAGGCAGATGCTTAACGACTAAGCCACCCAGACACCACCCCCCCCCACCTTTTTCTTTTTTTTCAAGATTTTATTTTTAAGTAATCTCTACACCTACACCCAGTGTGAGGCTCAAACACACAATCCCAAGATGAAGAGTCGCATGCTCTACCGACTGAGCCAGCCAGGTGCCCCTGGTGGTTCTCATTTCTTAAAATTCCTGTCAAATGACCTTGCTTGTGACTTTTAGAAATACTATTATCCTAACACCTCTACCTGCCCTTCCAAACACACAGAGGACATTCAGTAAGTGCTAGAACCTCTCTCCCTACATTCCCATTTCTGCCCTGCACGCCCCACAACAGATTGGCTTCCTCTCCTCCTCCCTCTGTCCCTCCCTTTTTCCTCCTCTCCCCTCCTCCTCCCTTCTTAATTTTTTTTTTTTTCATATTCTCACTTGGTCATTTTCCCAATTAAGGTTGTGTCATTCTGACTTTTTTCAATTTAACCATCCTCTGTCTGTCATGACATTTTATATGAAGGACAGTTTTCTTCAAAGAAATCAGTTCTGGGACGCCTGGGTGGCTCAGTCGGTTAAGCATCTGCCTTCGGCTCAGATCAGGATCCCAGCGTCCTGGGATGGAGCCCTGCATCCGGCTCTCTGCTCAGCGGGAAGCCTGCTTCTCCCTCTCCCTCTGCCTGCTCCCCTGCTTGTGCTCTCTCTGTGTCTGTCTCTGTCAAATAAATAAAAAATAAGATCTTAAAAAAAAAAAAAGAAGTTCTTTAGAAACCAGAGCATGAGTCACTCTGTGAAGTCCTGTGGGGCCAAGGAACGCCGGAGGCCAGTGCCCATCACAGCAGAGCCATGCCTAAAAGTGCATGAACCACATTCAGTCCTTTAACAGTATTGTCTGAGTGCAGAAAGTTGGTTTTTCATTTATTTTTTAAAAAAGATTTTTACTCATTTATTTGAGAGAGAGCGAGAGAGAGAGCGCCTGAGTGGGGTGAGGGGCAAGCAGCTCCCCACTGAGCTGGGAGCCTGATGCAGGGCTCAATCCCGGGACCCCGGGACCATGACCTGAGCTGAAGGCAGACGCTTAACTGACTGAGCCACCCAGGTGCCCCAGAAAGTTGGTTTCTTAAAGATGCCCTAGCCCAACTGAGTTCAGCAAGTGTTTTGAGAGGCCCATTTTGAGTGCATTTCCGTTGAAGGACCTTGGTTATGTGCTGTGAGCCTCCAGAACAAGGGTAAACATGCTGTTAGAATGTGCCACAGAGGAGGGGTAAACCCACAGATTTTACTGGACTAATTTTACCCTTAGTTTACTTTGAGCAAGGTTGGGCAAAAACAAATGGCAGTGTTTCCCATGCTATGGTATGGACCCTTGTTTCCTGATGAGACACGAGAACAGCATTTCCCAGGGTGCGATCTGGGAAACACGACGTTTGCCAGATGCCTTAGGACACAAAGAGATCTGTGGCCCCCGAGACCAGAAACTCAGAATTCTTGAACCTCTTTTTGGAGCTTAAGGTTGTCCATTAGCTTAAAAGGATCCAAGAAGTTGAGGCATTAAAGAAGTCAGTTTAATTTTATTCAGCCACAGGTTCCTAAAATTCCTTGACTCTAGAATGCTGTGGGGTTTTTAAATTCTTTTTTTTTTTCCCCATCCCAGCATCTTGGTGTCCCCTAGGTCAACTCCTTGGGTAATTCTGGGCCAGTCAGGAACCAGCTTCCAGATGAAGTCCTTGGGAAAGCATAAGGGCTCGGGAGAGGCTCCTGGATTAATGCAAACTGGCTCTTTCTTCCGAGCATGGGGATGAAGGTGAAAGTTGTCTCGGACTGTCTCCTGCCTCCTTGGCCCACTGCCTCATTGATCACCTCTCCCATCTGCCCGCTCTGCTGGCTTACGTGTATACTCACAGCTTCCCTGTCCTGCAGCACGTTCTTACTGGAATCCTGCCTTCTGCCTTGGGCTGGCGGCCTGTCTCCTGTTCTCATGGCCAAGCTTCTGGAAACCCCTTTCTCTAGCACCACATCCTCCCGTTCCCCTGGGTTCTTCCCCTCTATGGGCTACCCCACTAGGAACCCCAGTGCCAAGGCCAGTGAGCTTTTCGTCAGCTATCATATTCCAACCTTTGTGATATCCAACCTTTATCACCTTGGTGACAGCCTCTCCTTTGGGAGTGCTGAGCTCCTTGGAAGGTGGTAACATCCTCTTGTCCCAGAACTCTTCCTGTTTCTCCTTCCTTCTGGAGAATGTTCACATCCCCCTTCGTACTCCATTCTCTCTCTATAGGCCTTCCTTTGGCAAGCTGATTCCCTTTAACCTGCTCACTACCATACCTGTGCATCACTCTGAGAGGCAAGGTGCGTGGTGGGGAAGAGGGAGGACGCTGGGTGCAGACTGTGGGCTTCAGCCCTGGCTTCACCACTTTCTAGCTGTGTGACCTTGCGGAAAGGACTTCCCCTCTCTGTGCCTCAGCGTGCCCATCTGTGAAATGGGCACAATGTCAGTACCTACTTCATTGGGTAGTTGTACAGATTAAATCAGAAAATCAATGTAGGGGCGCTTGGGTGGCTCAGTCAGTTAAGTGTCTGCCTTCAGCTCAGGTCATGATCCCAGGGTCCCGGGATCGAGTCCTGCATCGGGCTCCCTGCTCTGCGGGAGGCCTGCTTCTCCCTCTCCTACTACCCCTGCTTGTGTTCCCTCTCTCGCTATGTCTCTCTCTGTCAAATAAATAAGTAAAATCTTTAAAAAAAAAAAAAAGAAAATCAATGTAAAGGATTTAGGATGGTTTCAGGCACACGGGAAGTGCTCAATAAATGGTAGCTGTTATCCCCACCACCGCTCTGGCCAGTTCCTCCCTTAATGTCTTTCATATCAAACTGAAAGTGTCTACCCTTCCCCATCATCTCCTCTCTTCTTTCCATCATCAGACCTTCTTCTCGACCCCTCTACTTCCTTTTGGGGTACTCAGGTTCTCCCAGACCCCCTCCCTCAGGCTGCAGCTGTGGACTCATTCTTTTAAATAGTTCCTTCTGTCCCCAAATCCAAGTACGGTGAATGGTTGCAGAGGTGGATGGGATGAAGACCAGTTCGTTTCCCAGCAATGAGTTTGCCCACACTTTGAGTAAATTTGGGGTGATTTAGGGTCACCCCTGCCTCTGCCATCCTACAAGCCTTTCCCATGAACACAGCCTTCTCCAGCCTTTTTGTTTGCAGACCTGTGGTCACTCATGCCGCTCCCACCCCCCTGCTTTCCTAGGCCCCAGTGGTTTCTCAGGTGAAGCCTTTCACCTGGTGTTCAGCGTACCCGCAGGAGGTCAAGGCATAAGTCTCTCCAAACAGAGAGCAGATCTGTGGAAAAGTTCACCCATGCCCACGTGAAACCGCAGGGACAAAGTGAAAGCTTGTAGGAAGAGCCCCACTTCTGCAGTGACTTGGTCTTGTAATGGGTTGACCTGTGTTTCCACTCCGAGGGCTGGGACAGAGGAGCCTGGCCTGCTTCCTTGTGTAAAAGGCATGCTTGAGCTGCCAAGTGAGAGATGGGGGGCAGCTCACTAGGAGAGGGGAATGGGAGGCAGGAGGGTCCTCTCGGGGCACCAGGCTCTGTGCCTGGGGGTGTTGTAGAGGCTCAGTGGGCATCTGTGGTTGAGTGCATCAGAGAGCTTCAACACAGGTGTGAATAGGGAATCAGGTGCGCTCCTCAGCGGCCTTTCCTGGTCAAGGAAAGATTCCTGGAGGCGAGGACACCTGAGCTGAGTCCTCGGTATGTGTGAGAGGGAAATCAGCCCCACTGGTGTCAGGAGCAGGGTGTTCTAAGCAGAGGCAGCAGGAAGGGAGGCTCCGAGGAGCTGAGCATTCAGGGAAGTGGGAGTCATTTTTGGAACCTAGATGATGAGCTGGGTCAACAGCCATGCCCAAGATTGGACCTTCTCCTGAAGGTCCCAGTTTCAGACAGCGTTTTAGGCTGAAAATAACATGGCTAGATGTGCAGTGGCCTCCTCCCCGCATGGCTGTTCCTGTAGCCACGCTTGCTCCTCCCAGTCCAATCGTCATCCGGGTGGGGGTGGGGGAATGACTTCCCTGCACTTGGGATCGGACTCCAGCTCCTTCCCTTGGCTGCTCGGGCCCATGTGATCTGGCCCTGTTGTCCTCTCCCAGCTGCCTGCCTTACTCACTCACCCCGTCCTACCCTCGGTTCCTAATTCATGCACGCCTCCCCAGCCCATGACTTTCCATCCACTCTTCCCAAAGCAGCCCCTTCCCTGTGCCTGGCTCCTTCTCACCCTTCAGCTCTCATTGGAATTGTCACTTCTGTAGAGAAGTCTTCTGTGAGCCCCAGCCCTAGCCTGGAGCAGACCCCCCGTTGTAGGAGCCCCTTGCACTTTCCTTCATACCCCCGAGGGCACTTAAGATTATGTCCTTGAATGACTGTGTGACTCTATCCCACTAGACTGTTGTCTTCATGAGAATTTGAGGCCATGCTTATCCCACGCAAAGCCCAGAAAAGGCACTCAATGAATATGTCGAGGACATGGATTTATTTAGAAATCCCATGTTGGCAACAGCAGGGAGAAGAGAGTAGACAATAATCCAAGTAAAAACTGGTAAGGACCTAAACCAAGATGGCCAGGATGGACAAAAGGGTGACAGATCATGATCAATGTTAGGGATTTGACATTCACAAATCCCATTAGATCTGAGGGTCAAGAGAAAAGGAGGCCTGAGGAATAACTTCTGGCTAAGGCGCCCCAGTGGATAGTCTAGTTGTCTATTGCTGTATGAAAAACCACTCCAAATCTGTTGGCACAAAGTCGTCATCATGGTGCTCACAGATTCTGTGAGTCTGGAGTTCAGACAGGATGTGGCAGCAGTGACTGGCTTCTGCTCTAGGATGTCTGGGCCCTGAGCTGTGTGAAGACCTGAACAACCAAGGTGATTTGAATGACTGGGACCTGGAATCATCTGGAAGCTTCTTCTCTCATGTCTGGCACCTGAGCTGGGTAACTCAAAGGCTCAACTGGGTCTGCAGATGGAAGCATCTCTGCTTGGTTTGGGCTTCTGCCAGCATGGCACTGGGCTGCAATGGGAGTCCGATGAGGGGGGGCCACGTCTGCAGAACTAGCATCCCAAAAGATCAAGATCAAAGCGAGAGCTGGTTGCAGAATTTGGGCAGCATCGCTGGTGCTGAGCATCTCTTGGTTATGAGAGAGTCACCGAGGCTAGGTCTGACTCAGGGGAAGGGAAATTCGATGCCCTTTGTTGAGGAGTAAGAAGGTCACATTGCACGTTGGGAGACACTCTTGTAGCCACCTTCAGAGAGTGTTTTCTGCCTCCGTGGATAACGGAGCCATTTGTAGGGATGAGTAATGCAGGGGCAAGGAGAGAGGGTTGACCTTTTGTAGGTCGAGGAGAGAGGGTTGTTGTTTTGATCCTCACTAGTCGGGGACATCGGTGGGACGTCCACTTGTGTTGCTGGCCACCTGGCAGTTAAAAAAATACATGAAGTGGTCAGAAATGATGTAGAACGAAGCAGCCTTGTTACTGGGAAATGGCAGCATTCCACATTCGTAACCACGAGGCGATAGAAGCACTGAGCTTCAGCTCCCAGACGCCCATCCCAGGGAGGGCAGGACTTCTGGGTTCTGCTGCATCACGTAAGTGGCAGGTTCTTAGGGAGAGGGTGACTGCAGGGCATGGCTTTAGGGAAGGAGTCTGTCCGGTGAGTCCTCGGCCCTTGCCCCTTCCACAAGCACACGCACCCCCTCCCACACAGCACAGCCCTCCGCCGGCACCTGGGCTCCGGGCCGCACCCCTGCCCGGCGTGCGTACCTGCTTGTGCTTGAGGCTAGCCGAGACCCGTGACGACTGCCTGGCGGAACCCATTCTGCTTCTACAGCTCTGAAATTGGAGCCTATTCACACAGAGGATCCAGCATCATTTATCTTTGGTTTTGTTTTTTTGTTGTTGTTTAAAGCCGAATAATATAGTGAACAACATCATGTGGGGAATGCTCAGCCACTCACAGAACAGCTTCTAGGCGCCTCTGAAGCGTGTGCCCGTGAGCTGCTGGTTCGTTCACATCCAGCCCTTTCTTCTTGCCCAGAGTGGGAGGCTCTCTGTACTTGAAAATATAAAACTGCATTTCTTTCTTTTGTAAAGGTAAGCTCTAGGCCCAACGTGGGACTTGAACTCATGACCCTGAGATCCAATAGTCACATGCTCTACTGGCCAAGCCAGCCAGGTGCCCCCAAACTGCATTTCTTTAAAACTCTCCTCTAGGGGCGCCTGGGTGGCTCAGTCGTTGGGCGTCTGCCTTTGGCTCAGGTCATGATCCCAGGGTCCTGGGATCGAGCCCCGCATTGGGCTCCCTGCTCCTCGGAGAGCTTGTTTCTCCCTTCCCCGCTCCCCCTGCTATGTTCCCTCTCTTGCTGTGTCTCTCTCTGTCAAATAAATAAATATAACCTTTAGAAAAATAAAAATAAAAATACAACTCTCCTCCAGCTCAAAATTTTATGGTTCAAAATTCTGTTCAGGGGTGAAATGATCAGTGGTTGGCAATATTTAAGATGGAATGTTCGGTCGAGGAAGTTGCCCTTGCTCAGCATGATTTCAGATTGGGTGTTGGTGTCAACGAAACAAGGTCAGGTGTATACCTGTTGAAAGTGGTATCCTCCCAGAAGAATCTGGAGGTAAGGATGTGGATCTCTAGAGCATCTTTGAATTCATTCTTATCTGGGATCAAAACACAAATTGGCTCATTGAGATACGTCAATCATAGGAAATCCATGAAACATGCTGAAGAGCTATATTTTCCACTCAAGTAGATGCATTTTGACTTTTCAACGCATACCCCATGTGGAAATTCCACTCTGGCTACTCATTTTTTGTCTCGAAGAAGCTGTAGGCTGCCTTCCTTCTACCACTTTAGCTTTATGAATACCACAGTAACTGTCGGCTTATAAAATGAAGGGTGTGTGGGGTGTTCTTGGCTAAGGGTTTTGTAATGGGGGTGGGGATGATGAGACTGTTCTATCTCGTTTTGTAGAACTTGCTTTTGAGTAATGTCGTTTATGACCGAACCTCGAGCAAGAAGCTCTTGCTCATGGAGACCTACGCGGTGGTTGTTTTTCTGAAGTCCAGTTTGAAACCTGCGTCTCTTAAGTAGGTTTTTGATGATAGAAGTCACCTTAGGAAGACACATGCGCTAACCAGGGGTTCTCAGTCCTGCCGGCACAACAGAATCTTGTGTGGGGCTTTTAAACTCCCTAGATGCCTGGGCTCAGTCCCTGGCGATGCTGAGAGGGTAGGTCTAGAGTGAGGCAAGGCGAGGATCCATATTTTAAAGATTTTTATTTATTTATTTGACAGAGACACAGAGAGAGAGGGAACACAAGCAGGGGGAGTGGGAGAGGGAGAAGCAGGCCTCCCGCGGAGCAGGGAGCCCAATGCGGGGCTCAGTCCCAGGACCCTGGGACCATGACCTGAGCTGAAGGAAGCCACTTGATGACTGAGCCACCCAGGCGCCCCAAGGATCCATATTTTAAAATGAATCCCAGGGCACCTGGGTGGCTCAGTCGGTGTCTTCAGTTCCCCCAATGAGACTTGCACCTCTGTGTCTTCTAGCTCGTCTGTGGCACCTCTGTCCATCCAGTCATCCCAGCTGGCATCCTGGGGTCACCTTTTTCTCATTCTGACTTCATTTTGATTTCTCATTCTTCCTTGCCCACATTCAGACCATTGTCCTACAGTTCTTGAATCTGGCTTCTCCATTTCCAGTCCCTTACTGGCTCAGGCTCACATCCACTGTCCCTTCAGTGAGTGCAGTGATCTCCTGCCTCTAGATTTGTTCCCTTCAAATATATCTTGCTCACTGTTGTGAGTGTGAGCAGGGCAAATCACAGTCTGACCGGGCCACTGCCGTCCTGAATCCTTGTGGCTTGGCTGGACATCAGAACCCGTAACCCCATAGACTTCCATCTTTTCCTATATTGTTCACTCTTGATTTAATCCCACCCACCATCCCACTGCCTTTAGAAACATATTTTTTAAAATAGCAAATACAATGGTCGGGTGCCTGGGTGGCTCAGTTGGTTAAGCGACTGCCTTTGGCTCAGGTCATGATCCTGGAGTCCCAGGATCGAGTCCCGCATCGGGCTCCCTGCTCGGCAGGGAGTCTGCTTCTCCCTCTGACCCTCCTCCCTCTCATGCTCTCTGTCTCTCATTCTCTCTCTCTCAAATAAATAAATAAAATCTTTAAAAAAAACCAAAAAGGTGGTACATGCATATAGATGTAATTATAGGAGGGAACAGTGAAGATGAAGTCTCCTAACTTGTCTCCTCTTTCCTTCAGCATGTGGTTTCCTTTCCCAGAAAGAAACTGTTGTTGTCAGTTTCTCAAATGTCCTTCTGGAGATATATACACACTTGTACATGCAAAGAACACTTACCCATGTCCCGTATACCCACAGATAGTTAACACACCTGTCCCAGTACGTGTATATGCATGCATCCCTGTTGTGCATTAATTCTGTGTGTCCCATAGCTGAAAGCACAGTATGGTAGACACCCCTGCTTTTGTCCCTTAGTGTAATTTGGAGATCTTCTCTTTGAGTACATGGAAAGCTGCCTTCTTCTTCTTCTTTTTTTTTTTTAAGATTTATTGAGAGAGACAGAAAGCATGAGCAGGGGAAGGGGCAGAGGGAGAGGGACAAGCAGACTTCCCGCTGAGCAGGGAGCCTGATACAGGGTTTGATCCCAGGAGCCCGACTGAGATGACCTGAGCTGAAATCAGATGCTTAAATCGACAGAGCCACCCAGGCGCCCCAGCTGCCTTGTTCCTTTTTGCAGACTGCATAGACTTGTCATGTAGTTGTTTAACTAGCTGCTCATGGTGGCATTTGGGTTGTTTCTGATCTTCCCGATAAACAGGGCTCCGTCGAATAGCGCCAAGACGTGTCATTTCTCCTGTGTATGAATATGTATGTGGGGGTAAATTCTTACACATGGGATTGCTCCATCAGCCGGTGCACGTGTGTGTGTTAAAATGTGACAGATGTGTGGGGCGCCTGGGTGGCTCAGACGGTTAAGTGTCTGCCTTCAGCTCAGGTCATGATCCCAGGGTCCTGGGATCGAGCCCCGCATCGGGCTCCCTGCTCGGCGGGGAGCCTGCTTCTCCCTCACCCTCCTACTGTTCTCCCAGCTTGTGCTCTCTTGCTCTCTCTGTCAAATAAATAAATAAAATCTTAAAAAAAAAAAAAAAGACTTTCTTTAAAAAAAATAAATAAATAAAAGTAAAATCTAATAGATGTGGTCCAGTTGCTATTCACAGAGACCACTTAAGGTGGCCTGACCCTCCACTTTCTTTTCAATCCAGTGTGTCATCAGATTCTTTCCTCTTTGCCAATTTTGCCATTGTAGGCTAAAAATTGGTACCTCCCAGAAGAACTGCACTTCTTTTTTTTTTTTTTTTATGAATTTGAGTATCTTTTCACATATTTAAGACCCTTTGAATTTCCCTTTGTATGAAATGTCTATTCATGTCCTTTACCCATTTTTCTCTTCTGTGGTTTGTTGGTTTTTCTTTTTGATGTTAAACTTTAGATCTTTTTACTCTTGCTTTGTTGTAGTTCATACCAACCTGTGTAGCTGTTTGGCTGTTGGCGTGTCTATAAGCAAGAATTCAGAATCAGCAGTAAGGATGAGGGGCCTGGGGAACTTACTTTCTGTATGTCAGCGGTCAGAAGTTTGGGTGACGTCGGGAGCACTCTGAACATCATGTAGCCATGTTTAGATGTATTGAATACACATCTACCAAATTTAGGGACAACTCTGAGCCATAGCCGGCTGATGTCACATGCGTATCTGGACACATGCATCGATGGTTTTACAAACGCTGTTAGTTGCTATCTTCATAGCTTTTTACCAAAGGGCCATACGTGCATTTTTTGCTGGTAAGTTCATTATTTCTTCTCTTCTCTTAGTATTTTCATTCTAGAAAATGGGACAAGCTATCTTCTTTTTCTATAAATTAGTCTTGTGGTCCAAATGTCTAGTAAAGTTCTCTGTTTCCACGTGAGCAATTAGTAAACGTTTGATCAAGAAGACAAATATTTCCAAGTGCTATTTTGCTGCCCTTCCTAAAGGTATGTGCTTCAGTGCAGCATTTCTCAAACTGTATTAGGAGGTGTTCTGTGATTTAAAAAAAAAAAAAATGTGCCTGTGGTCACACTAATTTTGAAAAGACTGAATTAAATACAATTAAATAAATTTCTTCTCTGAGCCTTTAATGTACCAGTGGGTCCGCTGAATGTCCAAAAGAGGGATGCAGTATGACATGCTGTCGTTTGCACATGTATTTAACCACAGAACACTGTTTTTACTTTTTTTTTATGGTCTCCACTCAAAATATTCCTCAAGCAATTAGCACAATGCTCAGCGGAGAATCAGGAGAAGACATCAGTTTGTTTGCCCTCTGATTAGTCTGAGTTTTGCCAAACAAGGAACCTTTTGGAAATTGGGTTATTGATTATCTGGCTGCAATCAGATTTCTAAAATTAACTAGAAAATTCCTGTGGTTAAGGTCAGCATGTTGCAGATAAAGACATACTGGTTACTTTCTCCAGTCTCCCCAAGGTGTTATCGCAGCATAAAATTAAGAGACCAAGGGCATTTCTGGTAGACCCTTCACTGCGCCTGCTTGAGGTCAGACACCCTTTCTCTCAGAAGCATCCACATCAAAATGGGCTGCGGATGAGGCGTAGTGTGGGCCGGACAGGGACCACTGGCTGGGGACTTAATCATGAGGGAAATTTCAAGCAAACTGAGAGTTGCTGGAGGGGAAGTAGGTGGGCGGATTGGGGTAACTGGGTGATAGGCATTAAGGAGGGCATGTGATGGAATGAGCACTGGGTGTTATATACCACTGATGAATCACTAAATTCTACCCCTGAAACTAATAATATACTACATGTTAGCTAAATTGAATTTATTTATTGATTTTTAAGATTTTATTCCTTTATTTGAGAGAGAGAGAGAGAGAGCGTGCACGAGCAGGGGGAGGGGCAGAGAGAGAAGCAGACTCCCTGCAGGGCAGGGAGCCCAACTGGGGGCTCAGTCCCAGGACCATGGGATCATGACCTGAGCCTAAGGCAGACGCTTAACCGACTGAGCCACCCAGGCGTCCCAACTGAATTTAATTTTTTTTTTTTAAAGATTTTATTTATTTATTTGACAGAGAGATACAGCGAGAGAGGGAACTTAAGCAGGGGGAGTGGGAGAGGGAGAAGCAGGCTTCCCACTGAGCAGGGAGCCCGATGCGGGGCTCGATCCCAGGACCCTGAGATCACGACCTGAGCCGAAGGCAGACGCTTAACGACTGAGCCACCCAGGTGCCCCTCCAACTGAATTGAATTTAACTAAAAAATTAAAACAAACAAAAAAGAACCACAAGGGAGCCAAGGAATCTAGCTCATTAACTAACTGGGCAGCTTATTCTTTCGAGTTTTTCTGAGATTGATTTTTATCCCTTCCCCTTGGCCTTTTCTTGCTTCTTGAGGAATCCAGTCTGTTTTCCTTCTCAGCCTTCCTGGGGCTTAGAACGGCAGCTTGGTGACGTTCTGGGACACTGGTAGCCGGAGGTGTGTCGCGAGCCATCTGCAAGCTAAAACAAACCATTAAAAGCACATACGTTTTCAAGTTACCATAACACAGAATGGATTCAAGATGACCCTATAAATACCTTTTCTACCCACTTTTATTTAGATCTTTTTTTTTTTTTTTTAAAGATTTTATTTATTTGACAGAGACACAGCGCGAGAGGGAACACAAGCAGGGGGAGTGGGAGAGGGAGAAGCAGGCTTCCCGCGGAGCAGGGAGCCCGATGCGGGGCTCGATCCCAGGACCCCGGGATCATGACCTGAGCCAAAGGCAGCCGCTTAACGACTGAGCCACCCAGGCGCCCCAGATTTCCTATTTGAGTGGGGAAGAAATGTTCTGATTGCGTACGTTATATTCTGATTGCACAACAGATAGTGCGCATTTTAACAGTGCTTCTGAGTCCTCTTATAGTTCCATTTTAGTTTTCCCATTTGATAAATTGCACTTCCACTAGAAAGAGGCTGGGTGCAGTTCCTTTTGTAATGGCATGATCATTATGATTACCCAGTGAATGGCAGCCAAAATGATGCAGGAGGAATTTTCAGTAATGGTACTGTGTGGTTCTTAAAAAAGTAACCAGGTTGGGGCACCTGGGTGGCTCAGTCGCTAAGCGTCTGCCTTCGGCTCAGGTCATGATCCCAGGGTCCTGGGATCGAGCCCCACATCGGGCTCCCTGCTCTGCGGGAGGCCTGCTTCTCCCTCTCCCATTCTCCCTGCTTGTGTTCCCTCTCTCGCTGTGTCTCTCTCTGTCAAATAAATAAATAAAATCTTAAAAAAAAAAAAAGTAACCGGGTTAATGATCTGCATTCTTCAGTAGTCCACACTTGTCCCTTTTGCGTTATTATCTGTACTTCCTATGAGGGAAAAGTCTAGAAAATCCTTTAAAAAAAATGAAATACAATATTTTCAAAAGTATGTCTTTACTTTGATAATTGTATAAGACCAATAATTTTAGAATTCTTTACCTGTAAATGCTCTTTAATATATTCCCATCTCCAAAAATAGTTCAGTCCCGTTAGTTGTTAATTTCCCTCCCTTGCCAGTGTGCCGGGGAGGGAGGGGTGCATCCAAACTGGCTTGACCCACTCATGTATATCCTACAAAGGAAGTTCATCTGGTGTGCATGTTCAAACCCAAGTCACTGGGGGACCTGAGCTTCCTCAGTTTTCCTTCCTGATTGATGACATCCTTGTCTTGAGTTTTCATAGCAGCGGCATGCTCATCCCTTCCTGTTGGGAAACCAAGCACTGCCTGATACTTGACTTCCACCTTTCCTGCTGGAAAGGTCAACCCTATGCTCGTAAGCAACACTCCCACCTCAGCTCATGGGCAGACTTCTCAGGGTGGTTTGGAGCATAGGTTACAAAAACAGGCCCAGTCCGTACAGTGAAGTGGACAGAGAAACCGGACTCCTTGGCATGACGCCTTATACACAGTAAGCACTGAACAAATGTTAGCTATTGAGCTACACATCCTGGGACAGAAGAAGTCAGGAGTAGATGGGTAAAGCAAACCCGGTGGGTGGAAATATTATTCCTCTGTAGATGTAGACTGACTGCCTGGTGCATCATCTCTGAGGGTCCCTTTAGCTGAAATTTCCAGTAGGTGCTGGGCTCCATCAACAGGAGATCCATTGAGTTAGAAAGGACTTGAGCCAGAGGTAAACTAGATCTCACCTTGCGGGCTTTACCTTTCCTCTTCGAGGTCTGCAAGCATATCCTCCACGAGTACCTTCAGCACGTCAGGGGAGGCCCCAGCCTGCCCGCAGAGAGCTGCCCAGTGTGGTGATTGCAGGCCTGTTGCCAAAGCAGCTAACCCTGCAGCAGCGGGACCCTCATTTCAGTTTTGCTGAGTGAAGGCCGTGTAAGTCGACAGTTTGGGAGCCAGGGAGTCTCCAAGCCCAGAGCCGAAGCTCGGAAGGAAAGAAGGGAGGACCAAACACCCAGTAGGAGGAATTCCTATCACCACAGGATGGCTGACAACTGCTATAAGATAGGGGGTGACAGGTCAACTCAGAAATCTACCTCCAGCGAGTCCTTAGCCAGCTGTGGACCCACTAGGGATGACGAAAAGAAGCGAGTCTGGATCGGCCCAGGAAGCAACAGCTGCAGCCCCACCACGATGGACCCCGTGACATTTCGCAAATCAGGGAGGAGCCCAGCTCCTGCTAATTCAGGTTCTGGAAGTAAGAGAGCCACTGGGGTGGCTCTTCGTTGAGAAGCTTCAAAGCCAGCCCTACCACAAAACAGTGGTCCCACAGTGAGGTAGAGAGGTGGGTGTTGTGTCTCAGGCTCTGGAGCCAGGAACGTGGAGACCACCATGGAGACGCCAGAGGGTAGCCAGGGGCTGGGTTTGGGGAGCAAGGAGGCGGTAATCTTGGAGTGTCGTTAAAAAGGAGACAGAGGAGCAAGCTACTGTGGGGGCGCAGGCTCAGAGAAGACTTCCTGGAGACTCTTCCAGCTTGCCTTTCTTGTGGGTTAAATATCCAGGCCATCTCAGAATGGAACACATCTTCTGTTGGAATCTCTATGTCCCACAGCCTAGTGGTAACCTCACAGTGGATTGATCGTGTGATGTCCCTGTGGTGTAACCTGAGACCCCAGGCTCGGGTCAGAGGACCACCACCTCAACTTCACACTCCTTGGAGCCAAAATGATGGCGCCACCTTGCCTCAGGCCTTCCTGACTGGTTCCCCAATACTGTAGCTGAAGCCATACCACCCACCTCCCTCTCCTCTTCCCCCCCCCCCCCCCGCAGTGTCCCTGAATATAGACTGGACTCCTGTCCCTTCAGGAGGCAGTCAGGAGGAGGAGGAGGGGTACAGCAAGAAGTGTGGGCAACTGAAAGAGGAGAGTCATTACCCAGACTTTCCGCTTCTAAAGAGATAACTGAAAAAAATTCTTAAGAGTTCCAGAAGACAGTCTGAGAATGTTCATAGCAAAATAATTTGTAATAGCAAGATGCTAGAAACACCCCAAATATTCACCAACAGAAGAACTGATAACCTGTGGGATACACACGATACTGTAAGCCGGTGGCAACGAAGAGCAGTTATCCACACTAATATAGATGAAATTCAGGTAGTATTGATGGTGGAAAAGCAATTCACAGAAGAATTTAAGCGATACAGCTCAAAACTGGCCTGAACAACTTGACTGGGGGTGGGGTGGGGTGGGGTGGTGGTGGTGCTTACTTAATAAACCTGTACAGAAAAATAAGGGGATGATAAGCACAAATGTTAGGAATGTGGTTGGTGGTTAGGTTGGGAATGAGGAAGATGTGATCTCACAGAGTTAGGAATTGTTCTACTAAACCCCTAGATAGCATCTTCCACTAAGCGTGGAGAAAACTATCCCCAAGGAGAATCTGGTTAGAAAGAGTTAGTACCGGGCGGTGAGGGAGGGGGGTGGCTAGGGAGAAGGGTTTCATGAGACACCTGTTGGGTGAGAAATGTTCCCCCCAGCAGTAGAGATGCTGTGGACGTTCTAAAGTTCCTTGGAATTCGGATATGCCGACTAAATGGACTGAGTCCGCTCAGTACTGTGGATGTGACATTAAGCGCGTGAGATAAAGCAGTGGACGCTGATCTGTGATCAGGACCCAAGAGTGTTGAATTAGTCAGTGATGGCCTTTTTCTTTGATTTATCCATTCACTAAATATTTAATGGATGATACACTTGACAAACCAAGTAGATGAGTGTGAAAATAATAATTTGGCTTAATTTAGCTGTGACCTTCCAGGGCTCTGGGATTTTGTTTGGGTCATGTTTAACGAGGATTACTCTTTTAGAACTCCAGTGTTCTATGGACAGTTGGTCACATTACAACATGTCCATTAGTGTGCTAGGGCTGCCATAACAGAGTGTCACAAACTGGCTGAATTCAACAGCAGAAACTTATAATCTCACAGATTTTGGAGGCTGCAAGTCCACGATCAGTGTGTGGGCAGGGGTTGGTTCCTCCAGAGGCTGAAAGGGAAGGAAGGGACTGTCCTAGGCCTCGCCCCTTGGCATGTAGGTGGCCAGGTTTTCCCTGTGACTTCACCTCATCATTCCACTGTGCATTCTGTGTGCAGATTTACTTTGTTTTAGAAGGCCATCAGTCCTATTGGGTTGGGGGCGACTGTAATGACCTCACTGTGTAATATATAAAGGTTATATTCCAAGGCACAGAGTGGGAGTTCGGACTTTAACATCTGAACTCAGGACACAATTCAGCCCATAACCATATGCTAATTCTCCGCTTGATGGACTTTTTTCTCTTTCTTTTTAAAAGATTGTACGTGGCAAGTCAAAGCAAATGATCGAAGCTTCCATGAACAACCTCATTTCATGAAAACAAGGTTCTTTTGTATTAAGGAGAGCAAGTATGCGGTAAGTTGATTTTGACTTTCTAAATCCTCTTTACTAAGAGCCAGTTTTTTCCAGTAGCCATTATGCTTACCAGCTTTGTGAGACACCTGCCTTCCAGATCATCCCTGGCCCAGGCCATTGATAATCATTGTCTGTTCTATAGAATATCATGTTTATACATCACATTCCATTTCATAAAGGTGAGTAGGAGTGGCTTGACACAGACCAAAACAAAATTATGTAGATTGAAATTCTCCCTATGTGTGCACAGAGCTCTCTTAACGTTTTATTTATTTATTTATTTAAGATTTTATTTATTCATTTGAAGGAGAGAGAGAGCACAAGCAGGGGGAGAGGCAGGGAGAGAGGGAGAAGTAGACTCCCCGCTGAGCAGGGAGCCTGATGAGGGACTCGATCCCGGGACCCTGAGCTGAAGGCAGACACCTAACCATCTGAGCCACCCAGGTGCCTTCTTAACATTTTATATAAGAATTTACAATAATGTCACAGAAGCCTTATGTTTGAAGGTAATAAGAATTTGAAAGGATCTTGATAACTTCTCTCCCCTTTCTCTGCCTGTGATAGATTTAGAGACTTTGAAGATACTTTCACCTCAAAAATCCTTATTACCTTTAACATATGGTAACACCTGTCAAGCGTTCGCTTTTGTGTCGTAATGTGGCTTTTAGTTGGCTAGGCCATCTGTAACAGGGACACAACTGGGCCGGTGTAAGACAACAGAAGTTTGTTTTCTTACAGTTAGGGAGCCAGAAGTCCAAAATCAAGGTGTTGGCAGGGTTGGTTCCTTCTGGGGGGCCTGCGGGAGGGTCTGTTCCAAGCTTCTCCCCCAGCTTCTGGAGGTGGCTGACAATCCTTGGCGTTCCTTGGCTTGTAGCCACATCCCTCCAATATCTGGCTCTGTCTTCACATGGCCTTTTCCCTGTGCATCTCCACATCTGTGTCCAGCTGTCCTCGTCTTCTAAGAACAACCAGTCATTGGATCAGGGCCCACCTTAATCCAGTGTGACGTCTCTGTAACTTGATCCCATCTGCAAAGACCCCATTCCCAAATAAGATGGCAGTCACGGGTCCCAGGATTAGGACCTGAGCGTATCTTATGGGGCACACAGTTCAACACACAACAGTGTCTTTTCCTTTACACGGTAGCCTTCATCCCTCAAGGAAAAGAGTGTTCCTTCTCCAGCTTTGTGGTCCACACTGATGTCTCCCTTTGCCCCATTTTCTAAGAGGCTCTGAGGAGTCAAGGAATCTGCCAGCAACATCCACATGGTCACAGCCAGATTTGCCATGGAGATCCTTTGGGGGGAAATGTCTCCTTCTTGTTACTTGTTACTGAGCCTCCAAGGAGTCAAGGAGGCCTGGTTAGAATTAAATGCGTAAAGGAAATCTCAGTGTCTTTCTGGCTAATGTCCCTGTGTCACCGTAGGCCATCAGGCTTTAAGGATTTTTGCAGGTGTGTCTACACTGGGATAAATGTGTGACCTTATGTAGAATGACTTTCTTTCTTTCTTTCTTTTTTTTTTTCCCAACAGAATAATGCAATTAAAACATACAAGTATAATGCGTTTTCCTTTCTACCGATGAATTTGTTTGAGCAATTTAAGAGAGCAGCCAATTTCTATTTCCTGGTCCTTCTTATCTTACAGGTAATACCCTTTGATATCTTAAATCTCTTTTGAATTATGACGACTCAGTAACACTGAGGTTGTGGACATGTATAATCTTGAAAGTCGTTATATTAATATCAGGGTTCTGCACATAAGGGAATAGTGCCTCATACAGAACCAGGATGACAGTGTTCGGTGAACAGGGAAAGGAAGCAAATGGAGATATTTTAACTCTATATTTTTAAAAATTCTATTTCGTCCTGATGTGAGTGTTAAAACTGGTTTTCCCGAAGTGAATACAATTAAAACCTTCACTTTGTAAAATGATTTGTACCTTAAAATTCTATTTTTGTGTGTGCTTGCCCTTTGTTTTTTCTTCTGAAGCTTGATTTCCTCAAGAATATTATGTATTTGTTTTAATATTTGGGTCATGATTCTCAGTAAGGTATTTTTGCGAACTGGTTTTACATGGACAAAAGGCCTGTTCTTTTCCTGAGTCTTTGTCTCCATTGTGGCAAAGGATTCACTTATCTGGAGAGTGTTAATTTTACCTGTCTAGAAACTGTTGTTATAATCAAAGGAACTCTACACCCTCTAGTTGCCAGAGTATCGACCTTTAGCCCCTGATGTGCAGGCTACAAAGGACAGCATAGCCACTTGGTTTTATCAGATTCTTTACTTTCAGCATTGGATTTGGAAAACAGTCTCGTCTGCTGGGATTCGCTCGGGAAGGCTTCATGAAATGGGAGCGTGTGTGTGTCCGGGTGGGGATGGAGGGTACAGGAAGTGGTGAGGAAACGTGAGAGAGAAACGGATACCCAGCAGATTTGGTAGGGTATGAAATCTACTGGCTTGATAGTATAGAATGGTCCTGTTATCAGGAGGGACCTTTGAAACAGACCCGTGTGGAGACAAACACCAAAATTTGAAGGTGCTGCTGTATGATAAGTGAGCTATTTTTCCCTACCTTCCTTCTAGCAAGGAAAAGGGGAGTTACACACATTGATAATAATGTGGCAAATGATCTTTCTCTCTTCCAACCAATCCCCAATCATCTTCTCTTAAAGATGGAGCAATTTAAATTAGAATAATAGTTATAGCCTTAGCCGGCCACTTGCTTACATTGTTATGTCACTTAATTCTTGTACTCTGTGATGCAAGGGCTATCCTAACCTCCTAATTTTGCAGAGAAACTGAGGCCTGGGGAGGTATAGGAACTTGCTCAAAATCCCAAAGCCCTGAGTAGGAGAGCGGGACAGGATTTGGATCCAGGAACTTCTCTGCAAAGCCTGTCATTTTAACCACTACACAATATGGCCTGATGCTCCATGGGATGATTACGAGAGATCTTTACTAAACTTGCCTCCCAATCTTTTGTTCCGAATTGAAGCCTGTCTTAAGGGGGGCAAGGCCTCCTGCAAGGCCAGCCTCTTTCTCAGCCGGACCAGTAGTGATGACCCCCAAAGATGCCCAACGCCGTCATGAGCATTCGGAGGCAGCCACTACCTACTGCTGTCCTGACCTCCAGCCTGAGACCCTCAGGAACCACTGGCTGAGCCACCAGCCCTGGAGAGCCTGCTATATGCATGTCCTCTGGGGTCTGTTCCTGGAGGCCAGAAGCCAGAGAGGGCGGCAGGAAGAAGGTTGGCTGGAGGCTTGCATGCCTTTCCTTTCCTGCAGGCTTGCAGGGTGTAGACTTGGGTGATGGTGGAGGTTGGAATTAGCAGTAACCTACAGAAGCCATGCCTTCATGGGCACATAAGTCTTCCTTGTATTTCTTGCAGGCAATCCCTCAAATCTCGACCCTGGCATGGTATACCACCCTGTTTCCCTTGCTCGTGGTGCTGGGCATCACGGCCATCAAAGACCTGGTGGACGACGTGGTAAGAATTGCTCGTGCAACTTTCTCCTCACTGCAGTGGAATCGATACCTTCTATTTTGAGATGATTAAAATAACCTTTCTCCTTCTCTCTTCTAAAGGCTCGCCATAAAATGGATAATGAAATCAATAATAGGACGTGTGAAGTCATTAAGGATGGCAGGTACTGTGCCTTCCTTAGTTTGTCACTTAGTTACAGGGATAGAGTGGATGACTATGTCTAGAAACATACTTAGAGACAACTCTTCTGAACTTACAAGGCAGTCAGCCCAACAGCCTTTTCACTGTAAGGGTCTCTGTTCATTTACTAAGACTTGGTCCTCTCCTCATGACCCAGAGGCTATAGCCAAGTTGGATGACGGGTGCTTGCCCTTTGGGCCCTACAGTATCAGCACTGTTGTGTTTATTTTATTAAAGCTTTTATTTATTATTTATTAGAGAGAGAGAGAATGAGCAGGGGGAGGGGCAGAGGGAGGAGCAGGGGGAGGGGCAGAGGGAGAAGCAGGCTCCCTGCTGAGCAAGGAGCCTGATGTAGGATTCGATCCCAGGACCCCGGGATCATGACCTGAGCCGAAGGCAGACCCTTAACCTACTGAGCCCCCCAGGTGCCCCAGCACTGTTTACACTGTTTACTCCTTTAGCCTGGAGCTCCCATCTTTGCTGTTCCCAAACTTGTGTGTTCAGGATTTCGCCCAAACATCTTGACCCCTTTCCTGATTCCCCAGCTCAAGTGATTTCTCCCTTCACTGCGTTTTCAGAGCATTTTGCTTTCCTCTTTCTTATTATGGCCTGACTTTTATTAGAATTATTGGTGTAGGTGTCTCATCTTCTGTCCTGAACTGCAAGCTTCTCAGGGAGACTATCCTGATGGTATTTGGTTGGGTCTTTGTTTTTTGTTTTTTGTGTGGTTTTTTTGGTCCATCAGAGCCTCCAACACACCAAAAGTGCTCCATAAATGTTCAATAAACATTGTCAACTGTGACCAACGTGCCAACTCACAGACCAGTAAAGAGTTGTTTTTTTTGAGCAAGCGCCTGGGGGCAGAACCACAAAGTCAGGTGCTAAAAATAGTGACTAAGACAATGCCAAATCACGGTGATGTACACCTGAAACTGTAGGATATTATATATCAATTACACTTCACTAAAAAAGAAAGAAAAAAAATAGTGTGAAGGCCCAATTCAAAGACTTTTTTAGGTGTCGACCCTGAGAAAGAGAAGGTGATTTATAGGCATAGTTCCACTGTGTCTAATTTACATACAGACTATGTCAGTCTGTTTGGATGGCTTTTTTTCCTTCCCAAATAAATGGATTCTGTTCTGAAGGTTACCTTTCAAATCACTTAGAATCACTGTCATGGAGAGTGGTAAGATTCACAGCCAGCCCGCATTACCCTGGCAAGAGGCCACAGCCTGGTTAACTCCACTGGTAAAGAGTAGCTCTGAGTGGCCTTAGATTTGGGGGTCAGGGTGCGTATCTGATAGGGCTGTGGCCCCAGCCCTCCTGGAGGAGGGTTAAGCCTGTGTGGGGACTCGGACCTTGTAGGGAGGGCAGTGCGACCTCCCAAGGGGAAACTACATGTTGCAGTGGAAGGGTTCAAACAGAATTGCCTCTCATATCCCCAGAGAGCTGTGAAAGAAGGTTCTTGTTCGTTTATAATTTGACACTCATATGCAAATTGTAATTTACAGTTTTGCAGATACTGACATGTAAACCACCATTTCCTTTATTGAAAGATGAGCCAAGTTTTTTTTAATCCTAAGATTAAGAATTGTGTGTTAAATTCTAATAAATTGGTGAAACTGGTATATAGGCATATATTTAGAATGTATTTTAAATTGAAAAATATATATATTTTCAACTCCAGGTCTCTTTTATCCATGAATTAATGGGAGGACACACATGGTGATTGGATTTCTGCCTCCAAAAAAATTAAGCTTATTAGTTGTGATAGATTCACAATATCTATTAGGGATACCTTTTCTATATGTGAACATCTTTAAAACAGACTACTGTGTTTTAAAAGATGTTTAAAAAAGATGTTGATTTGTTAGACTTTTTAATATATTTTTTATGTTTTTTAAAGATTTTATTTATTTGACAGAGAGCGAGAGCAGGAACACAAGCAGGGGGAGTGGGAGAGGGAGAAGCAGGCTTCCCGTGGAGCAGAGAGCCCGATGCGGGCTCGATCCCAGGACCCTGGGATCATGACCTGAGCCAAGGGCAGACGCTTAATGACTGAGCCACCCAGGCACCCCGATTTCTTAGACATTTAAATGGTTATTTCCTATGAAATTTAAGACTGAAAGTAGTCCTCCTCTTATTTAATTTTGCATTTTATCAATGTCCTTATTAGACTTATGAAAGTGCAATGCACTCCTTGGAAAGGTAATTTACACAATAGGGAGGAGGCACATTCTAAAGTTCCAAGAGGATTCCAGGGGGCCCGTGTGGGAGCCAGAATGCATTCTGGCCCCAGGACCACCTGCATCCTGAGCAGGTGGTGGATAACCCAGAGGACAGAGAACAGGAGAGGTAGGAGTACATGACAAGAGCAAAAACAAAGGAGATGCCAGGTATCATGACATAGGAAAGAACACATCAAAATGGTCCCCATCACCACTGCTTCCTTTAGAGGAGACTGTGATTCCCGTGACCTCTTAATGTGGTTTCATCATTCAATGACTGAACTTTTAGGAACCCTTTTCTCTGTGAAATTCACGTTTTCCCCAGAATCATTGGCTTCTAGAAAGAATAATTCCAGGGCGCCTGGGTGGCTCAGTTGGTTAAGCGACTGCCTTCGGCTCAGGTCATGATCCTGGAGTCCCGGGATCGAGTCCCGCATCGGGCTCCCTGCTCAGCAGGGAGTCTACTCCCTCTCCCACTCCCCGTTTGTGTTCCCTCTCTCGCTGTGTCTTTCTCTGTCAAATAAATAAATAAAATCTTTAAAAAAAAAAGAATAATTCCAAATCCTTTGCCAGTAACTTTGAAAAAGCCAATAAACTGTTATTATTTTTAATATTTAGATTCAAGGTTGCCAAGTGGAAAGAGATTCAAGTTGGAGATGTCATTCGTCTGAAAAAAAATGATTTTATTCCGGTAAGCGAATAAGCCCTGCATCCTCATCCCTGATCCTCCCAGCTGCTCTGGTGCTCGGCTTCGCCTTGGGGATCTCTGTGTTATCGGTGCGTTTTGTTCTGAACAGGCTGACGTCCTCCTGCTGTCCAGCTCTGAGCCCAACAGCCTCTGCTACGTCGAAACAGCTGAACTGGACGGGTAAGCGCGTGTTCGCCAGGCCTGTTTTAAGACTGACCTTTGAGGGCACATTCATTCCGTTGAAACTTGCATCATGAAAAGGAGCCCTGAGATCTGGCCCTGCCTCCAGCACTTGCTGGCTGTCCAGCAGTGTCCCTAGCGGACCAATGTCTCTTTTTTCCAATTCCATCTGTAAAGGGGGCTTTCAAACCTGCCCTCCCCCCCAACTTTGAGGGAAGGTAAAAGGGTCAATGCCTGAGCCCTTTGTAAGCAGCTGAGCGGTGTCCAGACACATACGAATGACTATCAATATAAGCTATTTCAGAAAAAAACCAGATTTTTAAAGTACTTGTCAATAGGCAGTTTTGGATTTTCCCTTTGTTGGCTCTGGTCATAACACTACCACTTAGAAGAATGTTCTGCTTTTGACCCGTTTTGAATGCATTTATTGAGTGCCTGCTATGTTGCGTTAGCATTATGTATTAGCTCATTTAATCTTTGCGGGGAGCTGAAATCATCTCAGGCAAACTAGGGCTGTCTTTGCGCTATGAATTAGTCAGTTGCTCAGTCTTACCTATAAAACGGCCATTATTCCCATGAGTGAGAGGCTCTAAAGCTTTCCAAAGGGAGCAAATCCCAACATGCCCTGTCAGAACAAACTGAACAGGAAGGTGGAGGGCCACAGGTCAGCATCTGAATATAGGGGAACCCCAGAGTCAGCATTCGTGGAGCCCACAAAAGGACGTCCGGCCTGTAAAGGCGGTATTGCCATCCAGCGCCCAAATGCCCAGCCCGACTCTTCTTTTTCCAGAACATGCGCCTTCCTTGCTCTGTGGGTGGGAAATGCCACGTACTGGGGGGTAAGGTTCCCACCTCCTTTCCTAGGTAGAATTATCTTTCAAAGATACGGGATCTGGAAAATAGTAGGTTGACAGAGTCCAAACACTTTCTGTAGCAAATATGTCTTGTAGAATCATCTTAGTGCGATTAAATATTAGAAGCTAAGTTTAAAAAAACATTTTTTTTTTTTTTTAAAGATTTTACTTATTTATTTGACAGAGAGAGAGACAGCAAGAGAGGGAACACAAGCAGGGGGAGTGGGAGAGGGAGAAGCAGGCTTCCTGCGGAGCAGGGAGCCCCATGCGGGACTCGATCCCAGGACCCTGGGATCATGACCTGAGCCGAAGGCAGACGCTTAACGACTGAGCCACCCAGGCGCCCCTATTTGTATCTTTTAGAGAGAGCACAAGCAAGGGGAGGGGGAAGGGTCAGAGGAGAGAGAGAATCTCAAGCAGACTCTGCGCTGAATACGGAGCCCAATGCAGGTCTCGATCCCATGACCCTGAGATCGTCAAAGAGTCCGATGCTCAGCCGACTGAACCACCCAGACAGCCCTCGGAGCTAAGTTTTTAAATAGCAGTCTGATAGTCTAGGCTGGTGGCGAAAGCTAAATTAGTAAGAAGGAGGACAGGAAGCTTGTAGATGCCTCTGTCCCAACCATATCGGCCCACTTAAAACAAACAGCGAAGGGGACCAACATTTCCCAAGTCAGAAGTTTTTCTATAGTTCAGGAAATAACCTCACTAAACCCAAAGTTCCAAGGCAAACCGAGTTTGAAAATCAGAAAAGCTAATGATCTAGCCTTTGTTTCCAGGTATACCTAATGTTACCTTGTACAGTTTTTCTTATATTCCTTTTCGAGCTCCAAATTTTATTCATTTAATTTTCTTTTCCTCTCCCTTTAGAGAAACCAATCTAAAGTTCAAAATGGCACTTGAAATCACACACCAGTATCTCCAAAGAGAAAATTCACTGACAACGTTTGATGGTTTGTGCAAATATGTCTTACTTTGTTTTAAATTTGTTGCTCAACTCAGTCCCAATTAATTAAAACCAGAAAATCTTTCGTATGTGAGTACTTATGTGAGTCATATTTTTCTAAAGGTTTTATTGAATGTGAAGAACCCAATAATCGGCTAGATAAGTTTGCAGGAACACTGTTTTGGAGAAACACAAGGTTTCCTCTGGATGCAGATAAAATTTTGTTACGTGGCTGTGTAATTAGGAACACGGATTTCTGCCATGGATTGGTCATTTTTGCAGGTAATTTCAGAGTTTCTTGGGAAATTGATCTGATATGTGCTTTTAAGATTTAAAGGAAGGGATTGCTCTTCTGTTCATTCTCCATCAAAACCAAAGGAAAAGTAATTTTATTGACATGACCGTGAATTGATTTTCCCAACTATTGATCGTATTGAATTTTCCACTTTTAGGTGCTGACACTAAAATAATGAAGAATAGTGGGAAAACCAGATTTAAAAGAACTAAAATTGATTACTTGATGAACTACATGGTTTATACGGTACTTATTTTCTATTTCAGTAGATAAGAGGCTAGACTGCTGTCTTTTGCTGTAATGTTGTTGTATGCTTTTCTTGTGCAGAGAAATCTTACCTCTGCAAGCCAAGTAGAAGAACACGTGCGGTGTCCCAAGGCTGGATGGGAGAGAGAGGACTCTCCTACTTTTTCTCAGAAATGCCATACCTCTAATAGGAGAATCCTTTTGAGAATGGAAATTCCAGTTGTAGGGGCCTCTGAGTGCTTGAGTATTTTGTTAACTAGAGTGACCAGTTGGAAAACCAGGGATCCCAAGATAAGTTCGTGGGACTGGGCTCCTAGAGTCAATGTAGGGTTGATTTTACTGCTGTTAGTTTCCCCAAGAGGTAGTTCTCTTAAAAGCAAACTTTTCCCCCTGACATATGCTGTATAAGTCTACATAAAAGGCAAGGCTAAATAAAAGGTGTGTTGAGGGGTCCACGAGACCACCCCCAGGTTTGGTGATTCACTAGGAGGACTCATAGAATAGAGCATCTAGTTGCCGTCATAGCTATGACTTACTGTAAGTTATTACAAAACAAGATCAGCAAAGGCAAAAGGCCCATGAGGCAGAGTCTGGAGGGAGCCAGGTGCCAGTTTCCAAGAGTCCTCTCCCAGGAGGGTCACACGGCAAGACACACTTAATTCCCTGAGCAACAATTTGTGACAGCCCATGTGAAATGTTGTCCATACCAGGGAAGCTCCTTGGAGACTCTGTGCCTGGGCTTTTATTGGGATCTGGTCACATAGGCACCATCTGCCAGGCACGTACTAAAATTCCAGATTCCCTGAAGGAATGCAGGTGGTTGGCATAAGCCATATTGTTTTACACAAACAGGCACAAAGAGCCATTCTTATCAGGGAATAAGGAATAAGGAAACCCTTCCAAAATCTAAGTTCCCAGATGCCAGCCAAAGTCCAACCTTCCAAGCAAGTCGTTTGAGGATAGCATCTCAGGCCTGGCCCCAAATATTAGGCAGTCCTCTGATTTCCCAATGAGAATTCGTTTTTGCCCAAGTATTTAGTTTAATTTGAATACATAAACTTTTAGGGACTTCTAAAACTTACAGTACTTTACATATACATATTTAAAGTCATATAAAAGTAATATACTAATTTAAGAAACAATTCGTTTTTCTCTGATACCACATTTCGTGAAAACTTTGAACTTTTCAAGTGCATCTTCCATGTCATTGTCCTGGTTACGGCCAAAGTATTCACAATGAGTTCTTTGTGCCGTAGTGGTTTTGAGATATAGCACTTTTGGAATCTGTGTCCAGAAATTTAAATATGTCCTTGGAAATTGTATTCCTACCCATAAATATCCAAATACTACGAGGACAGTGGACTTTTCATCCCCTAAGTGTATCCTCATAATTTTCCTAACAGGATATACTTACTGTGCCACTTTTTAAGTGATCTTAAACTTGAAGTGATAATTAAATCTTCAGGAATAATTACCCAAATCTGGGTAAAATTCCCTTAACTTCTCTTTTAAAACTTATTTCCAAAAAAAAAAAAAATCAAAAAATAAAACTTATTTCCATCAAATATTTTCTATAAGCATCCCAAGTCAGCATTGTTTGATATTATTTCATGCTGAGATACCTTCCCCAAACAGTACAATATTATTCAAACTAAAAGCCATGGATTGAATGCCCTGTAATATGAGGATGTTTAAAGATTTGAATGTAAGACACCACTTTCTCTTTCAAACTATAGCTTTGGGGACAAAACTGTACCTAGATGTGTTATGTAGGATAGATCAGTCAATGATAGAACTCAATAGGCTTTCAAAGCATCCTGATGGTGCCGTTTTTCCTTTAAGTGTGTTGTTTTTACAGACTACTAAATTATCATTAACATGCAAAGTATTGAGTAAGGTTAGTTAGCATCTATGACATTCTGGGAGTTGGCAATCTGTCTTCCAAATACACTTAAATGTTTCATGTCTTCTAGATCTTTGTTGTTCTCATCCTGGTTTCTGCGGGTCTTGCCATTGGCCATGCTTACTGGGAAGCTCAAGTTGGCAATTATTCTTGGTACCTCTATGATGGAGAAGACTATACACCCTCCTACCGTGGATTCCTAAATTTCTGGGGCTACATCATTATTCTAAATACCATGGTGCCCATCTCTCTCTATGTCAGGTAAGGCTCTCCTCTCTTTGGCCTTCTGCTTTAAGGGAAGTATGTCGTACATTTTCCCCACTTTGCACCTTCATTTCTATCAGTAATTGTTGGCCTTTGAGGCCATAAAGAACAAGTAAGAAAATAACGTTCGTCTCAGGATTGGGGGTAATGGAAGGAAAGGAAATGAACACCGGAGTGTCTGCTCTGCGCCCCGCACAGCGCCTTGTATCTTGACCACTTTGCCGATGAGACCCCCAGAGTTCAGAAGTCACTCACTGGGTAAGATTCCTTCTCAGGGGACTTCAGAGCCCAGGCTTCAGAAGGGGCCTTGGGACAAGGTGGAGATGTCCAATGTCATGGGAAAACTTAGTTGTTTTCCTTTTCAGGAGCCTTCCTTTTTTTTTTTTAAATTTTTAAAATTTTTTTATTTTTAAAGATTTTATTTATTTATTTGAGAGAGAGAATGAGATAGAGCATGAGAGGGGGGAGGGTCAGAGGGAGAAGCAGACTCCCTGCCGAGCAGGGAGCCCGATGCGGGACTCGATCAAGGGACTCCAGGATCACGACCTGAGCCGAAGGCAGCCGCTCAACCAAATGAGCCACCCAGGTGCCCTCAGGAGCCTTCCTAATCTCTTAGCTGGGTCTTCCTTATTACCACCTGGCACGTCCGTTGCTTGTAAAATGCTTGCTGGCCACTGCTTTCCAATGGGAATGCCCCTCTCCTCGCCCTCTGTCAGCCTCTCAGAATGTTCTGTTTCTCATCTCAGTCTCAACCACAATAGAGGAGGCAGGGTCCTGTCTATGACAAGTGGTGATGCCTTGCTTGGTGAGATTTCTTCCTCGTTCACTTCTTTCCTTCTTTAACATCAGGGTTTGCTTCATTTATCAGTTGGATTTTAGACCACTGGAAGGGGAGCTGTGTCTTGGAACATCCTCAGCAGCCAGAGTCTCCTCTAAGTGCCAATTAAGTAACAACCCAGAGACATACAAGATCACATATACTTCTGTAATTAGAAGTACTTGTTTTATTTTAATTTTATTATATGTGCATTTGTTTTCTTTGTAATCTTATTATATGTAGTTATTGCTGTTCCTTTACCATGAAGTAGAGCCCTGGGGAGCCATGTGTTTGCAGTCACTTAAAAAAAAAAAAAAAAAAACTGAGATGAGTTTTACCTTTGTCGAGGGAGCTATTAAACAGATGATTTTGTTTAAAACTGTATGTTATAAAATAAACTGTGTGTGTCAGTTTCGGTTTTAAAAAGTCATGTCATGTGATTAATGTGATTTACTTATTTCTCTTGAACATGGAAGGTCCTTCTAGAGCCTAAGTCGGATCAGGTCATTCTGCTTTGTTTTCTACGCTGCGGTAGCTTTCCATTTCCTTCAGGATAAATTCATTATTGAAGCCACCCTATGACCCACAAGGCCCGGCGTGGTCTGGTCCCCCCCACGCCATCACCTCCTGTACCGCCTCCCCCTCCTTAGGCTTCCTCAACTCCAGCCCCCTGGCTGCTCCTCAGTGTGGTGGCAGTACCTGCCACAGAGCCTTTGCACCTGCTCTGGTCTTTGCCTGGAATGTTTTTCCCTCTTACCTACATGGTTGCTCTTTCATTTCCTTCAGGCCTCTGCTCGAACATCCCCCTATCACGCTGGCCTTTCCTGACCCACTCTATCTTAAATGTCACTTCCGTTCCCTGTTGGTCTTCATCTTCCCTGCTTTGATGTTCTGCAGGGATTTTGTCTGTTTTGTTTGCTGATGTGGCCTCCTATGTCTGTACATAGTAGGCACTCAGGAAATATTTATAGGGTGAGGGAAAGAGTTCTTTTTCCCTCTCTTCAATTTATTATAAAGACATCTTTTGCCCACTCAACATTGGCTGAATATTTAAACAGCTTCCTTATAACTGAGATATATTTAATCCCTTAGAGTTTTAAAATTAAGATGATTCTTTTAGAATATCTTATTTGGGACATTCTTTAACTTCATAAGAATTTAGGGGGAAAAACTACGCTTTTTCACAGTGTAGGAGTTACTTACCAAAAGCGCTAGGGCCTACTTGTGAGCACATAGGGTCTGTAACCTGGTGGACCCTCACCTCCAATTAGGGGCAAAGGTGAGCGCAGCCTTTCCAGTTGTCCCCGGGTGCCACGGGAATGAGAGAAAGGAGAGTAGGGATTGCCACATCGTCACCATGTCACTGGTCCCACAGGGCCATGGGCTGAGGGTCAGACATACTCGGGAGTGAGTGAGAAATCACACTGAACAAGGCTGGAGAAAGATGTGTCTGGTCAGGAGAACCCAGAGGCTGGGCACATAGACCCCACATGGCTTGTCTTTCTGCGGATGGGCAGCTCGTTCCTGGGCACGCAGGTGAAGATAAAGCCCGCTCCCTGCCTCTTGGATCTGAGAGCGCCAACCAGAGTAACCTTTCGTCTTGTCCTCCTAGTGTGGAAGTGATCCGTCTTGGACAGAGTTACTTCATCAACTGGGACCTGCAGATGTACTATCCTGAGAAGGACACGCCCGCGAAGGCGAGAACCACCACGCTGAACGAGCAGCTCGGCCAGATCCATTATGTGTTCTCGGATAAGACAGGGACGCTCACACAAAATATCATGACCTTTAAGAAGTGCTGCATCAGTGGGCAAATATATGGTGAGTGGAAGCCAGTTCTCGGTCCCCAGGCCTCTGTGACCAGGGCCCGCCTTCCCAAAACCGCTGGTGCCATCCCGAGTCCAGCCCTGGTGGCCATTCTGGGCTGAGTTCGGAGGGGGCTTCGCTGGTGGCATCGGGAACACACGCAGGGGAGAGGCCAGCGGTCAGAAACAGGCACACGTCCCTCAAAAGATGAAACCGGACGTTACCGTGTGATCCAACAGTGCCACTTCTTGGTGTGAACCCAAAAGAACCAAAAGCAGGGACTGGGAGAGAGATGTGCACAAATATGGTCATATCAGCGTTAATCACAATAGCTAAAGTGTGGAAGCAACCCAAGTGACCATCAGTGGATGAGCGCATAAAATGTGGTCTCCACATACGCCGGAGGATTAGTCCTGCAAAGGAAGCCGTTCTGACACACGCCATCCCGTGGATGAGCCTGGAGGACACTGGGCTCAGGGAAATAAAGCCGTCACGGAAGGACACATACAGCATGAATCCATGTGTATGAGGCCCTAGGGCAGTCAAATGTACACAGACAGGGAGTGGAAGGGGTGGTTGCCAGGGGCTGGGGGGAGGGGAGGATGGGCACTTTGTTTAATCAGTACTGAGTTTCAGCTTTACCAGATGAACGAGCTCTGGAGCGGGTGGGGGTGATGCTGCATAGCAGCTGGACTGTAGTTAATGTCACCGAACTGTACACCTTAAAAATAGTTAAGGTGGGAGGCGCCTGCGTGGCTCAGTTGGGTCAGGTCATGATCCCGGGACCCTGGGATCGAGCCCCGCATCGGGCTCCCTGCTCGGCGGGGAGCCTGCTTCTCTCTCTGCCTGCCGCTCCCCCCCGCTTGTCCTCTCTCTCTCTCTCTCTGTCAAATAAATAAATAAAATGTTTTTAAAAAACGGTTAGGGCGCCTGGGTGGCTCAGTTGGTTAAGCGACTGCCTTCGGCTCAGGTCATGATCCTGGAGTCCCTGGATCGAGTTCCACATCAGGCTCCCTGCTCAGCGGGGGGTCTGCTTCTCCCTCTGACCCTCTTCCCTCTCGTGCTCTCTCTCATTCTCTCAAATAAATAAATAAAATCTTAAAAAAAAAAAAAACGGTTAAAGGGGTGAATTTTATATGTATTTCCCCATAATTATTTTGAAAAAGTTGATTTCCATTCTAATGTTCTGAAATATGCTGTATATTTATAAAAAATGTTAAGGCTAATACTGTATTCAATCAGAATGCTCTAACTTTTAAATAAAGACTTCATACAATTTTTAATTTCTTTTTAGAGAGATTTTATTTATTTATTTGAGAGAGCGAGAGAGCGCACAAGCGGGGGAAGGAGCAGAGGGAGAGGCATAAGTAGACTCCATTGTGAGCACAAAGCTCGATGTGGAGCTCAGTCCCACCACCCCAAGATCACGACTCCAGCCAAAATCAAGAGTTGGACGTGGGGCTCCTGGGTGGCTCAGTCGGTTAAGCGGGCGACTCTTGGTTTCAGTTCAGGTCATGATCTCAGGAGGGATCAAGCCCCGTGTCGGGCTCTGTGCTCAGCAGGGAGTTCGCTTGAGGACTCTCCCTCCCTCCCTCCCTCCCTCCCTCCCTCTCCCTCTGCCACCCCACTGTGTGCTCGCTCTCTCTTTCTCTCAAATAAATAAATAAATCTAAAAAAAAAAAAAGTCAGATGCTTATCTGACTGAGCTAACCAGGCACCCACTTCACACAATTTTTTAAAAGAGCCTTAAGAACGCGTATGCTTTTTCCTTGTAGAAAACTACTATACCGTGAATGTGTTTTCGCATAAGGAGCATCTCTGACATGGGGGACTGTGAGGAAGGTGGTAGGATACTGGGGGGTTAAGGAAGTGGTCCTCATGTGCATGGGGGCAGTCCCTTTAGAGCTGGGGGGTAAGTAAAGCACTTCAAGGGACAGGAGTCTGGCCCCAGAGGAGGATGCAGTGTAGAAGGCCAGAGGCACCAGTGTTTGAACCTCTAGACTGGAGGTTAGCAAACTTCTGTAAAGAGCCAGGTAGAAAGCATTTGAGCCTTTGCAGGCCATATATTGTTTGCATCAGATTTTCTTCTTTGTTAGGTATTATTTTGTTTTCACAACTCTTGAAAAATGTGAAAATCGTTCTAAACTTGAGGGCTGTCCAGAAACAAGCTGAGACCCACAGAACCGAAGCAAGGTGGGGAGGGACCTCTGCACACCGATGGAGACTCAGTTTCTTTTGTCCTGTTTGTTTCTCAGGAGACCATCGGGATGCTTCTCAAAACAGTCATAGCAAGATAGAGGTGAGTCCTTTCATTTAAGGAAGGGTTTGGGGGTGTGTATTGGTTGCCCACGACGATGGCTGTAACAAGGTACCCCAAATGGGTGGCTTAAAACAACAGAAATACATTCTCTCACAGCTCTGGAGGCCAGACGTCTGAAATCAAGCTTCCAGCAGGGCCACAATCCCTCTGAGGTTCTAGGGAAGAACCCTTCCTTGCCTCCTCCTAGCTTCTGGTGGTGGCCTGCAGTCCTTGCCATTCCTTGGCTCACAGACCCAGCACTTACATGTCTGCTTCCATAGTCCCATGGCTCACTCTCAGGGTATCTGTGTGTCTGCGTCCAGATTTCCCTCCTCCTATAAAGACACCAGTCATTGGATTAGTGCCCAGCCTCATCCAGTAGGACCTCGTCTTAACTCGATTACATCTGCAAAGACCTTCTTTCCAAATAAGGTCATCCTCACAGCTGCCAGGGGTTAGGACTTCCACATATCTTTTTGGGGGACACCATTCAACCCACCACAGGATGTCTTTTTGTTTTAAGACCGGTGTGAGCCCACTTGACACTTAAGAGTGTGTTAAGATCCCAAGGTGACTTTTCCATAAAGACTTGGCTTCAGAGACAAGCTCCTGTCCTTTGTGAAGCCCACGTGGACGTTTTCAAAATCACGTTGTTTGTTTGCTCTCTCCACTTCTTTCAGCAAGTCGATTTTAGCTGGAATATGTTTGCTGATGGGAAGCTTGCGTTTTATGACCACTATCTCATTGAGCAAATCCAGTCAGGGAAGGAGTCCGAAGTTCGACAGTTTTTCTTCCTGCTGGCGGTTTGCCACACGGTCATGGTGGATCGCATTGATGGTGAGTGTTTCTCTGGCATCTCGGACGCCAGGGAGCAGTGTTTTCGTTTACAGGTAGCTCCCGCTGGGAACTCAAGTGCGTGTAAAGTAGTAGGCCTGACAAGTCTGTCTCTTACTCAAGCAGTGAACATTTGTGAGCCCTACCCTGATGGTATATGAGGTGGCAAAGCACGAAACCAGCTCTCAGTCTCTGAAGATGTCCAACTCCCCCCCAGTTACGGCCCCAAATGTGTTTATCACTTTGCAAGTGAAATCTTATCGTTAAGAGAAATGATTGACTCTAGCATGCTACTAGAAGAATCACAATCTTCCCACCCTGTTATTACTTGACATTTATTGAGAGTGAAGAGTCAAGCCTTATCTGGATCAGAAGGGGACTTTGAACTTGAACAATCTTTACTACAAAATAATTTCAGAATTTATTTTCTAGATTCAGATGTGTTTGGGGTTTGAAATAATACCCACCAGAGCCTGGGCTCACTTAAGGTGCCTTTTTCTTTGGAAGGAGCATAATTAACGTATATTTGCATGGGAGCCAGCAAAGCTGACTTGTAGGTTCCTTTGTAGAATTCTTTTTTCTTTCTTTCTTTTTTTTTTAAGATTTTATTTATTTGAGAGTGAGCAGAGAGAGAGAGCACACGAGCGGGGGGAGGAGTAGAGGGAGAAGCAGACTTCCCACTGAGCAGGGAGCCCCATGCGGGGCTCGATCCCAGGACCCTGGGATCATGACCTGAGCCGAAGGCAGATGCTTAACCAACTGAGCCACCCAGGCACCTCCCCTTTGCAGAATTCTTTTTTTTTTTTTAATTTTATTTTATTATGTTAGTCACCATACATTACATCATTTTTGATGTAGTGTTCCATGATTCATTGTTTGCATATAACACCCAGTGCTCCATTCAATACATGCCCTCCTTAATACCCATCACCAGGCTAACCCATCCCCCCAACTCCCTCCCCTCTAAGACCCTCAGTTTGTTTCTCAGAGTCCATAGTTTCTCATGGTTCGTCTACCCCTCTGATTTCCCCACCTTCATTTTTCCCTTCCTGCTATCTTCTTTTTTTTAACATATAATGTATTATTTCTTTCAGAGGTACATGTCTGTGATTCATCAGTCTTACACAATTCACAGCACTCACCATAGCACATACCCTCCCCAATGTCTATCACCCAGCCACCCCACCCCTCCCACCCCCCACCACTCCAGCAACCCTCAGTTTGTTTCCTGAGATTAAGAATTCCTCTTATCAGTGAGATCATATGATACATGTCTTTCTCTGATTGACTTATTTCGCTCAGCATAATACCCTCTAGTTCTATCCACGTCATTGCAAATGGCAAGATTTCGGGGTTTTTGTTTTTTGTTTTTGTTTTTTTTTTTTTATGGCTGCATAATATTCCAGTGTGTGTGTGTGTGTGTGTGTGTGTGTACACCACATCTTCTTTATCCATTCATCCGTTGATGGACATCTAGGCTCTTTCCATAGTTTGGCTATTGTGGATGTTGCTGCTATAAACACTGGGGTGCATGTACCCCTTCGGATCCCTACATTTGTATCTTTGGGATAAATACCCAGGAGCCCTTTGCAGAATTCTTAAATGCAGTGGTGCCAACTTTGTTGTAGCAACTTGGTCCCGTGTCTGTGAAAGCCAGCCATTTCTTCACATATGGCCATTACAGTAAGTTATAGAAATCCACCTGTGCGTTATAGAAAGAGCAAAAGGAACCCTTTTGGCATTTCTGCAATGAAGCACGGTCTGCCTGCCCAGCCTCCACTCGAATTAGTTCAGCGTAGGAAGGAGCCTTTCTGTTTTCTGACCTTGCGACATCACGCGTGGCAAGTATGAACTTTCCGGGGGAGGAATATGCAGAAAAACTGAATGTGGGCAAGCTCTATGTGCTATCTTTCAGCAGATTTCAAAGAAACTCATTCCAAGGATGGCTATAATGGTGCAGTAAAGAAAGACAATGACAGAATTCAAATTGGGACAGGTACATGGAAGGCTATTAACAGGCAAAGTGGGGCAAGACAGACACACACCAGGTCATGAATAACCAACACAGAGGTCCAAGTCTGTTTCTAGCTGAGCATATTTTACTCACACAGTAAGAATCCACTATGATATATATTTTTTAAATGTTTCATTTATTTATTCATGAGAGGCAGAGGCAGAGGGAGAAGCAGGCTCCCTGCCTAGCAGGGAGCCCGATGCGGGACTCGATCCCAGAACCCTGGGATCATGACCTGAGCTGAAGGCAGACGCTTAACCATCTGAGCCACCCAGGCGCCCATATTTCTTTTTTTTTTAAAGATTTCATTTATTTGAGAGAGAGAGAGAGAGTATGAGAGAGGGGAGGGTTAGAGAGAGAAGCAGACGCCCTGCTGAGCAGGGAGCCCGATGCAGGACTCGATCCTGAGACTCCAGGATCATGACCTGAGCCGAAGGCAGTTGCTTAACCAACTGAGCCACCCAGGCGCCCCACTATGCTATTTCTAAGCAACTTGGTTCTCTTAGGTCTTGACTCATTAGTAAAATTATTCTCCCCCCACCCCTTGTTTTAATAGCATGTGGTGGTATTTTGAGAACGAAACAGCCGACTTAGGCAAACATACTTCAATCTTATGGCCTGTACTTTCTTTTCTCCTCCCTGGGATATTATGGGAAGGGCCCTATTTTGCTAGAGATGGGCTGGCCCCGTTTGGGTTCCTGCCACAGCACATGGTACAGACGTGGGTGTTCTGTCCGAGCACCAGTGTCCTCAGTGTTGCAGGCAGAAGGTTGGAGTTCAAGGTCCCTTCCAGCCTAAAGTCGTGCAGCTCTTTGTCCCACTGTCCACTGAGGCAAAGAGTTGTACATCCCAAGGAAACTTCTTTCACACAGTGTGTGATGGGCAATTGCTATATAGCCCCTGCGAATGAAGAACAGCTGGGTTTCTAGGCACAGGAGGTTAAAAGAAATTGGTTTGGGTTTGATACATGAAGTATGTTTTATTACATGCGACATCAACAGGAGAGGGGAGGCAATCCTTTCGTGCCCATTGCCGTATCCATCAGACTAGCTCAGCAGGCAATTTGTGTGACCTGAGTGTGGAGTCCCTGTGCGCACCTGGGGACAGAGCGTGGAGAGTTGGCTCTCATTTTCTATTGCTCCGTAATAAGTGACCGCAACTCCGTAGCTGGAAACACCCACTCATTAGCCCCTAGTTCTGTAGGTCAGAAGTCTGGGCATGGCATGACAGGGTTCTCTGCTCAAGATCTCCCTAAAATCGAGGTCAGGCCACGTGCTCATCTGGAGCTCCGAGTCCTCCTCCAGGCTCATGTGGGAGTGCAGGACTCTGTTCTCTGTAGTCAAAGGACGGCGGTCTTCATTCCCTGCTCCTGCAGGGGAATGGGGTGGGGGGGATGGCCCCACATGACCCCTAACGTCTTCAAAGCCAGCAAACAAGAATCTCCTTTCCATGGAACCCCTTACATGCTTCGAATCTCTCTCCCCAGGAAAAGCCCTGCCCCTTTTAAGGACTGACCTAAGTAGGTTGGGAACACTCAGATAATCTCCCTATCTTGAGGGCGCCTGATTTGGACCTTAATTACACCTGCAAAATCCCTTCCCAGCAGTACCTAGATTAGCATTTGAATAACTGGGAGGAGGTGTGTGTATACATGGGGTGCGGGGGGGGAGGGCAGGGACCTTGGGGCCACCTTTGATTCCTGCCTCCCGCAGAGGCTGTGTGAGAGCGGAGTGTAGAAGGCTTGGAGGCCCTTTCTTCGCCTGCAGGTCTTGAAGTCAGGATGTGCTGTGGTTAGAGGCTGCGATTTAGGAGGCTGGAGCAGGGGGACACAGAGGCTGCAGGAGGCCGAGGGCCTGGATTAGGGTGGGGTCTGTGGGAAGGACGAGGAAGTCACAAATGGGGGAGACATTCCACAAGTGATTTGCAGGGGGTGAGATTGTTGAGGGGGTCGTCGGAGAGGTCACTTGTTTCAGGGCTGGTGACCCGGAGATGGGGGGCTGGGAGCCACCAGAGGAAGCCATGGCCGCAGGCTCGCCATGGGTGCGATTTGCCATTCGAGCATCTCTTTTACCCGCACCGGTTTCACGGTCCACAAATTAGTTTCTGAAAGAAAAGAATGTGTCTCTGGTTGCCTCTAAGTGTACGGTAAATAAAGAGTTCTCTTTGGAAATGGTTTCCAGGATTACTTTTTTGTCCCGGTTTCTTCCTGCAAAACATCAAGTTGGAGTTTGGACCAGCTCCCTGAGTTCCTTCCTGTCTCTATTCGTCTGGCAATTCTGTGATTCCATTACGAGAACCAAATGGAAGGGGGTGGGGGTGGGGGGTGGTTTGGTAATGATAACAATATCAGTGTTTGTTCCAGATATGATTGTCTTAGTCATGGGAACTTTACCACATTTTATCATTCCATTGCTTTTTTTCTGTTGGAAATAAGCTTGCCATTAACATGGTGCTATGTCAGCTACACTCGCCCAAGGGGTTGTGTCTCCACTGCTGGTTGTTCAGCTCTGCTCAAATATTTTGGCCTCTGGAGAGAGAGAGAGAGAGAGAGAGAAAGAGAGAGAGAGTGTGTTTCTAGAATGGATGGATTCAGCGTGTACATTCGTAACTTCTGGTATATGACTTCCTGGATGAACAGAAAACAACCCGAAGTGTCATCTTCAGTCACTAATTGAGAATTGATTGATCAGACTTAGAGTGAGCCATCTGAGCAGGTGTGTGGAGGTGGAACTCTCCCTGTAGCTTATTCACCCCAGAGCATCCTCTCCTTCCAGGTAGACTGATGGTGTAAAAAGCTGCCCATCCATCCATGGTCTGCATCCTGCTCAAACCATGGTGAGAAATGAAATGCCTTTTTCCGTGAAAATTCACCTGCCCATAGAAGTACTTTTCTTTCTGCTTTGAAGCAGAATAACTGAAGTAGAAAAATGGATGCGCGCCTGGGTGGCTCAGTCGGTTAAGCGTCTGCCTTCAGCTCAGGTCATGATCCCAGGGTCCTGGGATCGAGTCCCGCATCGGCTCCCTGCTCAGCAGGGAGTCTGCTTCTCCCTCTCCCTCTGCCATTCCCCCCTGCTGGTGATCTCTTTCTCTCTCAAATAAAGAAATAAAATCTTAAAAAAAAAAAAATGGAAAATCTTTTTCAACTTTTTACTGAAGGTACGACATGTGTATGGAGACAAGCATATGGCTCAGTGAGTTTTTTTCACAAACTGAATCCTCCCTTGTCATGAACACCCAGACTTTAAAAAACAGAACATTATGAGTCCCATAGAAGTCCCTTTGTGTTCCCTTCCAGTCAGCGCCCCTCCAAGGGGACTGGTCGTAACTTGGAATAGCCTGGGTTAGCTTTGTTGGTCTTGTGGTCTGTATAAATGCAATCACAGGGCATAGACTTGCATGTCTGCCTTCTTTGGCTCAACATGGTGAGATTTATTCCAGTTGTCGAAGTGTGCTTATGAACAGAAGGTGACTTTCCATTAATGAAGCATCAGGCGATGGAACAGATTGATGAATTTTGAGGGTTTTTTTTGGTATGGGACAGAGGGAAGATAAAGGGTACAACCCTTTTAGAAAATAGATGAGTCACATTTGCCAACAGACTTAAAAATTATCAGTATTCTTTAGCTCCTAGAGCTAAAGATTTTTTTTTTTTTTAAGATTTTATTTATTTATTCGACAGAGAGAGACACAGCGAGAGAGGGAACACAGGCAGGGGGAGTGGGAGAGGGAGAAGCAGGCTTCCTGCTGAACAGGGAGCCCGATGCGGGGCTCGATCCCAGGACCCCGGGATCATGACCTGAGCCGAAGGCAGACGCTTAAAGACTGAGCCACCCAGGCGCCCTTAGCTCAGTATTTTCACTACTAGGAAGCTATCCTTAGAAAATAGTCAGCAAAACCTCTGTACACACACAAAATGGTTATTACGATGTTATTTTTAAGAGCAGAAAAATGTGGAAATAAGCTAAGTGCCTGTAATTGGAAAATGGTGACATGTTTACGTTCATTAAAATAATGTTTAGGAAGAATCTTTAAAGCTGTGTTAACTTGCTCAAAATATAAGGTTCAAATAACCAGGATGTAAATGTATATTCAGTATGAGAGAAACTGTTACCGAAATAGGCATTTTCAAAAGGACTGGAAAGAATTATAACACAGTGTCAATAATGTTGCTTTTCCTCCGGATGGTGGGATTATGGGAATTTTTTCCCTTATTCCTGGCCAGTTTTTTTTTTTTTTTTACTTCTAGTTTATGTTACTGTTTCTAATTAGAAATAAAAACCTTAAAGTTTGAAGAGTGTTAATGTTGGCATACTCCTTAAGAATCAACGATACGTTTTCTTGGCGATGTTTTGGGCTTTGCATCCTTACCCCCACGTGAACCTCAGCAGTGAGCTCTGGGTGGTAAGCTCTGCATCTGGCTTTATAGCTTTTCTGGTTTTCTCTGTTAGGCCAGCTCAACTACCAGGCGGCCTCTCCTGACGAAGGTGCTCTAGTGAACGCTGCCAGGAACTTTGGCTTTGCCTTCCTCGCGAGGACCCAGAACACGATCACCATCAGTGAGTTGGGAACTGAGAGGACCTACGATGTTCTTGCCATTTTGGACTTCAACAGTGACCGGAAGCGAATGTCTATCATTGGTAGGTCTCCTTCGAGAGTCTGTGTCTGTGGAACACTCATTTAGATGCTGCCTTTTGCACATTTAATGGTAATTTATTTAATGACCCCAGAATAAAACAGGCAATAAATGAACCACTTAGCTCCTGGGAGATTGCCACGGGCTTATCGAAACATGGTTTTTCCCTTCATTCTGCCTGGTGTCCATCGCGCACAGGGACAACGGCAGTGTATCTGAGTCTTGCCCGTGCTGGCATTCTTCCACGATATGAGCTGCCGGGTGCTGAATCGAGGGTGGGGACACGGTGGGTGGTTGAGCCGCACACACGTTGTTATTTTGTGAGGCCCTCCGAGCACTTCTGCCCTTCACTTGGCATCAGGGAAGGGAGAGGCGGCAAGCGAGGGGTTCAGAGAAAAGCAAGGCTGTGCCTATGAAGCAGAAGTGTACCCCCAGTCCAGGCACAGGCCACCAGGTGGAGAGGGTGTCGTAAGTTTTAAGTTCATAATGTAAAACAATTTCAGACTTACAGAAAGACTGCAAGAATGGTTTAAAAAACTCTTGTATTCTCGTCCACATCCACCAACTATTAGCATGGGCCCCATAGCCTTCATCATTTTCATCACATACAGGTTCTTGTTTCCTGAACCATTTGAGAGTCCATTGTGGAGCTAATAAGCTGCTTTTCCCTAAATACTGAAGTAGGTACGTCTTATGAATAAGAACATTCACTTATATATAAATAAAATGGCCAGAATCAGGAAGTTTAACATGAAACAATATTTTTATCTAATCTACAGGATGTTTTCAGATTTTACCGGAAGTTTTCTTTCTTTTCCCTTCTTTCCTTCCTTCCTTCCTGGTTTAAGATAAGATCCAAGATTGCATAGGGCATTAGGGTATTGTTAACTCTAGTCTCCTTTAATTTAGAAGTTTCTCAATTTTTTTTCTTTCATACATTGACATTTTTGAAAAGCACAGGCCCATTATTTTGTCAAAAGTCTCTCGATTTGGATTTGTGTGATATTCCCTCATGGTTGAATTCAGGTTATGCATTGTTGGCAGGGGGAGTACGCGGATTGACGCTCTGTCCTTCCCAGCATATCACGTCTGCAGGCGCATGATTATTAGTGATGTTCGCTTTGATCACTCAGCAAGTGTCTATGAGATTTCTCCACTGTGAGATTGAATTTTTAACCAGTAAAAATATGTAGATTCAACTGTCTACTGAACACTGGTGTGGCACATTTTACTGAGTGCTTTCTGTGTGCCTTGCACTGATCTAGGCTGATTATCATGCCTGGCATTTACCTTGAAGAATTCAAAATCCAGTTAGCGATGAGGACATATGCTATTATTACTGCACAGATCCAAAAATCTAAGAAAAATGGTCACAGGGAGTCATGTTATGGTCTGAGTATTAAAGGCAGTAAGTGTTACAGGTTTATAGGTAAGAGAGATTCCTATGGCATTGACAAAGAAGGCATCATGGAAGAACCTAGAACACGGCATGGCACACAGTTGGCAATCAGTCAGTATTTGCTGCAAAAATAAGAATATGAAAAACTGAGCTGACTAAACGAATCTTCTCATATTTATTTCACTATTACACTGTGTGTACATAGTGGCTTACTGAGTTTGTTGAGAGTGAAGTTTTTCTAGGTACATTCATGATTTTAAATTGTGAATTATTAGGAGACTAACACTTCAAATTAACTTTATAAATGTGGATTTCTATTACAAAATCACACCTACCTTTGTTATTTGCTTTTCCTTCTCTTGCTACTAGTGAGAACCCCAGAAGGCAATATCAGGCTTTATTGTAAAGGTGCTGACACTGTGATTTATGAACGGTTACATCAGATGAATCCTACAAAACAAGAGACACAGGATGCCCTGGATGTAAGTCCCACTCTTACCCTTTATGCCACAGATTGCAAACTTCCTTTCTGATACTATCTTGTAAGCTCAAGTGAGAGTTGTGTGTTAACTGTTGGCCTCTCCCTTGTCTCGGTATAGTTGTGTGGAAAGGGCATGAACGTAGGAATACGGCAGGCTGGTTCTGGTTCTGCCCCTGCTGCTGCCTTCCTAGGACATGACCATGATGTCCTTTCCAGCATCCCAGGTCGGCAACATCTGCAGGACTAGCCCAGGGTAATGACTGGTCTCTCTTCTAGTGACCTTGAGCAAGCTACATAACCATAGCGAGCTGTAGTCTTAATACCTGTGTAACCTCCAAGAATTCCACCAACCTTCTAGTGTACAATGAAGGAAAGAAAGCATTCATGTATGATGGGGCATGACAAAGCAATGAGGTGGATAATTGAGTTCTGAGGCATTTGTCAGTAAATCAGTTTGGTCTTCATTACTTCAGATTTGTTATCTGAGGGGAGTGTGAACTTTGTCTAGTGATAGTTGCAGTTATTCAGAATGCTTCTGGAAATTTCTCTCTTGGAATTGCCTACCAATCCGCATATTGTTTTGGTTCTATTAATGATGGCAATGAAGTAGGGAGCACATCATCGGTCCTGGTATCCCAGTCCTGCCTTTTTGTTTCGTGTCCTTGGGGGAAACGGTTGATGTCTCACTGAAGCATTAATTGCCCATGTGAAAGAGGAAGAAAAAGAGGATAATTCCTACCAAGGAAGGTTGTTACAAGGGAAAGCATCTTGCACAATTCCCAGCATTTAGTAAGTGCTTAGTAGAGGGTAGTTTCTTCCCTTTACTTTAATGGTCTGGTTGAGTTTGGGGGCCAGCCAAAGGTCCTTCAGGAAGAAGCCTGTATGTATATGTTGTTTACTCTTGGGATCACATTTTTAGATATGTTGTCAAAGCAGTTACAGTGGGTAATTTCTCATGAGGATATGAACAATGGCAGTTTAATCAAACAGATGCAGAACCTTCCAAAGAATCTTTGAAAGCGGACACTCAGTTGGGTGAACTCGTTCCACCGTCTTGGCTAGACAAGATGCAGTTGTGAAGTAATAAAACCTTTTTACTGGCTCATACTTTAGCTATTTAAAATAGCTTAAATGTGTTCACCATGATGAAATTTTCCAGACACTCCTTTTCATTTAAATGTTTTATATCAGCTTTAACAGTGGCTCAGGTATTTCAGAATTGGCTTGAGGAAATAATGCTTGGTTGAGAGTTCATAGCTGATTGGACTCGTAACAGTTTGTAGGAACAAGTTATAAAATTGTCAGGTCTGTGTTTACGACATCATTACACCCCAAGGCAGCTCCCTTGTCTGTTATTTTCTGAGTCATTATGAGAAAAAGTTTTCTTCACTCCAGTGACGTGATTTAGAAGAAATGTATACTTTTCTCTTTAACGAATTTGGGAACTACATATAGGATCGGAGAATACTTGAATACTTAGAAAAACAAAGTATTTGTTTAATCTCGTCTACAGAATGTATTTATTCAGAATTCATTATCTTTCATGACCTCTTTTTAAATTCTTACTGTATTACTTCAAAGAAAGATTTCAAACTCGATCTTGAATTACATAAAATTAACTATTGTTTGTTGGATGGATTATCTTTTACATAGATCTTTGCAAGTGAGACTCTTAGAACTCTGTGCCTTTGCTACAAGGAAATTGAAGAAAAAGAATATGAAGAATGGAATAAAAAGTTTATGGCTGCCAGTTTAGTCTCCACCAACCGGGATGAAGCTCTGGATAAAGTGTATGAAGAGATTGAAAAAGACTTAATTGTGAGTTTTAACCTTCATAATTTGATATTCTAAACAGAATTGGAAGTTTTATTAAGTTTTATTTTTAATCTCATGCTTGAAAGATAATTCTAACTTTAGCGTTTCAAATTGGCACAATGGAACTAGGTCTTTGAGTTTCTTTTGTTCAGCAAGCAAAATAGAAATTGCCATTATGAGAAACCAAAAGACAGAAAACATTGAGATTCTGGTCTGATTCTATTATTTTTATATCACTCATTAAAACGCATTATGATTTTTACATGATAACCACATATGACATTTTGAGAATCACTGAAATTTTTATTTTGCAAAACCTTGAAACAAGAAAAATATACCGTTTATAAGTGAAATTTCTCAAAATTTAGTACTTACTGCTTGTAGAGTTTAGATTAGAAGGATATAGTCAACAAATAGCTGGTATCGGCCTTTAGTGAAAGGAAGTGGCTTGTGTCCGTGTGTGAAGCAGTAGGGATACAATGAAAGTATGTTTTTAATGTCCTTAATTTTGTACTTACATTTTTATCTTGGTAAACTACTTTAAGAAAAACGTTTTTGAATGTTTTGGGTTTTGGTGAGTGTCAGACGCAGCAGCCTTCCCTGTCATTGCTGGCCAGCGGCCCCAGTGGAGCACCAGCTGGGCTGTATAATTAGCCCTTCTTCTGTTTACAGGTTGGCAAACTGCAATTACAGAACATTTTGAGCTTACTTGCTAATTCCTTTTTTTTTTTTTTTTTAATGTACATTCCAGCTATTGGGAGCAACAGCAATTGAAGACAAGCTCCAGGATGGAGTCCCAGAAACCATTTCAAAACTCGCAAAGGCTGACATTAAGATCTGGGTGCTCACTGGAGACAAAAAGGGTAATTCAATTTTCAGGGAAGCGCTATCTGTTAATTCATTAAATATTCATAGCTCCTATTTCCCTTGCCCAAGATGACTTTCTCAGGCTTTCCATCCTGCACAAATACTGTCCATTTCTTTGAGACAGAGATGCTTTCTTTAAGAAAACCTTCTCCATTATCCCACTTCTCGCAGACAGCATCCTTCCGGAAACCCCCTCAGTAGCAGAGTTTAGGTCTCATCATTGAGCTTCTGGTCATACCATGCTGACTGTGATCAGTCTTATCTCCCCAGCCAGATGTGGGCTCCTCTCATGAAAGGACCATTCCTTTTGTCCCTTCTGTCCTCCCCAGCACTTTGCCATTTGTTGGGCGCAGAATGGAACAATACAGAATGCTGATCAACAACTTCTGTTTTCTGGCCCATTTTATTGCTTGAAAACTGTAATTAAAATTTTATACCCAAGGGATGATCTTAATTTTTAAATTTAGAGCTCCTCAAGTTGTTTGGCATTGCTACCTTACTCCACAAGCCTCCTGCGGAAAATCAGATAATTTCTCTTACCCTGACATGGTTAATGGGTTACATGCTCTGATAAGCTAAGGGAAGTCCTGACCTTAAACAAATAACAATGGGTGGTAATGGAAAAAGGGGGAAAAAAATCTCCAGTAAGGGCCCCCCATGTGAGGGTTTATGGAAATAGTTATCTTTTTTTTCCCCCTATAACAAAAAGATTAAACCACAGGAACCAACTGTGCTTAGTATTTCAGTGAACACTGATTTATTAAATGACCAGTTCATGTATCTGATAATATAGAACTTTCTGTAATTGAAAACATCTCAAACCAGGCTTTGACTTCACTTATTTTATCACAGAAAATGGGCTTCCCCTCCCCCCTTATTTGATTTCTATACATTGCTACAGAAAAAAGAGCATATTGGCTTGAACCTGCCTATTTCATGACTTGGAAAAAAATGCTCATTACTAGCTAAAGTCAGTCATTCATCAGTAGGAACACTTAATTTTTTTTCTGTTGTAGAAACTGCTGAAAATATAGGATTTGCCTGTGAACTTCTGACTGAAGACACCACTGTCTGCTATGGGGAAGATATAAAGTAAGTGAAGGCGAAAGTAGAGCCAGTAGACATGGCAGATGCAGAGAAATGGGAGCTTAGACTGTCCCCTCAAACAGTTTTCCGCACATTTAAATGAAGCAAGAGACCCCACGTAGTTCCAAGTTATCATGGTTTGACCTTATTTTGAGCAGATTTTAGTGTTACAGGAGCTTGGGGCCTTTATTTACTCTTTCAGGGGCCATTTCTATTCCTTGGGGAGTTCTCAGTGCTTGCCTGCTGACAAAAAAAAAAAAGTGAGATCAAGACGTCACTAGCCAATTAATCTGAATTCTCTCCGTGAGCTGCCTTTTCTAAGAATTATAATTTTGGAAGAAATATAGAAGGAAAGAACCCCACAGTTTTGCTTGGAAGGAGACATTTGGGTGGGATGCACCTCTAGACTTGTCTGGGTGGGGCAGGATATTTCAAAGCATAGCTTCTCCTGAAATACCCGAGAGCCCCGAGTCACAGCAGACCTGGAAATGTGTAAGGAAGAGCCTTGTCCTATTAAAAAGCTGGGAGTGTTTTGCACAAGCTCTTGGGCTGTGCTATCTTGACAGTTTTATTTATTCCTCAAGTCTTCTCCTTACGACACCTCCCCCAGGCTGTCAAAAGGGCAGAAGCTGTGAACATACACACTTGCTTAGTCTGGCAAGATGATGAGGGGGTTACGCTTGAGCTTAGCCAGAAGGCCGAGAAGGGATAAGATGATGAGGGAGTTGATGGTTGTTGATAGTCTTCTAATGATGGTGACAGAACTTTTGCAAATTGTTCCAGTATATTAGGCATTCGGCTAAATTAGACAAAATCAGTAGCTCTAACATCTAAATCAGTTCTGTTTGACTGCATAAACCGTGTCTCTCTGTGCTTTTAGCTTTTAAAAAATAGCGATAGACAAATAAATACTAATATGTTTACTTAAGTAGTTTCTTGGTTTCAAGTGATTTGGCTAATTGCCAGATGGTCTTACTTCTTATAGATGGGGGCCCTAATAGAGTTCTGGTCTCTCTCTAAAGTGTTGAAAATTGGGCCCTGAGCTAAATTAGAAGGTAAAATTTATGCACGTAGCAAATTTTATGATCATGCTCTTAGCTAGGTTTACCTTTCCAGAGGGCTGAATTCATCTGTCTTTGTAGATGGATGATTCCTATAGCATGGTTTGAATGGATAACTTCGTATTTTTTCTCTTCCAGTGATTTGTCTTGATCACTCCTTAATTTCAACTTGAAAATGAGCAATTAATGTAGAAAAAAAAGTAATAGATACCTAATCCTCTAGTGCACTGGCTCTCAACTGGGGGTGATTTTGCCTTCCAGGGAACATTTGGCAACGTCTGCAGACAGCTTTAGTTGTCTTAATAGGGGAGGCGGGGTACTGGTGGCTTCTAGCATCTAGAGATGCTAGACATCCTACAACACAACGGACAGCCACACACAACAAAGAAGTGCCTGGCCCCAAGACAGCGGTAGTGCTAAGGTGGAGAACAGTGGCAGTGTGTGTCACAAGGAAAGCTCTGGACTGAGAATAAGGAGACCTGAGTTTTCATTGCCATTTGCCTATCAGTTTGGTCCAGGTCAATCACCTCATCTCCCTTGGACTAGATTTCCTCCTTTGTAACATGAAGAGTTTGGATGAGATCTTTATGGACCCTTCCACTCCAAAATCCCATAACTCATTTTTCTATCACATGAATGCATTATATGCGGTCTTCTCAATTATTGGCTTATATAAAGCGCTGAGAAATCCTCAAAAGCGAACATAACTTTTTGTGGGAGTAAGCTTCTTTTTGCCAAATAGTAGCCACTGTTTGTAATACACCAGGGGTTCCCTCCAGGTATCAAAATTCAGATAAAGATTGCCTTCCTTCTGTTGCTCGTGAGCACATTTTCAACTATATCTTCTTTTAGCTGTCTTTGGCAAATAATGGTGCCCCATGGGGGAGGAATTAAGACTTAATGAGATTATGTCATCTGATTTAAAAATGGGCAAAGGACTTGAATAGACTTTTCTCCAAAGAGGATATACCAATGGCCAACAAACATATGAAATGATGCTCAACATCACTAAACATTAGGGAGATGTAAATTAAAGCCAGAATAAGATATCACCTCATACCCTTTCAGGATGGCTCCTATCAAAACAACAACGACGACAACAAAACCTAAAAACAAAACAAATCAAAAAACAAAGTAACAAGTGTGGGCAAGCATGTGAAAACTGGAACCCTTGTGCACTGTTGGTAGGAAATAAAATGGTGCAGCTACTATGGAAAACAGTATGGTGGTTCCTCAAAAAAATTAAAAATAGAATTACCATATGATCTAGCAATCCCACTTGTGGATATATATCCCAAAAAATTGAAAGCCAGAACTCAGAGATTTTCACACCCATGTCCATAGCAGCACTATTTACAGTAGCCAAGAAGTGGAAGCAATCCAAATGTCCACTGATGGAGGGATGAATGAATAAACAAAATGTAGTATAGCCATACAATGGAAATATTATTGAAGAGGAAGGAAATTCTGACATGAACTACAATAGGAATGAACCTTGAGGACAGTGAAATAGGCCAATCGCAAAAAAACTAATACTCTGTGATTCCACTTACAGGAGTTATCTAGAGTGGTCAAATTCATAGATACAAAAAATATAGTAGTGACCAGGGACCAGGGGAAGGGGGAAACGGGGAGTTATTTAATTGGCATAGAGTTTCAGTTTTGAAAGATGAAAATGTTCCGGAGATTGGTTACAAAGCAGTGTGAATATACTTAATACTACTGAACTGTACACTTAGTTATGATAAATTTTATGTGTTTTTTAACTACAATTAAAAAAGATTATATATCAAAAGTACCTCACAGTCAAGGGCCTGTTTATAGTCTTTTACTCTTAAACACTTAAATTTCTTTTCCCCCAGTGCTCTTCTTCACACAAGGATGGAAAACCAGAGGAATAGAGGTGGAGTCTATGCAAAATTTGTACCCCCGGTGCATGAAACTTTTTTTCCACCTGGTGAAAACCGTGCCTTAATAATCACTGGTTCTTGGTTGGTGCGTATCATTACTGTGTGCCTTTGGCTTAAACTAAAGCAGTTCATTGTGGAATGATTTTAGATGGTTTCCCATATTAACTGTCAACCTAAAAATCTTTTAGCCTACAAATGAATGGACAATTTCCCAAGTTTGAGACTTAATGTGATCTATGAAAGGAATTATATCAGACTGGTAATATCCCTGGTTTAACAATCAATAGACAATTTTAATTTTCTTCTTTGTACTTTTTTTTTTTTTTAAGATTTTATTTATTTATTGGACAGAGACACACAGCGAGAGAGGAAACACAAGCAGGGGGAGTGGGAGAGGGAGAAGCAGGCTTCCTGCTGAGCAGGGAGCCTGATGCGGGGCTCGATCCCAGGACCCTGGGATCATGACCTGAGCCGAAGGCAGACGCTTAACGACTGAGCCACCCAGGCGCCCTTCTTTGTACATTTTTATAGTAAATAGGTTTTATAATCAGAACACTATCATCCATGATATAACCCAAGAACCATCCCTCACCTGGCTAAGGTCTGGGGAATGGTACTCTTGATATAAAAACTAAAATGGCTGTAATCCTCTGATTTCACAGAATGAAATTCTTCTGGAGAAAAAGACTAAGAGAAGTAAGATTCTGAAGCTGAAGTTCCCAAGGACAGAAGAAGAACGACGCATGCGGACGCAGAGTAAGAGGTGTCTGGAAGCTCGGAAAGAGCAGCGACAGAAGAACTTTGTAGACCTGGCCTGTGAGTGCAGTGCAGTCATCTGCTGCCGGGTCACCCCCAAGCAGAAGGCAATGGTGGTGGACCTGGTGAAGAGGTACAAGAAGGCCATCACGCTGGCGATCGGAGATGGGGCCAATGATGTAAACATGATCAAAAGTGAGTCTCACCCACAGCCAATGCCACCAGAATTGCCAGAGAGAAGGGATGTTTTGTGGGGTAGTCTTTCCAAATGTCATTGCTTAGGCTTTCATAAAGCTTTCTCATCTGAAAACAAGAATATTATCTTTGATGTCACCTCCAGTTTTGTGATATTATTAAGATAAACCATTTGTTACATGACCACACATGTCCTGTTATGCTGGGTACCTTAACTGCATAATGTATAACTAGACTTAATGCAGCCTAGTTTGTAATTCGTGTCTTTTTCTTTTCTTAGAGTCTCTTCCTCCTCCTCCTTGATCTATACTAAGAATATTCCAACTTTATCTTCCTCAGCAGGAGTCAGCTATATTACGTATGTCTTCTTGCTTCTTTATCATGTGTATGTCTGTGACCACTGCCAGTTTAATTCCTCTCCAGTGTGTTCTGCATGTGTTCGCCCTACCACAGGACTGGCATTTCTTGCTCCAAATGATACCAATTTCTTTCCCCTACAGCCAGTTCTAGTTCATTTGCCACTGTGTACCCTCAACATAAATGGCTGTGCCAAAAAGGCGAGTAACTCAAACATTTTTATAAAGCTACAGTGCAGACTTCCAGATGTTGGCGAGAGGGAGGTTACCTTGCAGATGTGCCATTTGACTATGTGACTTAGACTTGGAAATTTTTTTGTTCCTCTGAGCTTACCAATAATAGATAATAAAAGGGATCACGAAAATTCAACATAAGTAACCTTGTATGTCCTAAGAATTTTATTAAGTTCTGTTATATGGCAGATACTTTTATATATAATAGGGAGCATCCATTTGGGATGAAAATCAAAGAAACTCAGGTCTCCGTGGAAGTCAGCAGCTTTATCCAAGTATTGATAGTACCTTTTTGTACTTTAGAAAAACTGGCATCACTTTCATTTGCATAAAAAACAATATGCAGAAATTATGTTTGTTTATAAAGAAGTACAGTGAAATTTCAGTGTCCAAAAATCTGGCCATTTGTTAGCATGTTCCACGTTGAGTGATGGAGGCCAGGAGAAGTGGAGGGAGTTGCAACCCTAGCAAGGACCCAAGGGCTCTCACGGGCTGCCTGCCCTCTCTCCCTCTCTCCCTCTCTCGGGCCTGAAGGTGTCTGCTGGCTGGTGGGTGTTTTTCGTTGGCCTAACACCCTCAGAACGAACAAGCAGCATGAGAGGGGAGACAGGCAGAAAAGCACGAGGACATGATGGGTTTGTTAAGCAACCCTGAAGGAGCCTACCAGTGAGCCACCTGAAACCACATTTTTGAAGCTTCAGGAAAATCCAGGTGTCTCTATTTAGATTATGGGGGGAAAAAAGTGTGGCCTTATAAAGGACATCTCTTCCGTTGCTTCGAATCCCCTGTGAGCTGTAGCTGTGTTCATTTCACATACTGTCCTTGGGGTGCTCGGCAGAAACGTTGGGCTGGACATCAGGGCTTGTGGCAGGGGTTCTTCCTTCTTGGCTCCACGAGAATCTCCACATTTCCCTTTGTTGCTTGTTCAGGAAAGAAGGCCACGGTTTGGTAGGAAAGAGCAGTTTGGCAACCATGACTAGTCATAAGAATTATTTATGTGTTTTGAAAGAAATCGTAAATATTGACTGAGGCATGCAATTTATTCTATTTTTTAGAATTGCAAAGTGTTGCTGAAAACATAGGTTTGGCCAAGTCACTATGTCGCTTTGAATTTGCCAGACCTAGTATTCTGCCACTATGGCAGGATTTTGGAAGCTTCTTTTAGTTGGAAACCCTGCTGAGTTGGCAGTCATTCTCCGGGTCTAAGTAATAATACGTTGTGTTCTCCAGCACATGTTCTCTAACTGATGTCAGAACGTCTTTACTTCCATGCCTCTTAAGACCTAGATAAAATTTGTAATTCTAGAAGTTGAAACTGTGACTAAATGACTATTGGAAGGACGGATAAAATTGTGATTTTCATTTTTATCCATTCTGGAACCTTCACCGGCAAAAAAATTCTGCCTCTTAAGGTCATGGTGGGCCATGGTTAAATGCTGAAAGTTTAATATTATCTTAGTTAAAATACTTCTGATTGCAAATATTAGAGAGCTAAAGCAAGCTTAAGACAAAAAGATAATTTATTTTAAAAGATATAAAGATGGGGACACCTGGGGGGATCAGTTGGTTAAGTGTCTGCCTTTAGCTCAGGTTGTGATCCCAGGGTTCTGGGATCAAGTCCCATGTTGGGCTCCCTGCTCAGCGGGGAATCTGCTTCTCCCTCTGCCTCTCCCCTCCACTCCTGCTCTCCCAAATTAAAAAAAAAAAAAAAAAAGATGTTTTGTGCCTCCCAAGAAGCCACGCCTCAGGAAGATGCTAGAACCAGGACCTGGAGCTGCACCAGGACCCCAGCTTCTGGTTTCTCCCTCTTCCTAGATGACTTGACTTCTCTGCCCCTCAGAACCCCTGAGAAAAAAAATATATCTGTCCCACAACTCAAGAATGTATAGGTTAAAATTCCAAACACAAACATGCCCGAATCTTAATTCCAAAATGTGAAAGAGACACTGATTGCCCCAGCTTGGGTTTTCAGTCAGTTAGTACAAGATACAGACCCCGTTGGGTACTTTAAGCAGGAAGTGATTAATATAGGGGACTAGGTGCTCATGAAAGCTCTGGATGGGCTGAAGAAAGTAGGTGCTAGCCTGAGTCTCTAACATCTTAGTCACTCACCAGAGGAGCTTCTAGCTTTGAGACTCCTGTGAAGGGCTTTTCAGTTGAGCTTTTGTCTATCAGCATCCAGGCAGCTGGGGAGAGCATACGAACTCTGCTGAAGAAATGCCAAAAAGGGAAGGGGTGCTGGGCCCCAGTTCGCTTCTACTTCCGGAAACTTCAAGTGGCTCCTAACAATGAAACCCAATTCACCAACAGAACCTAGTGCAAGGGAGTCTGAGCAATGTAAGGTTTTTATGTGCTTTCCCACCTTTCCAGTAGAACAAGGGTGGAATGAAAGTTGGGAGGGCCAATTTGTAGTATCTGCCAATAGCAGCTGACTCAGCTGTGGCCAGGGAGGCAGGAACGCACAGTCTGCATAGACTCCTTGGATTAACCCCGTGGGCGGGAAGGATGGCCTATCAGCCGGGCAGATAATCCAAATGGAATTCACCACCCACCTGAGATCCTTCCACAAATACCTTTTGGAGGCCCCAGCATGTGCTCTTTTGAGCAACTTGTATCTCTGACATTGAGTTCAGAAGCTGGGGTGGGGCTGGTGAGAGAGAGTTTTCACATACATTGTTCCATGAATGTGTTTCTTTGTTTTGCTGTGGAAACATTTTTATCACTTAAATATTTCGCCTTAAAATTAGCTTACGATTCACATATCTTCTCCCTCTGTCCAACAGCTGCCCACATTGGTGTTGGAATAAGTGGACAAGAAGGCATGCAAGCTGTCATGTCAAGTGACTACTCCTTTGCCCAGTTCAGATACTTGCAGAGACTGTTGCTGGTACATGGCCGGTGGTCTTACATAAGGATGTGCAAGTTCCTACGATACTTCTTTTATAAAAACTTTGCATTTACTTTGGTTCATTTCTGGTACTCCTTCTTCAATGGGTACTCTGCACAGGTAAGAGAATAATAATTATTATTACATGATGAGTAGAAGTCTTATATAAATAAAACTCTGCTTCTGAGAAAAACATTTCCCCTCCATACTTGCAGTTTTGATGCTCTATCTCTTAATAGTTGCACAGATTGAGATTATAGATGACTTTTCTAAAAGGTTTCTGGTGCTTTAAAAATACTTTATTTTGCCTTTAAAAAGTTGGGATGTGTTCCTGACCTACTGGCTTTTGTTATGTGACTTTGCCTTCATCCTAGATTTTTTATCCTAAGTCACCTTGCCATTAAGAATAGTGATAACAGGGGTGCCTGGGTGGCTCAGTTGGTTAAGCGACTGCCTTCGGCTCAGGTCATGATCCTGGAGTCCCTGGATCGAGTCCCGCATCGGGCTCCCTGCTCGGCAGGGAGTCTGCTTCTCGCTCTGAACCTCCCTCCTCTCATGCTATCTCATTCTATCAAATAAATAAATAAAAATCTTAAAAAAAAAAATAGTGATAACAAATTATTCATCGTTGAACATAAAAAATGATATTGTGACCAAGGCTAAAGGGATTATGTAAATTTTGGATGACTGATTTAGCCTGTTGGTTTTTGTTTTTGTTTGTGCTGAAATGGCAGTGGGGGACATATAGAGCATGCTGAAATGGTGATACAGCAGGAAAATATCATTAGTGAAAATGAACCTAAGTCAGTGCTTGTGGTTGTCCAAACTTCTGATGCCACTGCCACAGACAATGGTTCAGAAGAGCCTCCGAAACCGAGGGCCTGGAGCAGCCTTGAGCACAGTGAGGGCCTTCCTTCTGCTCCCGTGCAGGCCTGTGTAGAGCTGGTGCTGATGAGTGAGCCCGTCTCCTCTCGGCCACCCTGCAGACTGGTGTGTGCACAGCCCTGCTTACCCCTTTCAGAAGCACATTTTTCATATTCAAATTCTGCCTCACAGATGTTTAAATGGAAATGTGAGACTTGCAAAGTACAAGAACATTTGAATGATACCTTATGTGCTTTTTGAACCAATTTCGGTTTTATGTCTTCTAATTCATTAATAAAGGGATATAAAAAGGACCAGCACCAATGTATTTTCCAGCATTATTCAAACAGAATGGACTCCTTTTCCAAAAAAGGTTTTCGCGTATATGCTCCCATTTTTGTCAGAAGGAAGGTTTGTTTCTGTGGAATGGTCTTTGATTCTGCCCATTCCACTGAACCCAGCTCACACCTTGGGCAGATGCAGATGAGGGGTGTTTACTCTGGCAGAAGCTGCACACAGCCTGGGGCCTTCCCCCCTCCGAGAGAGATGAATGCATGTTGACTAGGCGGGCAATAGGTCTTGGTTTGTGACACGGCGACTCTGTAATCTCCTCACAGACTGCGTACGAAGACTGGTTCATCACGCTCTACAACGTGCTGTACTCCAGCCTGCCCGTGCTCCTCATGGGGCTGCTTGACCAGGTAGGAGCCTCGGGCTGACGGGACACTTCAGGACGGACTGGGCACCTGTCTGAGAAGTTAAAAGCAAATATTTCAGTGCATTCTTTTGGTTTTAATTTCTTCCTGAGAAACCCCTATTACTGTCCTGTTGTTAGGCGACCACAGTAACTGCTGCACCTCCTGTATTATAGTGACAAAAGAGGATTTCTGTGCCCGGGATGAATTCATGGACAAAAGAGTTTATTATCTTCCTTTTGGACACTTGTTAAGTCTTGTTAAGACACCTGACAGTATAGTATGTCTCTATAATAATAACTTTAAAATTATTTTAATATTTCTCTAAACGTATGTGCTGAATTCCCAGATTAGTCCACATTCTATCTAGGAGCAATTCTTAAAGTGCTTTAATGAATAAAAAGAATAATTTGGAATTAACCCATCAACTCATACGTGAAAATACTTTCCAAAAAAATTAGAATATATTCCCCCAGGAGGTAGAAATAGTCTCCCTACATTTTTTTTTTTTTTGACATTACTATTTGCTTTCCTTCTATGAGCAGCAAAGTAATAGATCTCTACCTAGTCCCTCTCTTAATTAAATAGCAAATAATGGTGGACTAAAGTAAAGGGATTGGTCTCTGCACACTGAAAGCATTCAGGACTTACCTTGTTGAGTTTTTGCCATCCTAAAACTAAGCTGAAACTCACTGTGAGAGATAAATTGGAATGGATCTCGGATCTCAGATCCATCTTTGATCCTGGATGGTCCACAACTAATTGTGTTTTTACCCTTAAGGATGTGAGTGACAAACTGAGCCTCCGCTTCCCTGGGTTGTACGTAGTAGGACAAAGAGACTTACTATTCAACTATAAGAAGTTCTTTGTAAGCCTGGTGCATGGAATTTTAACATCGATGATCCTCTTCTTCATACCTCTGGGAGCTTATCTGCAAACTGTGGGACAGGATGGAGAGGCACCTTCAGACTACCAATCTTTTGCTGTGACCATTGCTTCTGCTCTTATAATAACCGTCAATTTCCAGGTACATGGCTTCTGTCAACTGTTTTCAGTATCTGTCAGTTACCTGTGTTTCTGTATATAGACCAGTGTGCGCATCCACCTGGCCCCCACTCTCCCTCCCACTGAGCCTCGGCCGCTTTACAAAATATGACTGTTATCTTCACCCCTTGCACTGAGCACATTTCCTACTTCTCGCCTGAGCCAAGGATAGTTCCTGATTGTTCAGTATTCAAGCCAAATCATGCCTAAATTGTTGCATTCTATTTTCAGAATCTAGATCCTTTATTTCTTGGTAACTCCCCAAAATGAATGCTTTGTTTTTCTCTGGTTTTACAGATTGGCTTGGATACTTCTTATTGGACTTTTGTGAATGCTTTTTCAATTTTTGGAAGCATTGCACTTTATTTTGGCATAATGTTTGACTTTCATAGTGCTGGAATACATGTTCTCTTTCCATCTGCATTTCAATTTACAGGTTGGTATTTTCTAAATTCCAAAAATAAAGGTATAGAAAAATGTTACTAGTTTAGATTCTGACATAACTTCTAAGTAAAAACACAAAGTAAGTTATTGTTAATGAAAATTAATGTCCTGACTGGCACCTGAATGATGGCTGGGCTGGAAGTGTGGTAATGTAACAGGAAGAAAGCAAAATTAAAAACTTTGATAAAATTGTGCATCTGTTCAGTTAGACGGGACCCCCGCTCCCAAATCTAATATTGGTGGGTTGCTGGGAAATTGAATATGGACGTATTGCTGGTAACTTCTCACACATTTGGACCCAGGATTTCCACTTGGAGAAAATACCTAAAGATAAAACATACCAGTTTTTGGAAAAGTCAGTTTGTACAAAGATTATACCACCGCAATTCTAATTGTTTTTTAAAAATGGAAATAATTCAAAGACCTAATAAGAATACTAGCTAATCAAGGTATGAGTCCCGTATGATGAAATTTTAGAACTCAAAAGTGGAAAACTTGCCACATTGTTAGAAAAATGTATGCAGAGCAATAAGTAAACTTAGAAATTGTTTAGAAATAGTTTACAGCTGTATAAAATAGGACAAATGCTAGAATGAATTTGAACTATTTCATAGTATAAATTTTAAAATATCATTTTCTTAGTTTATTAAATAGAGTAGCTTGGATTCACAATGGGGAGAAAAGTCCCCAGAAACTAGTTTCCATGTAAAAGATTAGTTTGTTTTGTTTTGTTTTGTTTTTTTTATGGCCAGTTGTAAAAAGACAGTTGCTATGGTAACCCTTGGAATTGAGTTCATTTTTTTGATGATTATTTTTACTGACTCTGTTTTAAAAAACTTAGTACCCAGTTACTTAGAATATTCCCAAAGGGACTGTTTTTATTTAGCAGTGTAAAAACACATTTAAAAAATAAAGGCCACTACTTTTATAAACTTATAGTGTAAGTACAGAGAATACTGTGATAGATTTGGCTTTAGGGGATGTTAATTATAAATATTTTAAAATTGGGTAGTTATATATGATGGTCTGGTTGTATGAATTATTATGTTCTCTGACATAAACTAACTGCCAAATACAGTGGAAAAAGTGAGGCTCTATACAGATGGATATGGGGTTTAATTCAGGAGTTGCCATGGCTAGTTCTGGTACCCTGGGAAATCTTTTTACTTCTCCACAACTCGATTTCCATGTGTGGCAAGGAGGATACTCTTCATCCCTCAGAGGTAATTAAACGGCATGACCTGTATAAAACACTTAGCATAAGGTCTGTCATACTAATGGTGGTGCGAGTTGCTACTGTTATTTGGAGTTTCCAACTAAAACTATAAATTGGAAAGTAAATTCCTGGAAAAATGTAGAAGTACAGATTGCCTAACTTTGCATGTTTACCTAATGCAATGTCAACAAACTCTTTTTTCCTTATTTAGTTGTTCAATGATGTACATTTGCCTTCCTCATTTTGCTTTGTTTAGTCCCGTTTTAAAATGTTCATTCCTTCAGCAGTGATGGGATGTTTTGGGGAGGCGAATCTGTGAAACTTTACCATAGATAATCATTTAAGGCTTAAGGAATATTCACTCTGCCCTTAGGACGAAGGACCCCTGGGATTCATTCTCTGTGTTTTTACAGGCACAGCATCAAATGCCCTGAGGCAGCCATACATTTGGTTGACCATCATCCTGACTGTTGCAGTGTGCCTGCTGCCCGTCGTTGCCATACGGTTCTTGTCAATGACCATCTGGCCATCAGAAAGTGATAAGGTACAGAAAAAAATAGTATTCTCCTCATTCTGAATGCCCCTCACAGAAAGCAAAGCCTGTTCCCAAAGCAGCTTTCCTGAAAAATTCTAAATCCATGGCAAGTTTGGTATGAACGTTTTTTAATACTACTTCTCTTTAACTCCATCTTGCAAATAAGTCCTGTGGGACTGGGATTTTTGTTTGTGTGCTTTTTATTTTAAACATTATCAAAGGGAGAGTAGTATAATGAACCCCATCCCCTCAATTTAACAATTATAATATTAACATTTTCCCCTGCAAAGAGTTGGGGTTTTTCTTCATTTAAGGAAAAATGCCACCTCTTTTGGCAGGATCCTCTTGAGCTACAAGTTGTTCAAATAATGTATCACTTCAGCTCGCATACTGATTAGTGGGTTTCGGTGACTGAGCAACTTAAGTCATCTAAGGTGACGGAGCACCTTAATGTCTGTCAAAAAAAGCCTAGGGTTCTTTCCATCGCTCCCCTCTGCTAACCTCATTATAGCTTCAGCTTGGAGCTGGGGGTTGGCCACTGCAGATCTAGGCATCTCCTGACACATCACTATCCAGGGGAGGCCAGGTGCTTTCCCTTAGGAGCCCGGGAACTGGGCATGGGAGGGCCCTGCCCACTTCTCGCAGGCCTCTGGAGCCAGACCAGGTCACCTGGCCGGTGCTGAGCAAGGCAAGTCCCCTGGTCCTGCTCCTGGGAGCGCTGTCCACACCTCAGGAGGGATGTGGCTATATGCATGAAAGGGGTACTTGAGTAAACTCCGTCTTCATCAGGAAGGAGAGAGGATGTTGGGTAGGCAACCTTCAGCATCCCCTAGACCGCCCTTTTCCACTGACAAGAAGATGCAGGAGCAACAAGGGTTTTCCCTTGAACCTGTCCCAGTCTGACTGGTCAGTGGGAAAGAACGTGGGAATGTCGGCTCCCGTTTTCTAGTTCGGAGACCTCGGGAGTGCTCCATAACCTCTCTGGGCTGCCTCATCTTTATATAAAAGGAGGCCGGCGATGCCGCCTCCCCGGGGACAGCCTGGACTAGGTCCCCCGTCCGTGTGAGCGCCCGCCCAGCTCCCCTCCGCCCTCACACACCTGCGAGGTCCTCTCTCCGGTTCTGCAGATTCAGAAGCACCGCAAGCGGTTGAAAGCCGAGGAGCAGTGGAAGCGGCGGCAGCGCGTGTTCCGCCGGGGCATGTCTTCGCGGCGCTCGGCCTACGCCTTCTCGCACCAGCGCGGCTACGCGGACCTCATCTCCTCCGGGCGCAGCATCCGGAAGAAGCGCTCTCCCCTGGACGCCGTCATAGCCGACGGCACCGCCGAATACCGGCGCACCGTGGCCAGCTGACGCACCTGCCGCGACAGTCACACGCGTACAGAGGTCTATTTTTTTACGAAAGGCTCTCAGGAAAAACTGAATTTGTCACGAGGATGCTGAAGACCACAACCTTCATCACAAGCTCCTTGGGCTGCTGGACTACTACAGTAGCGAAGAATACCTTCCCGAAAGTCCTATTACTCAACTGCTCGTGTTCATCAGGATCCAAAGGGAACGTGTTAATCCAGTCTCCATCTAGGACAACAGAATTAGGAAATGTCTTATATTTCAATTCAAAGGGTACTCATTATAAAATCACATTTAGATCATCCTGTCTGGGATCTTCAACACGAATTTTCCAGAGGTTGCTTTCTTCCCCATAGGCTAACTTTTTAACAAAGATCTTGTATTTATAATGGCAAGGACAAAAAAATTCATGGATGTTCATCACCTGGAAGCAAAGTGGTCCAAAGACTTTTTCCAGAGTTGATAATGAGCTGCGTGGTTTTCTCTTCTCCTTATATTGGTTTAATAGTTCAAGGAAAATCACTTCACATTTCATAAGTACAGGCCTTCCATCTGCTTAGTTTACTGCCAGGTTAAAAGTGTGCATCATGTACGTTTACTCTTACTTTGCATATTATTTTAGCCACTTCCTTCCCTACTTTCATTTTTAAAAGATGTGTTTAAATATTTATGGGCTTTAAAAAAGAAAAGTTCTTAAAAACTAAGGACATCAGTGATAAATTGTGATTTTTTGGTAAAGCTTTCTTCTGAAAAGCAAACACTATGCCTGCCTATATGTATGTTATAAGAGACCTGAACAGAGGCCTCACATTTTCACTTGCCTTATGTCTACAGAGAAAAGGCTGTTGGCAGCCACATTTCTAAGACTAACAGCGTATCCTTCAAAAATGGAAACTATCCTCAAAGAGGCAAGAGTTATTTTTCTAGAGGCTTTTCTCGTTCTGTGTTTTTCACACTCTAGTTTTCATGTTCTAGTGAAGATACAGAAGTGTTTTCAATAATTCTGTTCTTTACCATTAGGCTGTGAATGTTCACAATATCTGTCCCTTTGAATTTCCTGTAAGAAAATCACATGTATATAGTTCATATTCTAGGTGTGATAAAAGAATGTATGGCTCTTTATCCTATGGAAGTAAATTTCTGGAAGTTTACAACTTTATCTTGTAAATAAAAAAACCCTAAATTGTTTTCTTTTTTTTGGTAAAGCAAAGTTTGCTTGTATAATTCTCAGTTTTCTCTCCTGTTTTTATAAATTGTGGGAAAGGTCGACAATGCAAATGTGTCAAAGACTTATACTGTTGGGTGCAATATTAACAATTTTAAAATGCAAATTGCTTTGGATAAATTATTTCTATATTCTGTAAATCTGAGATTTAATGTATATTTTTGTTTAAAAAATAAATGCTTTAGTAAAATCTTTGGAAAGTATCTTCTAAGTAGGGTATATGACAGAAGAAGCTAAGGCCTGCAAGGTTTCTAAAGGAACACAGGGGTCCTCTTGTGGTGAGAAATAAAAGTTGGGGGCAGGGTACTAAGTATTAGGGGAGAAGTGAGTGAGAAAAGGCCATTAGACTTTAAAAGTCCTGGACAGTATGTGAAGCTGTGACCCCCACTAAGGAAATGGGACTATGCCACAGACTTTTTTTTAGAGAGAGCATGGGTGTAAGTTGCAGATTCAGCGCAGAGCCTGATGGAGGGCTCTATCACATGACCCTGACATCATGACCTGAGCTGAAATCAAGAGTATGATGCCTAACCGACGGAGCCACCCAGGTGCCCCAGAACTATGCCACAGAGATGGAGGTTCTCTGTAGGACATCAGTGGGGGACTTGTTTAGGAGGCACAACTGCCAGCAGATGAGAGAGTATCAGCCTGGTGGTGCTTTCTAAGGTGGGAAATTAGGACCCCCCTCTTCGCTATTCCACAATTGACAGTTGGCTTGTGGAGCAGAACTTCATGTCTATGTCAGAGCAATCCTTTGGAAATGAGGTGAAAGGACACGGGATAGATTAGACTCTTCAAGAGAAATTGTAGGAGAAGAAGTTCTGAGCAGACCTGGGATATGGTCCCTTAAGAGGGGGGGCACTTTCCCCCCCAGGATGTCCTACTGTATTTAAATTGGTTGAGGAATATATGTTTTTAATCAAAGAGCACCACCTAAAGGTTCTTACGGGACTCCAATGTGATAGCAAAACCAAAACACCCCAATGTACTCTATTTTAGCAGTTGTTGCCTTCATGTGATGTGAATGAAACTTGGGAAAATTATAAGACCGCTTCGAAGAGTCCCGTCAGAATCTGCTAGAAAGTTATGGCTACAATAAAACTTCTGGTGCATTTATAATTACAAAAAGGCCCGTCAGAAAACACTGTAAAAATGATTTCTTGACTTACATTGACATTTCTTCGAAGATCTATAAGTGCCAAAAAGTATATAAAACGTCCTTGCTGTGTCGCTCTCTGTCAAATAAATACATTAAAAAAAAAAAATCCTTAACAACGTTAGTCATCAGGGAAATGCAAATCAAAACCACAATGAGATACCACTTCACACCCACCAGGATGACTATAAATAAAAAAGGAAGGGCACCTGGCTGGCTCAGTCAGTAGAGCGTAGGACTCTTGATCTCAGGATTTTGAGTTCAAGCCCCATATTGAGCCTAGAGCCTACTTTAAAAAAGGGGGTGGGGTGGGGCAATAAGTGTTAGCAAGGACCCTGTGGAGAAACTGGAACCCTCATCCACTGCTGGTGGGAATGTAAAATGCTGCACCCACTGCTGAAACAGTTTGGCAGTTCCTCTAGAAGTTAAACAGAATTACCATATAAACAGCAATTCTCTGAAGTGAATACATATATACACTGCAAAACCTTGAAAACAGGTACTCAAATACTTGTACATGAATGTTCACAACAGCCAAAAGGCAGAAACAACCTAAATGTCCGTCCACAGCTGAGTGGATACACAAAATGGGGGATATCCATATAATGGAATATAATTTAGCCATAAAAAGGAATAAGGCCAGTTCAAGATGGAGACATAAGCAGATCCTGAACTCACCTCCTCCCATGGACACACCAGATCCACAGCTCCATATGGAACGATTTCCTCTGAAAACAAAAACAAAAGGTGAGGGACTCGTAACATGGGGCAAACCACCCACACTGAGGTGGGCAGGCAAGGCAGAGATGCAATCTTGCTGAAAACCCCACCTTCAGCATTCAAAATCCAGAGCTCCTCATGAGGAGTGAAGGGTTTGAACCCCATATCGGGAAGCCCAACTTTTAAGACCTACCCCTGAGAAATAAGCCCCTAAAACTTAGAGCTTTGAAAGCCAGCAGGGTTTGCATCCATGAGGCCCAAAAGGCTAGTGTGCAAACTGAGAAATGGCTCAGAACGGGCTCAGGGCCCCTAACAGGGTCCCTGGCCTCCCCTGCACACCAGAGCCCAGTGCAGAAGTAGCCAGACTTGACACCAAACAGGCTTACTGCTCTTAAAGCATTGGCCTGAGAGGCAGACATCTTATTTAACACACATCTGGGGGCCTGCTGGGGTACTCTCCAAGGATGGCGGCCAGTGGAGACTTTTTAATCTAGGTACCATCTTCATGCCGTCCCCCCGTTGCGCTCCAGCGCACCAGTATCTCCCAGAGGGGAGCTTTTACATGCATGCATCTGGCACCATTTTTACACCTGGTGCCCCAGTTTTTGCAAGTGCCCACCCAGTGGATGCCCCTTGATCGCCTGGCTCTAGAGGCCGGCAGGGCCTACATTCCGGGGACCCACAGGACTCTAACAACTGGAGAGACAAGTTCTCGGCCGGCTACCAGGGTACTGCACAGCTGGCAGACTGAAATACATGCCCAGTCTGTCTGTGATAAAGGACTATGTGCTTGTCCTGCAGCGTCGGCCTGAGGGCAGGCCTCTGGTTTGGCACCCATCTAGAAGGACTCTCAGGGCAGGGAGGCTGGTGGACGTCATGTTTACCCTCTTTCTCTGCCTCCCTCCAGCGTGTCCGTGTCTCCCAGAAAGGAGTTTATACCCTCATTTGGTGCCCTGATTTTTGCAGGTACTATGAGGTGACACCTCTAGATTGCCAAGCATGGGTCACACAGGACTGTAACCAATAGAGAAAGAGTTTTTAACTGTCTACCATTTCCAGAGCACAGCAGGAGGCAACAGTCCGAGGAGCCGAGTTTTTCTGTGAAAGAGGCCTATGAGTTAATTTCCACAGTTACGTCTAAGGGATAGACTTCTGATCCAACACACATCTGAGGGCCGTCTGTAAACTGTTCCAGAGACCTCAGAGGGCTAGCTTTATGTTCTCCTTCTGCCATGCTCCAGAGTGCCAGCATCCCCAGGGGGCAGTTTGTACACAGGTCTGGTACCAGTTTTTATGCCTGGTACCTGATTGCTGTGACCACCACCTAGCGGATGGCCCTTCACTGCCTAGCTCTGGTGGCCAGCAGGATCTGCATTCCTATAGCCCATAGGACTGTAACAAGTGGGGAGGCCGACTTCGGCGGGCTACAAACTCCAGGACACAATACACACACGAGCTAACACCCCCCCGGCCCCCACTCCCCACGCTTTCTGTGATAAAGGACTATTTGCTTGTCCTGGAGCTCTGGCCTGAGGGGCAGGCTTTTGGTTTGACATACATCTAAGGACCTTCTAAGATGCTGTACTGGGACAGAAGTCAGGAGATGCCACCCTGTACACTCTATCTGCCTTGCTTCAGATTGCTGTTATCTCCCAGAAAGGAGCTCATATAGTTGTCTGGTACCCCAATTTTTGTGATTAACACTCAGGAGACACTTCCAAGGTGCCCAGCGTAGGTAGCCAGCAGGATTAATGTTTGTAGTCCTACAGGACTGTATATATTTGTATGGTTTAAGAGCTGCTGCCTGAGGGGTCTGACTTATAATCAGCCTGAATCTAGTTGTTGACTTAGATCCTCCTCTATGGGACAGCTAAGGAATACAATCGATGAGCTGAAAAATAACCAGAGGGGTTCAACAGTAAATTAGATGAAGAAGAAAGGATGAGTAAACTCAAATACAGGGCAGTAGAACTCACCCAATCAGAGCAACAAAAAAGAAAAAAAAACAAACAAACCAAAAAACAATGTAAAAAAGTAGATAGCTTAGAGAACTTAAGAAACAACAGGGCGCCTGGGTGGCTCAGACGGTTAAGCATCTGCCTTCGGCTCAGGTCGTGATCCTGGAGTCCCGGGATCGAGTCCCACATCGGGCTCCCTGCTCAGCGGGGAGCCTGCTTCTCCCTCTGACCCTCTCCCCTCTCATGCTGTTTCTCTCTCGCTCGCTCTCTAAAAAATAAATAAAATCTTTAAAAAAAAAACAAAACAAAACAACAAACAGACCAATACTTGCATTAGAAGGTTCCAGAAGAAGGAGAAAAGAGAAAGGGGCAGAAAACTCATTTGAAGAAAGAACAGGTAGCTGAAAATTTCTCTAACTTGGGGAAGGAAACGGACATCCAGATCCAGGAAGCCCTGAGAGTTCCAAATAAGAACCTGAAAAGACTCAAACCAAGACACATTATAATTAAAATGTCAAAAGCTAAAGACAAGGAAAGAATTTTAAAAACATCAAGAGAAAAACAATTTGCCACGTAAAAGAGATTTCCCCTGTACAATCAGCAGATTTTTCAGGAGAAACTTTGCAGACTAGAAGAGAGTGTCAGGATGTATTCAAAGTGCTGAAAAAAAACCTTCCAAACTTTCAACCAAGACTACAGTGCCTGGCAGTGTTTTCATTCTTAATTTAAGGAGCAATAAAGAGTTTTCCAGACAAGCAAAAGCAAAAAGGAGTTCATCACCACTACCCTGGCTTAGAAGAAAGCTTAAAGGGACTTCTATAGGCTGAAATAGAAGGGTGCTAATTAGTAACAGGAAAACACAAAAGTATAAATCTCACTAGTGAAGGTAAAAATATAGTGAAATTCAGAATCTACTGTAAAGGTGGTGGATTAATTGCTTAAAAAGCTTGTATGAAAAAAAAAGCTTGTATGAGAGTTGAAGCACAGAAGTAGTAAAAATAGCTGCAACTATAATAATTTAATGAGGGATACTCAAAATAAAAAGACTTAAACTGAACAGAAACATAAAACTGGCGGGGGGGGCAGTTAAAAATGTAGAGCTTTAGAAGGTATTCAAACGTGTAAGTCGTTATCAAATTAAGTTACTGTTATAAGTTATGTGTAAGCTTCATGGTAACCACAAAGCAAAAACCCAGTCGATACACAAAAGATAAAGAGAATCAAGCATACCACTTCAGAAAATCACCAAATCACAAGGGAAGAGAATAAGGGAATAAAGAAAGGAACAGAAGAACTACAAAACTGCCAAAGAACAATTAACAAGATGACATTAAGTACATACATATCAAAAATTACTTTAAATGTAAAAGAACTAGGGAAGCCTGGGGGTCGGTGCTCAGGTCATGATCCCAGAGTCCTGGGATCGAATTCCACATAGCTCCTTGCTCAGCAGGGAGCCTGCTTCTCCCTCTGCTTGTACTCTCTTTCTGACAAATAAAATCTTTTTTAAAAATGTAAAAGAACTAAATTATTTAATCAAAAGACACAGAGTGGCTGAATGGATAAAAGACAAGACCCATCTATATGCTACGTACAACAGCTTCACTTCACATATAAGGACACACACAGACTGAAAGTGAAGGGATAGAAAAAAACAGTCCGTGCAAATGGAAACCAAAAGAAAGCCGGGTGACTATAATGACATCAGACAATATAGACTTTAAAACAGGGGCTATAATAAGAGACAAAAAAAATCATTACATAATGATAAAAGGGTCACCCACCAAGAGCATATAGCATTTGTATTTATGCACCCAAAAATAATAGCAAAAATATATAAAGCAAATATTAACAGAAATAATGAGAGAAATAACCAGCAATACAATAATACTACAGTACTTTAATACCCCAGTTTCATCAGTGGATAGATCATCCAGACGGAAAATCAATAAGGAAACACTGGCTCTAAAAAATCCATTAGGCTAGATGGATGTAACAAATATATACAGAACATTCCATCCAAAAACAACAGAATAAACATTCTTCTCAACTGCACAAAGAACATTATTCAGGACAGATTACATATTAGGCCACAAAACAAGTCTTAATAAATTTAAGAAGATTTAAATCATCTCAAGCATCTTTTCTGATCACAATGGATAAAACGAGAAATCTATTACAAGAAGAAAACTGGAAAATTCACAAATATGTGAACCACCAATGAGTCAAATAGCAAAAGAGAAATAAAAAGTGCCTTGAGACAAATGAAAGTAATACAATATACCAAAACTTCTGGGATGCAGCAAAAGCAGTTCTAGGAGGTAAGCGCAGAACAATAAATGCCTACCTCAAGAAACAAGAAAAATCTCAAAAACAAAAAAAACACACAAAACACCTAACTTTACACACCAAAGAACCAGAAAAAGAGGAACAGAGCTCAAACTTAGTAGAAGAAAAAAAATAACAAAGATCAAACCTAATATAAATGAAATAAAGACTAAAAAAGCAATAGAAGGGGCACCTGGGTGGCTCAGTGAGTAAAGCATCTGCCTTCGGCTCAGGTCACGATCCCAGGGCCCTGGGATCAAGTCCCTCATCGCATCATTGGGCTCCTTGCTCAGCGGGGAGTCTGCTTCTCCTTCTCCCTCCCCTTCTCCCTCTGTGTGCTTGAGTGCTCTCACTCTCTGTCTCTCAAATAAATAAATCTTAAAAATAAAATAAAAAAGCAACAGAAAAAGGTCAATGAAACTAAGCTGGTTTTTGAAAAGATACACAAAATTTACAAATCTTTAGACACACCAAGAAAAAAGTGGTACCACAGAAATACAAAGGATAACAGAGTACTATGAAAATTATAGTCCAACAAATTGAACAACCCGGAAGAAATGGATAAATTCCTTGAAACCTACAACCTACAAAATTTAATCCTGAAGAAACAGAAAATCTAAACAGACCAATTTACTAGTAAGGAGACTGAAGCAGTAATCAAAAACCTCCCAACAAACAAAAGTCCAGGATCAGAGAGCTTCACTGGTGAATTCTACCAAATAATCCCAATCATTTTAAAACTCTTCCAAAAAAACAGAAGAGGAAGAATACTTCCAAATTCATTTTATGATGCCAGCATTACCCTTATAGCAAACCAAACGAATATACTACAAGAAAAGAAAATTACAGGCCAATATACTTGATGAACATAGATGCAAAAATCCTCAATAAAATATAGGCAAACAAAATTCAAGAACACTAAAAGTACCATACACTATGGTCAAGTGGGATTTATTCCAGGGATGCAAAGATGGTACAACATCCACAAATCAATCAATGTAACACAGCACATTAACAAAATGAATGATGAAAATCATACAACCGTCTCAACAGATGACAAGAAAGCATTTGACAAATTCAACATCCATTTATGATAAAAACTCTCAACAAAGTGGGTATAGAGGAAATGTACCTCAACATAATAAAAACCATATATGAACCCACAGCTAACATGGTACTGAAAAAGCTGAAAGCTTTTCCTCTAACATCAGGAACAAGACGTGGATGCCCACTCTCCCCACCTTTACTGAATACAGTATTAGAAATCCTAGGGGCGCCTGGGTGGCTCAGTTGGTTAAGCGACTGCCTTCGGCTCAGGTCATGATCCTGGAGTCCGGGATCGAGTCCCGCATCGGGCTCCCTGCTCAGCGGGGGGTCTGCTTCTCCCTCTGGCCCTCCCCCATCTCATGCTCTCTCTCTCGCTCTCATTCTATCAAATAAATAAATAAATAAAATCTTTAAAAAAATAAAAATAAAAAAAAATAAAAAAAGAAATCCTAGCCAGAAAAATCAAGCAAGATAGAAAAATAAAAGGCACCCAAATCAGAAAGGAAGAAGTAAAACTGTAACTATTTGCAGATGACATGATATTATAGAAAATCCTAAAGACACCATCAAAAAAACTGTTAAAACTAAAAAACTCTGAAGTTGCAGGATACAAAATCAATATAGAAAAATCTGTTGCATTTCTATACACTAAGAACAAAGTAGTAGAAAGAAAAATTAAGAAAACAACTGTATTTACAACTGCATCACAAAGAATACCTAGGAATGAATTTAATGTACACTACGTGCACCCCAATGTTTATAGCAGCAATGTCCACAATAGCCCAAGCTATGGAAAGAGCCAAGATGTCCATCAACAGATGAATGGATAAAGAAGATGTGGTACATATACACAATGGAATATTATGCAGCCATCAAAAAACCCCTGAAATCTTGCCATTTGCAATGACGTGGATAGAACTAGAGGGTATTATGCTAAGTGAAGTAAGTCAATCAGAGAAAGACATGTATCATATGACCTCACTGATACGAGGAATTTTTAATCTCAGGAAATGAACTGAGGGTTGCTGGAATGGTGGGGGGTGGGAGGGATGGGGTAGCTAGGTGATGGACACTGGGGAGGGTATGTGCTATGATGAGCACTGTGAATTGTGTAAGACTGATGAATCACAGATCTGTACCTCTGAAACAAATAATACATTATATGTTAAGAAAAAAAAAAGATGATGGTAGGAAGGGAAAAATGAAGAGGGGGAAATCGGAGGGTGAGATGAACCATGAGAGACTATGGACTCTGAGAAACAAACTGAGGGTTTTAGAGGGGAGAGGGGTGCGCAGATGGGTTAGCCTGGTGATGGGTATTAAAGAGGGCACGTATTGAATGGAGCACTGGGTGTTATACGCAAACAATGAATCATGGAACCCTACATCAAAAACTAATGGTGTAATGTATGGTGATTAATGTAACAATAAAATAAAATTTAAAAAAATTTAATGTACACTAAAAACTATAAAACATTGAAAAAAGCAATTGAAGATGACACAAATAAATGGAAAGATATTCTGTGCTCATGGAATGGAAAAATTAGTATTGTTTAAATGTCCATACTACCCAAAGCAATCTATATATTTAATGAAATCCTGATCAAAATTTCAATGGTATTTTTCACAGCAACAGAACAATCCTAAAATTTGTATGTAACCACAAAAGAGCCTGAATATCCAAAGCAATCTTGAAAAATAAAAACAAAGCTGGTGGAATCATACTCTCTGATTTCCAATAATGTTACAAAGCTATAGTAATCAAAACAGTATGGTATTGGCATAAAAACAGACACATAGATCAATGGAACAAAACAGAGAAATAAACCCACACATATATGGTCAATTAATTAAAAAAAAAAAAAAGAGCCAAGAATATACAATGGGGAAAGAACAGTCTCTTCAATAAATGGTGTTGGGAAAATTGGACAACCATATGCAAAAGAATGAAGCTGGACCACTCTGATACAGGGAAGATGGAGTAGGATTCTAAACTCACCTTGTCCCACAGATACACCATCCGCATTCATGTAACTAAGCCAGAAAATGACCCAAGGACTGGCAGAAGGGCTCTCCAGAGTTAACCATAGAAAGGAGGCTACATCAAAAGGGGTGGGAAGGGTAGAGATGGTCAGAAACCAAACCAACCTTTGTGACTAATCACAAGTGGGAGGGACACCAGGAGTACACAGGGAGAACACACCTACACCAGGCCCCCCAGCCCAGGACCTGCACTGGGAAGACAAATCCCCATAACATCTGGCTTTGAGAACCAGAGGGGCTTAACACCAGGAACTTTAAAAATCAGGGGGCCGGATCTGGGAGAGCCGGAAGGCAAGGGTGATAGGAAACAGTCCCTGTCCTTAAAGAGAGAGCATAACAAACAACCCCTCAGAGATAGAGCATAGAAGCAGTGGTTTGAAAAGCGCCTAGGGTACGCGGGAGGATTTATTTACTAATCTCAAAACAAGCACTGGAGGGGCAGAGATCTTCAGGAGACTTCTCCAAGAATAAAAGAGCTGGTGGGCACCACTTCTCTCCCCTCACCTCAGTCTAGATACAGATAGCTGTGGGAACCAACATAAAATCTCAGCCACCTAGCATGTAACACCACAGCCTGCCCCCCCATTCTCCTGTGGACTGCCCCCTCCAACTGCCCCACCCAGCAGGAGTCCGTGCAAAGCGACACCACAAGCTTCTCCTGGTGCAAGCAGCTCCAACAGCCACTCCAAAGTGACTCTTGCCCTGAGGAGAGGGGAAGATAAGCACACACACCAGTCCCACTGCAGCCCCAGCAGCGGGTAGGGTGCAGACAGCTGATCTGACTGCTGGCCCTGCCTACCAACAAAAACCTCACAGGGGGCAGCACAAAGAGTCTGGTAGTAGTTCAAGGTCACTGCAACCCCAATAGACTGAGGACAGACATCTGGTCTGACTGCAGGCCCCGCCCACCAGTGAAAGCCTCTCTGGGGACAACATGGGGAGAGCACCCTGCAGGTCAGTGCAACCAGTTCTGGCAAATGGGCAGAAGGCAGGCATCCGGTCTGACCCAACGCAAGCCCAAGGCAGCCCCGGACTAGCCCCTTAACAGCACTGGGACCAAACTGCCTACAACAGGCAAAGAGGGCCACTGCAGACCAGCGGACCCAAGGCAGACATGGCTCAACCACAACAGCAGGGCACACGCAACACAAGTCTCAATCCTCTGTCCCCATGTGTGGGCTTCTTTGTAACCTCCCCGGTCGAATTTATCGCCCAGTTGGCTCCCATCGTCTCTGTGAGACTGCCTAAATATACGTGGGCTCCGAGGGAAGCTGAACTTTAACATTCACCAAGGACAAAACGACTCCACAAAACCTCAAAGCATGGGCCCTATTCCTGCCCTGAGCACACAGTCCACATCTGCTTGCTTGCTTGCTTGCTTGCTTTCAGATTTTATTTTATTTTTTGACAGAGAGAGAGGCAGCAAGAGAGGGAACACAAGCAGGGGGAGTGGGAGAGGGAGAAGCAGGCTTCCCATGGAGCAGGGAGCCCGATGCGGGGCTCGATCCCAGGACCCTGAGATCATGACCCGAGCCGAAGGCAGACGCTTAATGACTGAGCCATCCAGGTGCCCCCACATCTGCTTTATTTAAAAAATCACGGGAGCGCCTGGGTGGCTCAGTGGGTTAATAAGCATCTACCTTCGGCTAGGGTCATGATCCCAGGGTCCTGGGATAGAGCCCCACATCCGGCTCCCTGCTCAACAGAGAGCCTGCTTCTCCCTCTCCCTCTGCTGCTCCCCCTGCCTGTTCTCTCTCTCAAATAAATAAATAAATAAATAAAATCTTTGGAAAAAATCACCAATAAAGCATTCCAAACATAAAGATAAAAAACATTTCTGGTTCCCATAATATGAAAGTCATACAGCCTTGCACATACTAAAAACATAAGATAAAGTCTATTAACTTTCTAGAATGCCCTTTGTTAATAATCTAATTTTTATGTAAAAAAAACACATAACCCTGCACCAAATGTTCCCTTCCCCCAAGCACTCTTTTCTTTGTGAAGATTGTGTATCCAGAGCATCTGTCCTAACTTGGGCTCAACTAAAACTTTTTTCCTTTTAAAAATTTTTAACAGGGTTTGTTCATTTTGCGTCAACACTTCTTGGCATAGTCTGCAGGACATCAGAGCAACTCACCTGAGATCTCCTGGGGGTCCTCTGGAGCTTGGTGCTCAGTGCCAGCATGGGCCCTTTGTGCCCCTCCGACTTCTCAGCACCTCACAGGTGTTATCGGGTGAGTTCAGATATCCGGACCTCCTCAATTTGAGTTGATGGTCCTGACTTCTATTCCAGCTGTTGAGGGTTACCAGTAACGTTCTCTAGGTGGGAATAACCTAGAGGGGTTGGTGTTGATGGGTGATTTGTTTTAATTTGGCATTATACAAATTAATGTTTTAATATAAGGCTTGAGTAAACTTTCTGACTAGAAATATGAGAGACTAAATCTTTGGTAGCCTAAAACTAGCTAGGTTAAATGATAAATTGGTTCAAACTCATTGGATATCTAAGTCTTTTCCAAATAAAATAAAATAATAAAACACTAAATACTAAACACAGGTTTACCTACGTTTGTCTTATTAGAGGAAAACTAAAGATAAATTTGGGTTTATTAGTAAACATGTTTTATGCTTTATTAAAAGATTGTACTATGAAGAAACATTTTTAGAAATTATGAAATATATTCATAAACGTACCAATCTAAAGGATACAGGCATAACAGTTCACAATTGCTTACTACTTAGTTTCTACTACAAATCAAGGTTTCTAAGCATTAAAAATACTGATAAATGTAACTAAGACCACTGGAAATAAAAAGGAAAATATCTTGGTATGCAAGGAAAATTAGAGATGTGTTTTTGGTAAGATAGAGTATGAGGAATAAAAATACATTTTTGTTGAGGGAAAAGAAGGTCATTTAGTCCTGAAATGAGACTGGTTATTTAGAGAGAAAAAAACATAGGACAAAATCTGAATGGAAAAGAAAGTTGTAGGTTTGTGAAGGGAAATCTTTGGAAAAAAATTTTATGAGTGCTCAGGACTAAGATTGGGATGAATGAATCTTAAAGGTACACTAATATAAGATTGAAATTTGGTTTTTCCCTCTCTTAAAAAAGCAAAGTTTTCTTCGATTGTGGGTCTGCTCTTAATAAATTATAAACCAACTTTTTTCCCCTTTATCTGCCCAGAAAAAACAAGGTTTCTATATTTGTTTTTATCAGGTCCTTGATTACTTAGGAAAACTAAATCTTCTCAGCTGTAAAGGAGCTAATAACCCTATGAATTTGCCTTCTGAATCTTTTATTGCCACCTTGGTTGAATAATCAAATATTAAGTTCTATAAAAATCTATGATCCTATTTAGGCATGTGCTTTAGAACTTTCTGAGGTTTTTAACAAACTTCCCCAAAACTCAAATTCTAAATGTAGTCTTTTTAACTAATTAGGCTTATTTGGTATGTTGTTACATGGGAAGTGTGGGCAAACAAACGATGATAAATCTTAGGCTATACTGTGTGAGTAAACATTGTAACTATTCCAGAAAATATATAAAATTCCTAAAATTTTAATATGTTCTGGTATAATGTCATCACTTAAAATTCTAATTATTAAAATGTTGTGTACCACAAAAATAATCAAATTTTCTTGTCAACTCATTATAATGAACTTTCATCAGATCAGATCCCTATAATGTGAATATTATTACACATTATGGTATCACTGTGTTCCCTTAACCTAGTCTCATTTTTTATTATTTTTTCTTTTTCTGTTCTGTTTGGTTGCTTTCCATTACTCTTTCTTCCAGCTCACTGATCTGTTCTTCTGTTTTCTCTAATCTTTTATTCCCTGTACTGTATTTTTAATTTCAGTTATTAAGTTCTTTATCTCTGATTTTTTAAATAGGTTAAGGGAACTCAGTGACACCATCATGTATAATAATATTCACATTATAGGGATTCCAGATGGAGAAGAGAAGATAAAAGGGGGCAGAAAATTTATTTGAAGAAATAATAGCTGAAAACTTCCCTAAGGTGGGGAAGGAAACAAATCCATATCCAGGAGGCACAGAGAGCCTACAATAAAATCAGTCTGAGGAGACTCACACCAAGGCACATAACAATTAAAATGGCAACACACAGTGATAAAGAGAGAATTTTTAAAAACATCAAGAGAAAAGAGTTACATACAAGGCTCCATAAGGCTATCAGCTGATTTTTCAGCAGAAACTTTGCAGGCCAGAAAAGAGTGCTAATTTGTGCTAAAAGGAAAAAACCTGAAACCAAGAATACTCTGCCCAGCAAGACTATCATTCAGAATAGAAGAAGGGATAAAGAGTTTCTCAAACAAAACTTAAAGGAATTAATCATCACTAAACAAGCCTTACAAGTAATGTTAGCGGACCTGCTGGGTGGCTTAGTTGGTTGGGCAGCCAACTCTTGATTTTGGCTTGGGTCATGATCTCAGGATCATGGGGTCAAACCCTGTATTGGGCTCCACCCTCAGTGTGTGGAGTCTGCTTGTCCCTCTTCCTCCCTCCCCCCACTAGCGTGTACATGCTCTCTAAAATAAATAAATAAAATCTTAGAAAGAAAAATGTTAGAGGGAATTCTATGAGTGGAAAGGAAAGGCCACAATCAGGAATAAGAAAATTAGTAAAGGACATAATTCACAGGTACATACAAACATAATAAAAGTAGATTAATCCCTTATAAAATCAGTATAAAGATTAAAGCACAAAAACAGTAAAATCAATAATACCTATAAAAATTAGTCAAGGGATCCACAAAATAAAAGGATGTAAAGTATGATGAAACCATATACATAAAATGTGTGTTTGTGTGTGGGGGGAATAAAAATTTAGTGCTTTTATTTTTTTTTTTAAAGATTTTATTCACTCATTTGACAGAGACACAGCAAGAGAAGGAACATAAGCAGGGAGGGTAGGAAAGGGAGAAGCAGGCTTCCCGCTAAGAAGGCAGCCCAACGGGGGCTCAATCCCAGGATCCTGGGATCATGACCCGAGCCGAATGCAGACGCTTAACGAATGAGCCACCCAGGTGCCCCAATCTAGTGCTTTTAAAATGGATTCAAAATTAAGCGACCATCAACCTAATACAGACTGCTACATGCATAGTATATTACATATAAACCAAATTAGAACAGATAAATTACTAGCAATAAAATTAAGCCAATAATCCAAAAACTCCCAATAAATAAAAGTCCAGGACCAGATGGCTTCACAGGTGAATTCTACCAAACAGTTAAGAGTAGAGTTAACAACTATTTTTCTCAAACTATTCCAAAATATAGAAGAGGAAGGAAAGCTTTGAAATTCAATCTAAGAGGACAGCATTGCCCTGTTAACAAAATCAGATAAACACACTTAAAAAAAGGAGAACACATGACAGTCTCTGACCAACATAGATGCAAAGTTCCTCAATAAGATGTTAGCAAACTGATTCCAGCAATATATTAAAAAAAATAAAATAAAATAAAAACACCACGATCAAGTGGGATTTATTCCTGGGATACAATGGTAGTTCAAATCAATCAATGTGATACATCACATCAACAGGAGAAAGGATAAAAACCATATGATCATTTCAATAGATGCACAAAAAGCATTTGACAAAGTACAACATCCATTCATGATAAAAACCCTCAACAAAGTAGGTTTATTTTTTTGTTGTTTAAAGATTTTATTTATGGGGCACCTGGGTGGCTCAGTCATTAAGCGTCTGCCTTCGGCTCAGATCATGATCCCAGAGTCCTGGGATCAAGCCCTGCATCAGGCTCCTGCTTGGCGGGAGGTCTGCTTCTCCCTCTCCCACTCCCCCTGCTTGTGTTCCCTCTCTCGCTGTGTCTCTCTCTGTCAAATAAATAAATAAAATCTTAAAAAATAAAAAAAGATTTTATTTATTTATTGGAGAGAGTGAGACAGAGATAGCAACAGAGATAATGAGAGAGAGCACGAGCTGGGGCGGGGGGGGGCGCAGAGAGGGGCAGAGGGAGAAGCAGAATCCCCACTGAGCAGGGAGCTGGATGTGGGGCTCAATCCCAGGACCCTGGGATCATGACCTGAGCCAAAGGCAGACACTTAACCAACTGAGCTACCCAGAAGCCCCAACAAAGTAGGTTTAGAGGAAACATACCTCAACATAATAAAGACCATATGTGAAAAATCTACAGGTAACATCATACTTAATGGTGAAAAACTGAGAGCTCTTCCCCTAAGATCAGGAACAAGACAAGGTTTCCACTCTCACCACTTTTATTCAACATAGTATTAGAAGTCCTAGCCACAGAAATCAGATTAGAAAAAGGAATATAAGGAATCCAAATTGGTAAGGAAGAAGTAAAACTTTCACTATTTTCAGATGACATGTTACTGTATATAGAAAGCCCTAAAGACTCCACCAAAAAACTACTTGAACTGATAAACAGTAAAGCTGCAAGATACAAAATTGATATACAGAAATTGTTATGGAACCTGGACTGGATCGCCCGATGGAAGAACCAAGCGGCACCCGGAAATCTTGGAGGATAGGAGGTTTATTTAACGCCGGTGGGCTCAGAGGAGAGTGGTCTCCAAAGGTCTGAGCCCCAAGCACAAACACAGGGGGCAATTTATACATATCTACTTCTGCATACTTGGCATTTTTGGTGCGTGCATGAACCGGGGTAGGGAGAAGAACCTGGATTGGTCCACGCAGGAAGCAAAGAGAAGAACCTGGAAGAGCCCTGGGGCAAGGACTGGGACTCTCGCGCTGGCTCGGTTGGCCATCTTAGGACACAGATTTTCCTTATCAAAATTGGTTCCATCTCTATACACTAATAATGAAGTAGCAGAAAGAGAAATTAAGAAAATAATCAACTGCATCAAAAGTAAAAAAAACCCAAAAACCTAGGAACAAACTTAAGAAGATGAAACACCTGTACACCAAAAATTACTACCCAAGGCACCCTACAGATTTAATGCAATCAGACTACCAACATCATCTGCACAGAATTAGAACAAATAATCCTAAAATTTGTATGGAACTACAAAAGACTCCAAACAGCCAAAGCAATCTTGAAAAAGAAGAACAAAACTGATGGTATCACAATCTCAGATTTCAAGTTTACTACAAAGCTGCAGTTATCAAAACAGTATGTACTGGCACAAAAATAGACACACTGATCCATGGAACAGAATAGAGAACCTAGAAATAAACCCATACTTATGTGGTCAATTAATCTACGACAAAGGAGGCAAGAATATACAATGGGAAAAAGACAGTCTCTTCAACAGATGGTGATGGGAAAACTGGACAGCTACATGCAAAAGAATAAAACTGGACTACTTTCTTACGCCATACACAAAAACTCAAAATGGATTAAAGACCTAAATGTGAGATCTGAAACCATAAAATTCCTAGAAGAAAACAGGAAATAAGCTCTTTGACGTCAGCTGTAGAAACATTTTTCTAGATATGTCACCTTTGGCAAGGGAAACAAAAGCAAAATAAACTGTTGGGACTACACCAAAATAAAATCTTGAAATTTACAACATAATGGATGAGCCTTGAGGGCATTAGGCTAAGGGAAATAAATCGAGAAAGACAAATATTGTATGATTTCACTTATATGTGGAGTCTAAAAGCAAACAAACAACAATAAAACAAAACAAAACAAAAAACCCTGGACCTCATGGATACTGAGAATACACTGGTGGTTGCCATAGAAGGGGGAGGTAGGGAGTGAAAAGGTAAACAACTTCCACCTATAAGTCATGGGGATGTAATATACACAAAATGTACATTTGTTCTATACTTATTGTATATTTGAAAACTGCTAAGAGTAAATCCTAAAAGTTCTTGTCATAAGAAAAAAAATTTGTAAGTATGTATAGTGATGGATGTTAACGAGACTTGTAATCATTTCACAATATATACAAATATCAAAATATTGTGTTGTAAACCTGAAACTGTTTTATGTAAATTATATCAATAAAAAATATTTTTAAAAAGGAATGAAGTGCTGGGACACGTGGGTGGCTCAGACGGTTAGGCATTTGACTCTTGGGTTTCAGCTCAGGTCGTGATCTCAGGGTTGTGGATTGAGCTCTGCATCGGGCTCTGCGCTCAGTGCAGAGTCTGCTTAAGATTCTCTCTCTTCCTCTCCCTCTGCCCCACCCCCTCTGTGAGCGTGTGTGCACATCCTCTCTTTCTCTCTCATAAATAAATAAATCTTAAAAAAAAAAAAAAGGAATGAAATGCTACTACAAGCTGCATGGTGGGAGAACCTGCAACACATTATGCTAAATAAAAGATGCCAGATTCAAGTTTACACATTTATGATTCCACTTCTATGAAATACCCAGAATAGTTAAATGTATAGAGACAGCTGATATGTGGTTTTCAGGGGCTAAGGGTAAAAAGGAATTGTTTTTTTTTTTTTTTTAAGATTTTATTTATTCATTTGACAGAGAGAGACACAGCGAGAGAGGGAACACAAGCAGGGGGAGTGGGAGAGGGAGAAGCAGGCTTCCCGCGGAGCAGGAAGCCTGATGCGGGGCTCCAACCCAGGACCCTGGGATCATGACCTGAGCCGAAGGCAGATGCTTAACGACTGAGCCACCCAGGCGCCCCGGTAAAAAGGAATTGTAATACAAGCCCTGACAGTTTTTTGCTGTTGTTTTTTACGATGCAAGTGCATGACTTGAGCTTTGATTGCCCCAGGCATCTACTTCAAGAGGGTATCTCTAATAAACACATGGCCAGCCACAACTAGAAAAAAAGCTAGGCTGCCTACCTTGACTTAAGCTCCTTTGTTTTAGAGATCTTGGTTGATTTTGATAAATGACCATTTGGGCCACTTGCCTTTTCTCTCTCCACACTTTAAATTCACACTCTTCTGGAAAGCTTGATTTTCTCTTTATACAAAACAATAACAATGCAAAAACCACCTTAGCCTTAAGATTATAGTGATTCTTTAGGATCAGTTCAAAGATCTTCCTTTACTCCTGCATATAAATATGAAGAAGTAATGATGCCTCCAACAGACATGGGTGGATAACTCACCACCTATTCCCAACCCCCTTCCTTCCTTGCCTACCCCCACTACAGACTGGAAATGTAAATACCTACTTTCCCAAACTCCCTTGTAGCTAGGGATGGTGACGTGACCTACTTCTAGTCAATGAGACAAAAGGAGAAGCATGATGGGAAGACTTACTTTACTGCCTTTCCCCTCATCTTACCTCATCTCACTTCTCCCTTTGAATATGAATGGGATGCCCAGAGCTCTGGCAGCCATGTTGTGATCATGAGGCAACAAGCCAACATGTTAAGACAGCAGAGAAAAAAATTAGGTTACTGATGTAGCTGAACTCCTGAATTCCTACCTCCAGACTACTTCCATGTAAGAAAAAATAAAGCCTTATTTGTTTAAACTATGTTAGGTTTTCTGGTATTTGTGGTTGAAAGCAATTCTAAATGATACAATGCATGAAAATGCAGCAAACCCAAGGAAAAGAAGAGGATTAAAGAGGAAAAATAATTTAAAACAATTAGACAAAACAAATAAACAAAAACCCTCAAATAAATTAGGACAAAAAAATTGCAAGGAAGGAAACAAATCTATCATTTTTGAAGGGGATATGGTGGTATTCTTGGAAAATCTAAGAGATTCAACTAAAAATAGTATGGTAATAATTCAACAAGATAGTGGAAACAAAATAAATACAAAGATAACTTGCAGTTTTACAAACAACAAACAAGACATAATTGCAATTAAAAAAACAAAATACTTAGGAATAAACTTTACAAGACCTATATGAACAATGTTAAAACACTAGCATATTTAGAAGAAGAGCTAAGCAAATGAAAGGCATGTCATGCTCTTGGCTAAAACCTAACATCACAGAGAGTCAATTCTCCCTAATTTATAAATGGCATATCATCCCCACAAAAATGACAACAGTTTTCATTAATAGGCTGATTGTAAAGTTCATATGGAGACATTACTAAGAGACAGAAAACTGAAAAAGACAACAATGAGGGAGACTACCCCTACCAGATAATAAATCATAATTTAAAAACTAATTTAAACAGTGTGATTCTAATGCATGATTATACCATCCATGGAACAGAACAGAAAACCCAGAAATAGACCCAAACACATGGAAACTCACTACACATAAAGGTGGTACCAAAGATCAGTAGGGGTAAAGACAGACTTTTTAATAAAGGGTGTTGGAACAATAAGAAAACAAACCAGATACCATACAATGTAGTAGAATAAACTCCAAATAAAAGATTTAAATGTAAAACAGAAACAAAAACAAGAAAAACAGTAACTCATAAAAGTTGGAAGAAAAACATGAGAAAATTCAAATATAGACTAAGAGTAGAGAAAGCCTTTAAAATTAAGATTAAAAATCCAAGGGTGCCTGGGTGGCTCAGATGGTTAAGCGTCTGCCTTCGGCTCGTGTTGTGATCCTGGGGTCCTAGGATCAAGTCCCACATCGGGCTCCCCATGCTCTGTGGGGAGGCTGTTTCTCCCTCTCCCTCTGCCTGCCATTCCCCATACTTGTGCTCTCTCTCTGCCAAATAAATAAATTAAAAAAAAGATTAAAAATCCAAAGCCTCAGGGCACCTGGGTGGCTCAGTCGGTTAAGTGTCTGCCTTCGGCTCAGGTCATGATCTCAGGGTCCTGGGATCAAGCCCTGCATCGGGCTCCCTGCTCAGCAGGGAGGAGTTTGCTTCTCCCTTTCCCTCTCCCTCTGCCCCTCCACCCCACTCATGCTCTCTTTCTCTTTCTCTCAAAATCTTAAAAAAAAAAAAAAAAATCCAAAGCCTCTAAGGAAAAAGGGTAATGACTTCAAGTGCATAAGGATGAAAGCATTCATTATAGAAGAAAAAAAATGCTATAAGCAAAGTCAAATGGCAAAATGGGAAAAAATATTTGCAACTCATATCACACAAAGGGCTAATCTCCCTAATACATAAAGACTTCCTTGGAACTGAAAGATGCTGACAATTCAACACAAAACAAAATGGGCAAAGTACATGAACAAAAAGAAAATCACAGAAAAAAGAAATACAAATGGCTCCTAATAAACACATGAAAAGATGTTTAAACTTACCTGTACTAGGGGTGCCTGGCTGGCTCAGTCAGTAGAGCATGTGACTCTTGATCTCAGGGTTGTGAGTTCAAGCCTCATATTGGGTATACAGCTTTAAAATTAAAAAAATTAAAAAATAAACTTACTTGTATTAAAGAAATACAAATCAAAGTGCTTTTGATAGACCATCCACACCTATCAACTTGACAAAAAAGGAAAGGTCTGGTAATGCACTGTTGAGACTATGGCAAAATAGGCTTTCTATTCTATTACTGGCAGGAATATAATTGATAAAACTCTAGGGAGGGCAATTTATCCATTAAAATTTCAAGGGCAGGGGCGCCTGGGTGGCTCAGTCAGTTCAGGGTCTGCTTTTGGCTCAGGTCATGATCCTAGTGTCCTGGGATGGAGCCCCGTATCAGGCTCCCTGCTCAGCAGGGAGTCTGCTTCTCCCTCTCCCTCTGCCCCTCTCCCCAGCCTCCCCACTTGTGCTCTCTGCTCTCTTTCATGCTCTCTCTCTCAAATACAGAAAATCTTTTTAAGAAAATTTCAAAAGCGGGGCGCCTGGGTGGCTCAGTTGGTTAAGCGACTGCCTTCAGCTCGGGTCATGATCCTGGAGTCCCAGGATCGAGTCCCGCATCGGGCTCCCTGCTCAGCAGGGAGTCTGCTTCTCCCTCTGACCCTCCTCCCTCTCATGCTCTCTGTCTCTCATTGTCTCTCTCGCAAAATGAATAAAATCTTAAAAAAAAAAAAAAAAAATTTAAAAAAAAAGAAAATTTCAAAAGCATGTACATTTCGACTTAGCAATCACATTTTTCAAATCTATCTGCAGTTCTATTTGCCCAAAGAAGAAAAAACATGTATTACAATGATTGTACTGCAGCACTATCTGTAATAGCAAAACATTGGAAATGAGCAAGAAATCCATCATAAGGGACAAGAATTTAATAAAGTACATCCTGATAACAGAACACAACAAAACTAAAATGGAAACTAAGGGAGAATAAGAAAAATCTCCATGATTCACTATGAAGCAAGAAGAGTCAAATGCAGAACTGTGTGTATAGCAGCTACCTTTTATGTAAAAAAAACAGAAGAAAGAGAATGAATTGACCTATAAATTTAATGAAATCCCAATCAAAATCCTATAAGATCTTTTGATAAAAATTGACAAGCTGATTCAATTTCAATTCAACTGGCAAGCTAAAATTCAAATGGAAATGCAAAGGACCTAAAATAACCAAAATGAGAAAGAAGAATAAAGTTGGAGGGGCTAACGCTACTTGATCTCAGGAATTACTATAAAGCTATTGTTACCAAAACAGCAGGGTTTTAGTCTTAAAGACAGCAAACAGATCAATGGAACAAAATTAATAGTCCAGAAATAAACCCACATATACATGGACAATCAATTTTTGACAAAGGTACAAAGGCAGTGAAGTGGAGAAAGGACAGACCTGTCAAGAAATGATGCTGGAACATTTGGATATTCATATGCAAAAAAAACCTAAACAAAAACTCCCACAAAACTTAGATCCATACCTCCTACAGGCAAAAGATGTGAACAGACACTTCAACAAAGATATACAGGAGTGATGTCATCAAGATGGCAACACTGTCTATTCCTGACTCTATTCCCCCTTACAAGGAGATCAACTAACTATTCATAAACAAGATACTACAGAGAGAATCCTAGAAGCCGAAGCACCCCCTGTAACATAGAGACCAAAGAAGACCTCATTAGAAGAGTAAAAGGAGAGTTACACACTGACCTCACGGCCTCTCCCCAAGGCTGGCACAGCAACATGCTGAGAGGTCTCCCCTGAGCCTATAGGTCCTCCGATGGGAAGAGAGAGCCCAGTGTGGACATCCAGCTGCCCCAGCATTGTGGGTTGCCTCCTGGGAGCCTCCATTTGGACTAATCCGACAGGGATCACAGAGTAATCTAGAGGGCTCAACTACTGGAGATCTGATTGCAACAGAGAATGGGGAATGGCATGCAACAACCAGCACTCAGATCTTGTTAGAGCAGATTCCTACCTGCAGCACCCAAGGAGCAATCCCAACCAGGAGTTTTGCTTATGCAGAGCCAAGCCCATAGCACAGTCTGACCAGAGAACTCAGCAGGGTACAGGTTTGCCTGATGGTAGGGTCCTCGAACAAAGAGCTTTGGAAGCCCTGTGAACTGGCTTGCTGTGCACAGGCAGACAAGTGAATCATAGCCTGGCACACGGCTGGCTGTCACTTCCAGTTTTTCCAGATCAGAAAGCCTGATCTGGTTCACCTATGAAGCTGCTTGGAACTAGCCTAGGCAGAAATCATAGCCCTGCCCATTGCTGAATAGAGCTTTCAGCCTGCCCAACCAGAAAACCTAACCACTGCACATGAGAACCCACACAGCCCATCCAACAGCCCTGTTTATAGCAGCTCTTGAACAGAGAGCACAGCCTATGGCTTTGCCCACCTGCAGAGCAAAAGCAGTGGCCCCATCTGGCCAGGGAATTCAGTACACATTCTTGCCTGATTCAGGTTCATAAACCTGCAGCCCATCCTGCTGCTCCACCGGGGCAGGGAAGCTAATTCATAGTGCCATATACTGCTGAGTATAGTACCCCATCCTGACTGTCTAGTAAGCCTGACCAGAGAACCCAGGCAAAGGCAGAGCCCATCCTACAGCCTCACTTGGGCAGGGAACAGCTGTCCTAACTGTTCTCAGCCAGCAGTATCCCCTTCACCCCAACCTCAAAGCTTGGGCAGTGGTCTTGAACAAAGACAGATCCTGATAGCAGGTCCCATCTGCCCAAAGATGTTACCAGCAGACATGTCCAGTAACCTACACTGAACTGACTGGTAAAGAACTGTCCCTACTAAAGTTAACCTATAAAGTAAAGAAGAGGAAACTGCTCACTCAAATGCATACATAACAACATAAGGAATCAAAGACAATGAAAAATCAGGTAAACATGACACCACCAAAGGAAACTAATAAAGCTCTGATAACTAATCCTAAAGAAATGGAGATCTATGAGCTGTTAAACAATTCAGAACAGTCCTCTTAAAAGTTCAGCAAACTACAAGAACACACAGAAAGAACACAATTAAACAGTATTAGGAAAACAATGCATGAAGTACTCTAAATAGAAAGCCTCAAAAAAACCCACAACATAAATCCTAGAGCTGAAAAATGCAATGACTGAAGAATTCAATAAAGAGCTTCAAAAGTAGACTCAACCTAAAGAAATGCAAAAGAAAGAACCACTGATTTAGAAAACAGGACATTTGAAATCAGAGGAGCAAAATGAAAAAAGTAAAGAAAGCCTACAGTACTTACAGAACACAATCAAAAGAAATAATATCTGCATTATGGAAATGTCAGGAGAAGAGAAAGAAAGGGATAAAAACATACTTAAAGCAATAATGGCTAAAAATTTCCCAAACTTCTGGAGAGAAATGGGACATCCAGATCCATGAGGTCCAAAGGACCCCAAATAAATTGAACATGAATAGGGCTATACCAAGGATACATTATGACTGTCAAAAGTCAAAAACAGAAAAATAATTCTGAAGGCAGCAGAAAAACAGGGAAGTTTCATACAAGAAAACCTCCATAAGACTATTGGTGGATTTCTCAAGAGAAACTTTTCAGGCTAGGAAAGAATGGGATGATATATTCAAAAATGTTGAAGTGGGGGGAAATCTGTCAACCAAGAATTTTATACCCAGCAAAGCTGTCCTTCTCCCAAACAAAAGACTCTCAAACAAAAGCTGAGGAAGTTCATCACCTTTGTACCTGTCTTACAAGAAATGAAAAAGGGAGTTGAGTAGGACACTAACAGAAATCATAAACATAAGAAGATAACATAAAACTTGCTAGTAATGGTAAATATATAGTCAAAGTTAAATTCTGTAATACGGTTAATGGTGGTGTGTCATTCACTTACAACTCTAGATTAAAAATTAAACATAGTAAAAATATCCTTAACTACAATAATGTTATTGGTTACATAATACGAAAAATATGTGAACCCTAGCCTCATAACTTAAATTGTGAGGGGGAGTAGAAATAAAAATGTAAAGTTTAGGAATGCTATTTAAATTCTTCTCAACTTGAGAAAGGGTGTTATAATTTTAAGATAATTTATTTAAGCTTCATGGTAACCACAAGGGAAGAACCTGTAGTAATTACACAAAAGAACATGATAATGAAGTCAAAGCGTACTGATACCAAAAGATATCAAACACACACAAAAATAATAGGATAAGAAACAAGGAACAATGGATCTATAAAATACCAGAAAACAATGAACAAAATGGCAATAGTTAGTGTTTACTTATCAATAATTACCTTAAATGTAAATGGATTAAATTCTCCAATTAGGGGCACCTGGTGGCTCAGCTGGTTAAGTGTCCAACGCTTGATCTCAGCTCAGGTCTTGATCTCAGGGTCATGAGTTTAAGCCTCACACTGGGCTCCAGTGTGTGCTGGGTGTGGAGCCTACTTGAAAAAAAAAAATCTAATTAGAAGACATAGATGGCTGAATCGATTTAAAAAACAAAAACAAAAACCAAGACCCAATGATATGTTGCCTGCAAGAGACTCACCTTAGCTTTAAAGATATACATAGACTGAAAGTACAGGGATAGATAACAGTATTTCAAGAAAATAGTAATGAAAAAACCACCCCCAAACAGGAGTAGCCATGCTTGTATCATACAAAATAAACTTCAAACTAAAAATAGTAAAAAGAGACAAAGAAGGTCATTATATAATGATAAAGTGGTCAATCCCTTGAGAAGCCATAACAATTGTAAATATTCATGCACCCTACATCAGAGCACCTAAATATACAAAGCAAAAACTAAGAGAGCTAAAAGGAGAAATAAACAGCAATACAATACAGTTGGGGACTTTAAGACCCCATTCTTAACAATGGATAGATTATCCAGACACAGAATCAATAAGGAAACAGACTGGCAAAGCACTATAGATCAAATGGACTTAACAGACATATACAGAACATTCTATCCAACAACAGTAGAATACACACTTTTCAAGTGCATGTAGAACATTTCTTAGGATAGACTGTATGTTATGCCACAAAGTAGAAGACTAAAGTCATACTAAGTATCTTCTCTGACCACTGTGGTATGGCATTAGAAATCAACAACAGGAAGAAAACTGAAAAGTCCACAAATATATGGAAATTAAACAACATTCTTCTCAACAACCAATGAATCAAAAGAGAAATAAAAAAAGTATCTTGAGACAAATGAAAATGGAAACAACATACTAAAACTTATGGGATGCAGCAAAAGCAGTTCTAAGAGGGAACGTCCTAATATTAAGTGCCTATAGTAATTATCAAAGATCTCAAATAAACAACACTAAGCCATAAAGAACTATAAAAAGAAGAACAAACTGAACCCAAAGTTAGCAGAAGGAAATAATAAAAATTATAGCAGAAATAAATTAGAGAACAGGAGAAAAATAGAAAAGATTAACAAAACAAAGAGTTGGTTCTTTGAGAAGAGGACCCAAATCAACAAAACTGTAAATGGAAAAAGAAACATTACAACCAATAACACAGAAATACAGAGGATCATTAGAACCTACTATGAACAACTATATGCCAAAAAACTGGACAACCTATTAGAAATGGAAAAATTCTTAGAAATATGCAATCTAGGGGTGCCTGGGAGGCTCAGTCGGTTAAGCATCTGCCTTCAGCTCAGGTCATGATCCCAGGGTCCTGGGATCGAGCCCCACATCGGGCTCCCTGCTCAGCGGCGTGCCTGCTTCTCCCTTGCCCTCTGTCTGCTGCTCCCCCTGCTTGTGCTCTCTCTCTCTACCAAATAAATAAATAAAATCTTAAAAAAAAAAAAAAAAAAGAAATATGCAACCTACTAAGCATGAAGCAAGGAGAAATAGAAACTCCAAACAGACTGATTACTACTAAGGAGATTGAATTAAAATTTTTATTTATTTGTCAGAGAAACAGAAAAAGCACAATTGCGGGGGGAGCAGCAGAGGGAGAAGCAGGCTCCCTGCTGAGCAGAGCTCAATGTAGGACTCGATCCCAGGACCCTGGGATCATGACCTGAGCTGAAGGCAGACACTTAACCAACTGAACCACCCAGGTATCCTAAGGAGATTGGGTTAGTAATCAAAAATCTCCCAGCAAAGAATAGCCCAGGACCAAATGGTTTCACTGATGAATTTTACCAAACATTTAAAGAATTAATGCCAATCCTTCTCAGACTCTTCCAAAAAACTGAAAGGGAAGGAACACTCCTAAATTTATTTCATAAGGCCAGCACTACCTTGATAGGAAAGTCAGGAAAGGACACCAGAAGAAAAAAGAAAACAAACAAACAAACAAACAAAAAACAACCACAGGCCAATATCCCTAATGAATACAGACACAAAAATTCTCAAAATACTAGCAAACCAAATTCAGCAGCACATTAAAAATATCATTCACCATGATGAAGTGAGATTTATCCCTGGATCAAGGATGGTGCAGCATATGCAAACCAATCATTGTGATACATCACATTAAAAAATGAAAGAAAAAAATCATATGACCATAATCATAGACACAGAAAAACATTTGACAAAATTCAACATCCATTAATGATAAAAGCTCTTAACAAATTAGGTATAGAAGGAATGAACCTCAACATAATAAAGGCCATATACAAAAGAGACCCACAGCTAACATACTCAATGGTGAAAGGTTGAAAGATTTGCCTTGTTCCAAGAACAGGAACAAGACAAGGGTGCCCACTCTTACCATTCCTGTTCAACAGGGTTCTGTGTTGAACCCTGTTCTGGGGTTGCTTTGAAATGAAGCAACCAGGCAAGAAAAAAGAAGTAAAAGGCATTCAGAATTGGAAAGGGAGAACTAAAATTGTCTCTCTCTGCAGATAACATGATTTTATATAGAGAAAATCCTAAAGATGCCACCAAAAAACTGTTAGATCTAATCAACAAATTCAGTAAAGTTGCAGGTTACAAAATAACACTTTTTAAAAGTAGCATTTCTATATACTAACAACAAATAACTCCAAAAACGAAATAAAGAAAACCACCCCATTTACAATAGTATCAAAAACAATAAATACTTAGGAATAAATTTAACCAAGGATGTAAAAGATCTCTACTCTGAAAACTACAAGGCATTGATGAAAGAAACTGAAGAAGAGACAAATAAATGGAAAGGTATCCTGTGCTCATGGGTTGGAGAAATTAATATTTTTTTAAATGTCTACACTACCAAAAGCTATCTGCAGATTCAATGAAATCCACATCAAGATTCCAATAGCATTTTTTACAGAAGTAGAAAAAACAATTCTAAAATTTATAGGGAACCACAAAAGACCCCAAATAGCCAAAGTGACCCTAAGAAAGGACAAAGCAGGAGGCATCACACTTCCTAATTTCAAGCTATACTATAATGCTAATCAAAAATAGTATGATACCAGCATAAAAACAGACACATAGACCAATAGAACAGAACTGAGAGCCCACAAGTAAATCCCAACATATGCAGCCAACTAAAATTTGACTAGGGAGCCAAGAATACTCAATGGAAAAGATGGTCTCTTCATTAAATTGTGCTGTGAAAACTGGATATCCATGTATAAAACAATGACACTAGACCTCTATCTTACACCACTCAGAAATTAACCCCAAATGGATGAAAGACCTTAATGTAAGATATGAAACCATAACAATCCTAGAAAAAAACATAGGAAAAAACTCCTTGACATGGGTCTTGGCAATAATTTTTTGGATATGACACCTAAAACATAAGCAATAAACTAAAAAATAAACAAGGGGGACTACATCAAACTAAAAAGCTTCTGAAGAGCAAAAACAAGTAAACAAAATCAACAAAATAAAAAGACAACTTGCAGAATCAAAATGCAAATCACAGATGTATCTGGATAAGGGGTCAATACCCAAAATATACAGGGAACTCATAAACTCAATATTAAAAAATAATAATATAATTTAAAAATGGGCAAAGGACTGGAGTAGACATTTGTCCAATGAAGACATACAAGTGGCCAACAGGTACATTAAAAGATGCTCAACATCCCTAATCAGGGAAACGCATTTTAAAACCACAATGAGGTACCCCTCTTGCCTGTTAGAATGACTGCCATCAAAAAGACAAGAGATAACAAATGCTGGTGTATACGTGAAGAAAAGGGAAACTGTGCACTCGTGGGGTTGGTAAATGATGGCAGGATTGTAAAATGATGCAGCCACCGTGGAAAACAACATAGAGGATCCTCAAAAAATTAAAAGTAGAACTACTGTATGATCCCACAATCCCACTTCTGAATATATATCAGAAGGAAACAAAAGCACGACATCGAAGAGATATCTGTACCCACATGTTCATAAGAGCATTATTTATAATAGCCAAGACATAGAAATAATCTAAGTGTCCACTGATGGATGAATGGATAAAGCAGTTGTGGTGTAGTGTGCGTATACATATACACAAAGGAATATTATTTATCCATAAAAAATGTGGAAATCCTGCCATTTGGATAGACCTCGAGGGCATCATGCTAAGTTAAATAAGTCAGAGAAAGATAAAACTGTATGATCTCATTTATATGTGGAATCTAATAACAAACAAAAAACCCAAAGTCATAGAAAAAGAAACCAGATTTGTGGTTACCGCAGGTGGGTACAGGGCGGGAGGGGAGATGAATGAAGGATGTGTAAAGATACAACTTCCAGTTACAAGTAAGTACAAGGAATGTCATGTACAACATGAAGACTGTAGTTTACAATGCTGTATGATATACATGAAAGTGTTTAGAGAGGAAATCCTAAGAGTACTCATCATGAAGAAAAGAATTTTCTTTTACTTTGTATCTATATAAAATGATGGATGTTAATTAAACTTACGTGGTAAGCGTTTCACGATATACATAAGTGAAATCATTAACTTAGTGCTGTATATCAATTATATAATTCAATAAAACTATAAAAAATGAAGATATACATATGGCAAAATAACACATGAAGAGATGCTCAACATTATTAGTCATTAGGGAAACGTATGAGGAGGAATACAAAGGAGCATGAGAAAGCTGTTTGGGGTGAGGAATATGCTATCTTGACTGTGGTGATGGTTTGACAGGCATATCAATATGCTAAAACATACCAAACTGCACACTTTAAATATGTGCAGTTTGTTATATATCATTTGTATTTCAAAAGAAGCTGTTTTAAAGAAAGAAAGAAGTTGGGATGAGCACTGGGTGTCATATGTAAGTGATGAATCACTAAATTCTACTCCTGATGTTAACACTATATGTTAACCAACTTGAATTTAAGTGAGGGAAAAAAAAAAAGGAAATAAGTGACTTTAAAAATGGAATTATCTTTTCATTCATAAAGTTTATAAAGTTTTGAACAGTATTAATATCTTACCTATTCCAAAAATGAAATTAAAAAATCAAAATTCTTTTTAAGCCAAAGAACAGTAGTTGGAGTTCATATTTTTCCTGCTTACGCTACATATCCTCTCAAAATGAGAATCTCCCTAGCCTACACATTTCCCACTAGACCAGAAACCCTGAGCTCTTTACTCTGCCCTCCTGGATGACTGAGAATCCCAAGAGATGGTTACCCACTGAGAGGTGTGTTTTGTTAGGCCATTTATATGCAAATGTTGTCTTAGCCCTCAGAAGAGTCTGGGTAACATCTTAAGGTCATGGAAAATAAGCAGAAGTTCCAATAAAACTGAAAAAATGTGCCAGATTCAGAGACCAATATATATATTATATATAATAAATAATTTTAAACTAAATATGGTTTGTATGTTAAAAAAAAAAAAACACCACCACCAAAGACCAGTGTAGATTTGCCTCTATGCTGCCGAATCAATTATCAGCTAAGATGACCTCAGTAAGTAAGATGCTTAGGAAGAAATAACCCTCAGTTGTTCAATCATCAGGAATTTGGCCTCAAAACTTGAATAAAATTAGAATGCATTTATTGACAATAAATATAAGAGGAAAGAGATCTAACATGGAAAGAAATCCAAACCCCCTGACCAAGCTTTGTGGTTAAAAGCCCAGGGTGCTCCTGCCAAATTCAGGATATGTCACTCACTCTGGATAACTTGTTTATGATCTCCAGTTGGGAGTGATTATCAATGCTCCTTTGGCCCCTGATGCTATTAAACAACAGCAACCATTCTGGAAATGTGGTCACAGCCCTGGAATGCCTCCCTGTTTCTTTTTCACTTGAGAATGAAAGATACCGGACTTGGCCTGTGAAGCCAACATGGGAGAGTCCTTTACTCCAGCATTTCTCATCAGGAATCAATTCTCCCAGGTGCTGAGAATCAACCTTATAAAATAGAGGTCTGATACCAGAGGGGGCCCTTGGGCTCAACAACAGAAACTGACAAGAAGCCAAATGGGAGTTCCAGGCAAGGCTTTACTGGGGCTTCTGCCCCAGCACAAGGGAGACAGCAACACAAAGGGAAGAGCCCTGAGGTTTTTCAGGCTGGCTCCCTGAAGAGAGGTCAGGGAGAGCTTTTAAAGAGACTGAGGCAGGAAAAGGGTGACATATGAACACGGAGAGGTGGGGAATTTTCAGCTCTCAGCACTTAAAGGTCTTGCTTCTTAGGCAGGACATGTCTAATAAGCATGTTAAATCTCTACCCCTGGGCGGGATTTTTATTATAATGAGGGAGAAAGTCAGCCCTGGGGTCCATCTAGGTGCAGACTGGTGTGGCCTGGTCTTTGTAGTCAGCATCTTCCTTTCAGTAAGCATCTTCCCACTGCACTCCTGCAAGATAAACTACTCAAGAGGCATAGAGTTTTCGTCTTTTTTTTTTCCTTATGGAGGTGGTCAAGGAACGCTGGATTTTGTGGTCAGGGTTGAGGGGACCCCAGTCCAGTCCCTCCTTTGTCTCATCTTCAGAACCTGCTTCCTGATGAGTGGGGGCTCCTGTTCCTTCCCCACCCTGGAGGGGTCTCGCTGACTGTTCTAATGATTTATAAGAACAGGGATCCTCCTGTAATGGTGTAGGTTGGAATCCTAGCACCACCATGATCTTGACTTGGAATTACTGAAGCCTGGAAGACACAAACTTCCAGAAGCTTAAAAACCCAGGGCCCCAACAGTAACAGCAATAAAATGGCCACTAAGGGTCCAATGAAAGGCAAGAACCAAGCACCATTTGGTAGGTACCCTCTACTGGAGTCCCAGGTGGTTTGGGCAATGGGGTTGTTAAAATTTTGTAGCCTGTTGGAGGACGATGTCAGCCTTTGGTTCCACCTCTCCAGAAACATTACTGAAGCAACAAGATGTATTGCAATAGCACCTATTCCTCCTTGTTCAGCTAGTAAATAATCCAAGGCTAACCGGTGATCTAAGACCAACCGCAGAAGCCAGAGAATCTAATGATTTTTGTATGACTTTAAAATCCTGTCCTGTTTCAGCCACTACCATGGACACAGTATCTGACTGCACTGTTGTAAATTAATTACCCAGCCAGTCACATCAAGGAACCAACCAAGGTAACTATCCTGGCTATCAGCAGACACACTGCTCATCTGGACCTTCATGGTGATAGCTGAGTGCTCTGGGGGTTATTGGAGAATACTTTAATATCCTCGGGGTGGGGAGGGGGGTGCAATATATTCCACAGTCCGATCACCTCTAGTATGGTTAGTAACAAGGGACTGAACCACTATCCCCTTCCCATCTACCCTTTCCAGGAACATTACTCCCTTAGCTAGACATAAGAGTCCTGGGTAGGGTGGGTGTTAGGGGGCTGCCACAAGGAGTACTTGTATTTGTCTCTCTGGTTTTCAGTGTTGGCAGTCCAGGACACCTGTGACCCTGTGTAACAACAGGCCAGGTAACTACGCCACCATGGCCATATCTTCCAGATCTCATGGCGTGTCTGAACTGCAGTTGGTCATAGTGCACATAAGGGGGAACAGGGATCCGGCATGGGGTTAACTACACCTTTTGGTGGGCAGGTTCCTCTTGTCTGGTTACAGATGGGGGTCCTGCAAGGAGCATAAGAGGTGTTACGTGTGGGTAACACTGGTTTACCAGGCAGGGCTGATGGATTAAAACGTTTTGTGGTGGTCAGGTTAACGGGTGCTGGGGGGATGCGGAGGACTGGGTTCATATGAGACGTACTGGCTCTGGAAATGGGGTGTTTGGGGACCAAGAACCATTCTGTGGGGTACCCCTATCAGACTCTGCCTGTTATTATAGACCTTGAAGGCCTCCTCCACCAAGTTTGACAGTGGAGCCCAAGGGCCAGCCTCCCACTTTTGTACTTTTCTCCTAACATTTGGAGCCGACTGCGTAATGAACACACAGCAATACCCTTCGTTCTGCGCGCTCTAGCTCTGGGTCAGCATCCTTTCTCAATGTCTCTGTTACCCAGCTCAGAGACCGCCAGGTTCCCATCCTTCCCATGAGTAATTTCTCTAACCTTGTCCTCATTTGCAAGTTTTATCATACACCTTTTAATCCCTTCGGACAAACAAGCAATACAATGCCTCATTCTAGTTTGGTCAATAGGACGCTGACGTCCTGCCAGGTCAGTGAGAACATCAGCCCTAATCTGACAAACTCATCCCTAAACTTACCAGGATTTTCTGAAAATCTACCAAACCTTTCTTTGCATATCCCTAGGTGTCTCACAGAGAAAGGGACACGTACTCTAGTACTTGCCCCATTCTCATTAACCACCTCCTGTAGGGGAAAGAGACCCTGGCGTAGTGGTGAGGTAGAGGAGGGAACCAGCTTGGAGCCTGGCTGGGATCCCATTGGGGATAGTGCTGGGGGCTCCAGTTTGGGGGGTTCTGGTGCTTCAGGAGCCTGACTAGGGTAAAGTGGGGGTTTAGGGGCTGAAGGGAGTGTTGGAGAAGGAGGCTGAGGGGAGCCAGCTGGGACCTGAAAAGGAGATTCTGAATGGAGACAGTTTGGCAGTGGCTGGACGAGAAGATCCATGAGCAAATCTGGCTCTGAATTCTTTGGAGTTGGGGTAGAGATGGAGGCCACGCATATACCCCAGGAGTCCTGCCCGCCTGGGTCTTGGTACAGTTTTGTAAAGGCCTGTATGTAAAGGATCTCTCCCCACTTTTGAGACCATTTACCAAACAGATGCAACTGTAAAATAGAATTAAAGTTAAGGGACCCATTTGGTGGCCATTTCTTTTGATCACCCAAAGTGTACTGGGGCCAAGCCGAGCTACAAAAGAGAACGAATTTTTTTTTTCAGGGCATTTAATTAGAATTGGTCCAATTATTAAGAATGCAACCCAAGAGGAAGAGGAAGTCTTTTGGAATCCTCTGAGCATTTCCCATATTTACAAATAAATCTGGTGTGCTACTATCAAAGAAGTAAGCTGGGTGGGGCTTCCAGGATCCAGCATCTTACAGATACATGCCCAGTCCTGGTTACTATGGGAATAAAGGCTGTGCATAGGAGAGACAAGCAAGTACAGAGAATGGAGGGGATCCAGCAGTTCTGAAATGTGTGTCCCAGCAATCTCCTCAATTTCCTCAATCTCACACCAAGTCCATGTCCTGCTCAATCTCAACCCGAACTTCCTTTGGGCTGAAAAATAATTAATAAGGTGGCTAACCAGACAGGCAGAAAAGAGAGAAAACAGAGATTTTAGGGTCAGAGAGAGCTTGTGCCCATGTACTATTTAGGGGGTCTTCACAGGACAATGAGATCTAACCTGGTGACAAATTCTTGACTGGAGAGGCAACAAAAAAGCCCACCCTGCTCCTCTCCCCACAGATGGGGACAAAGGATTGAGAAGCACCCAGCAACTTTAAAGAGGGTAACAAGACAGGGAGTCTCCAGGTTGAAAGGGGCAGTGGGGGGAGGAGAGAGCTGAAAGAAGGAACTGGAGAGAGAGAAGAAAGTAACCAAACAGGGGCCGATGGAGGGAGGCAGTCTACCTACTGCCCATCAGGGTGGATTAGGCCGGGGTGTGTGTGTGTGTCCATTTCAACCCTTTTTCTTGGGTGTCTATTCAGGCAACTCAGAACCAGGGAATAAGAGAAGGATAAAGAGAAAACATAAAGTTTCCTATGGCTATCATAAGTATACCTCCACCATGGTCACTAGTCCCCATCAGGCGGCAACAGTTTGACCAAGGTCTACACGGTGTGAGGCAGGCCTCTCCCACCTCTGCTGGTTAGTTACAGGCCAGAGAGAGCAAGCTCTCACAGGCTGAGAGGAGCTAAGCTGTAGCTGTCTGGTAGGGGCCCCCACAGAGTATGAGGAGGGGAAGGAGCCTGGAAAAGAAGAGGGAGGTTAAAGGAGAAGGGAAGGAAATTGGGAAGGAAGGGAAGAGGGAAAAGCACTGACTGAATAAGAGTAGTGGGAACCCCAGGACACTGGAGGCAGACTTACTTAGCCCAGGGACGTTGAAGCAGCCACGAAGGGATTGTGTCCAGCTGCCCCAATGGGTCCTAGACCCTCTCCCAGAGCAGGTGAAAGATCCCTGGGGTCCTTTTGTGGTCCCCAAAGAATTAGGATACTGAATCAGGCTCTTGTGCTCTCTACACCATAGAAATTGACAAGAGGCCACACGGGAGTCCCTGCTCTGTCTCAGGTTGATTTGCTGACTGGGAATCATCTTGCAGTTTCATTATAAAATGGTTCTGCTTAGCTAAACTGTGTAATGAATAAGCCAATCTATGGAAATCCTGTAGGAGGATTCCAGTTACCATTAGCTTTGGGACTCCCACGTATCTTCAGCTTCCTTATTTAAATTCTATGTGATCAGGGGCGCCTGGGTGGCTCAGTCGTTAAGCGTCTGCCTTTGGCTCAGGTCATGATCCCAGGGTCCTGGGATCGAGCCCCGCATCGGGCTCCCTGCTCAGTGGGAAGCCTGCTGCTCCCTCTTCCACTTCCCCTGCTTGTGTTCCCTCTCTCGCTGTATCTCTCTGTCAAATAAATTAATAAAATCTTAAAAAAAATCTCAACTGCTAAAAAAAATAAATAAATTCTATGTGATCAACACAGAAATTTATGCTTATTGGAGAGTTTAATAAAGGTAACACAATGGACTATTTTTTTTTTAAGATTTTATTTATTCATTTGAGACACAGAGATATATATAGAGAGAGAGCATGAGCAGTGGGAGAAGCAGAGGAAGAGGGAGAAGCAGACTCCCCGCTGAGCCAGGAGCCCAATGTGGGGCTCGATCCCAGGACCCTGGGATCATGACCTGAGCCGAAGGCAGACGCTCTACCATCTGAGCCACCCAGGTGCCCCCACAATGGACTCTTTTTAAAGGGAGAATTTTGGTTCAAGTTTCTGAAAAACTTGCATCAAGACTTCATCACAGCAAACATCTTGAATAAATGTGGACCCAGAAGAGCTTTTTTTAAATTGACTGGATTTGTGTAAGACTTGGGATATTTCTCAGGATTTTGTGGCTTGGTGTGAAAATACTTTTACGACCTGCTCCTACAGAAAAAAACAAAACAAAACAAAACAAAAACCCTGATAAACTAAGAAATCATCAGCTGGGCCTGAGACTCCATGGAGACTCACTAGGGCCCCAGCTCCTGCCAAATGGACAGAGTGATTGTTCTTCAAACTAACCTAGAGATTAGTTCTTCCTCATTGCTTTCAGAGAACACAATTCTGCTTGTGTACCCAGCTTCTCCATTTTACTGTCTTCACCTTTTTTTTTTTTTTAAAGATTTTATTTATTTGTTTGACAGAGAGAGACAGCGAGAGAGGGAATACAAGCAGGGGGAGTGGGAGAGGGAGAAGCAGGCATCCCGCGGAGCAGGGAGCCCGATGCGGGGCTCGATCCCAGGACCCTGGGATCATGACCTGAGCCGAAGGCAGACGCTTAACGACTGAGCCACCCAGGCACCCCGTCTTCACCTTTCTTAAAGGCTATTCCAGCCTGGTGATTCTGTATGGGCACTGGGGTGGATCCTGAGAGCAAAAGGAAATCATGGAAGGTTGCCAACTGGAAAATGAAATGGTTGGGTTTATTTTTTAAGTGTTTTCCTGGGCTGGAATGGAGATTAGCTTGGGGAGCTGTGGAGATCCAGGAGACCCCAGAGGAGCTGTCAGGAGAGAGGATACTACATGCATTGTCCTAGAAGGAAAGCACAGGTGTTGAATACGGAAGTAAAGGAGGACAAGCAGAGAGCTCCTATTTAACAGTTTGAAGCAAGAACCAGGTCATTTGCTGAGAGGTGGGGCAGTGAGAAGGATCTGCAGATTCTGAGACATGCTGAATCCTGAATTCCTGAGACTTTCAGGAAGTGAAGAGGGAGTGGGTGAAGGTGGAAATGGGGCAGGTCTACCAACAACCCTCAGCAGTTTGGTCCAAGGCTTGAAGATCTGATTCACGTAGAATCATGAAACAAGAGATTAACAATGATTATTAATACCATTTCTACCCTAACTCAGAAGGCTTACTGGATGCCAAGTATATACTAGGCATATATACTTGATCTCATATCAACCTCACAACAACCTTTCCAGAAGATTATCATTTTACAGTGGAAAAATGTGGCTCATGGAGGTGAAGGAACCTGGTCAGGGTCAGAGAAGCAGAACTGAAGAGTCTGGTATCCTATGTACGTAGCTGGCTTTAGAGCCCCAGGTACAGAGTTGTCATTATTCACCTCCTTACAGGGAAGCATCTAGCAGGACTTTATAATGACTTCACTTTTTTCTTTTTTAAGGGAGAGAGTATAGATTAGGTGCTTTTAAACGAGCAGTTCACAAACATGAAGGAGCTGGAAATCCCTGAAATAAACTAACGAGCAAACCTAAGTGCTTAAACTTTACAATGAAAAGGAAAGTTACGTTGACGATTCCTTAAACTGAAGAATTTCATCGTAGTAACTCCCACTTTTTGTTTGCAGTTTCAAGCCGGTTTTAAACAGGACTGAGAATTTTGGATTGCTGGACGACTCGCTAATTAGCAGAACCCTGGGCCTCCCCTCCCCCCACCCTGCCCCCCTCCCCTCCCCCCACCCTGCCCCCGTTCCCCGCCTGGGGATCAGTAAAGGAGCCTCAGGGGTGCTTACAGTGATGGTTGCCTCTTCTCTCTCCGGAGACTCTTTTGAGGAGCAAATCGCTAGGTGCACGAGAGAACACTACAGACACTTGCGGGTTTGCTCCGAAACGGTGCCCGAAAAGCAGCGGTCCCGCGACAGCAGCGAGGCCGAGAGCTTCCTCCCACACCTCGAGGTCATGGGTGGAGCCGCGAGGCAGGACCAGGTGCGCGAGAGGCAGAAATGGCCGGAGACAACATGGCGCCGCCGGCGTCGCGCGCCCTGAGCTCAAACAAGCAGTCGGCTACGGTGGCCCATGAGGGCCATGACACCCTTAGGATAGCGACTCGCATCTGGTGCCTGGAGAGAGATGGGTGTCAACCCAGACTGGGACATCCCTGAGTGGCGCAGACACGGACAGTCGAGGACCACGAGAAGGGGGCGCCCCCAGCTGGCCAGAGTCGGATGAGGAGACAGAAGAGCAATGCCATTCATTTTCATTTCATTTCACTCATCCGGTTTGTTCTTGGAAGTGACCCTTTCGGTGATACTGCAAGGAAAGCTCTGCTTCTGGAGGGAGGTTGGACTAAATGAGACTGTCGGCCAAACACTTAGTGCATGAAGGGCAGTCCAATGACAGTTTCTTAGTGCCACCTGACTGGAGCCACATGCAGCCAGCTTGCGGCAAAGGAGCTGGGCAAATAAATACCCCAATCTTACTATCCTCCCTCTTGCTCTCCTGCCTGTGCTCCCCGCTAGCTGTATCTGACCAGAAGACAGCACGTTGATGCGGTCCCCATTAGTCAGCCTCTGGGAGCCCAGGGCAGGGTGAAGAGGAGAAATTCATCCAGCTGGCCTGTGGCAGGGAACCCCTAAGATGGTTCCCACTGAGCTCCACCACCTGGTATTCACCCCCTTGTGTAGTCCTCTCCCGTGTTGTACTATGGTTGGTCTGTGTAACCAATAGAATAAGTATAAATGATGAAATGTCACCTCACTAATCGGGTTACAAGAGGAACTGCATCTTGGGTGTTGGTCGAAGTGGAAGGCAGCTTTCTAAGCTGGCCACCTCGACCTCACCTCCTAATAGTCATGCCCTGGTGTAAAACCCTTTCTTTGCGTGTAGGCTGGACCAGGTGACGGGATTCAAATAAGCAGAATATGGTGAAAGTTAGGGATGTCACTTCTGAGAGTAGGCTACAAATGACTGTGGCCTCCATCTTGTTTGCTTGCCCTGATGAAGCTAGCTGCCTGATGGAGAGGCCCACGTGGCAAAGAACTGAGGCCAACACTCAGCTGAGTGAGCGTGATAGAGGATCTATCCCCGGTGACACTTAAGAATCTTAAAAGTATGATGCCTGCAGTCCCAGCTGACACCTGGATAGCAGCCTTTTGAGAGACCCAGAGCCAGAGTCCCCAGATTCCTGGTCCACAGACAACACGAGAAGCCAAATGTTGCTTGAAGTTTGGGGGTCATTTATTATACAATAGGTTAACTAATACAGCTTTCTTTCTCTCTGATCACTTGCTTTGGGAGATGTCAGCTATCCCATCATTAGAAGCGCTATGGGGAGCCCACCCCACAAAGAACCTAGGCCTTCTGCCAGCCCTATGAGTGAGCCTGGTAGCAGATCCTCACCTAGCCAAGGTTCAGAAGACTGTAGCCCCTGCCCCCAGCTTGATTCAGGAGACCCTGAGACCGAATCCCCAGCAAAGCCATGCCTGGATTCCTCACTTTCAGAAACTGAAGTAATGAATGTTTGTTGTCTTAAGCTCCAAAGTTTGGGGTAATTTGCTTTGCAGCAACAGTTAACGATTATGTGTGTGAGAAAACACAAAAAGTTAGCAAAGAGGAAAAAAGGGAAGTCCATCAAATTGGGTGAAATACTCTGGAAGAAAGTATTTGGTTCATATTCTCCAGAGTCTGAACCTATGTATGGAGTTCTTTTTAGTTTCTTTCATAACACATATAAGTTTTCCTTTGACTCAAGGACAAACTCTGGTATTCCACTCAACGGAGAATGATAATGTTAGCTACCCTTTATTTAGTATCTATCATGTGCTGGACAGTGAATTTACATCATCCTTCATAAATAGGGAAATTGAAGCTTAGGTAAGTAATCTATCCCAAAGCACAGTTAGTAAAAGGCAGAACCAGAATTCCGACCGGGTTTGAAGCCCTAGTTCTTTCCACATTATTATGGCCTCCCTAACAGCGATCATTGTAACTTTATTTTTTTTTTATTTTTTATTTTTTTAAAGATTTATTTATTTGAGAGAGCGAGAATGAGAGAGAGTACATGAGAGGGGGAAGGGTCAGAGGGAGAAGCAGACTCCCCGCTGAGCAGGGAGCCCGATGCGGGACTCGATCCCGGGACTCCAGGATCATGACCTGAGCCGAAGGCAGTCGCTTAACCAACTGAGCCACCCAGGCGCCCGCGATCATTGTAACTTTAAATAAAAATACCAATAATCCAAATCATAAATACAGAAGTACTGCTCCTCATCCAAAGTTAAGTTACAAAGTTACAAAGTTAAATGGCCTTGATATTTCACAACAGGCAATGCACATGAGATAGGACTATTCTTATGCCCCTAACCCTTCCCCCACCCCCGTGGCTGGTGCTCAATACATTTGATGATGACATTAATTCCACAAGCATTCCAACATTTGGGGATAAGGAACGAAATTTTTGGTCTCGATTCCAAAAGGGCCCCGGCGCACCTACAGCTGGGGGCGGAATTGGAGACTCAGCAGGGAAAGTAGGGAGGCGAGGCCCGAGAGCAGAGAAGACCGCAGCCCCTTCCGGGTCTAGGCGGCCACGAGTCCCGGGGAGCCCGGCCCGGGGAAGCCCGAGCGCGTGGGGGCGGGGCGCGGACCCGGAAGTCGCCTCTGTCCGGCTCAAAGATGGCTGCAGCAGTGACACCCGCCCACTTGCCGTAATCCTCCTGTAACCAATGGCTACGCGACGCTTGGGTGACTCACTGGAGCGACCTATGCATGAAGTTCTGATGCAACGTCCTAGTCGAGGAAGCCGCCGGTGCACGTTGGGGTGACAGGGCGGCAGAGTCTTGGAGACGATGTCCTTGGAGGTGACCGGGCCGACCGCGGGGATGGTACTAGGTGAGTGAAGCCCGGAGACCCGGGCTGTGTACGTGTGGCGGTGCCCCTACGTGGGGCAGGAACCGAGCTGCGGCCGGTGGCCTGGCTTCCAGTGGGCGGTCCAGCTCTGCACGTAAAAGCTAGGAGCGGGGGGAGGGGCCTGGACCCCAGCTGGGCCCCGACTGCTGGGTGGGGTTTTTCCCCCCTCGGGGGCCCCCTGTTTCCGGGGACTGGGATGGCGGCCGCTCCTCGCGCTGCCCCACTGCGAACAATCTGGTGATTCAGCTGAGACTTAGCCCCCGCGAGGCACTATGAGACGTCAGAGTAGCCCCCAAATATGTAAGCTCTTCAGAGTGATCGTCCGGAAAGGACTCGTGAATTCATATTCGCTTTCACACATCCTCATTTATATTGAGATTTCCAGGGAGGCCGTATGGTGCAATAGAAAAAGGGGAAAAGGGACCAGGATTGATGTCAGTGTTCACCCTTAATGAGTTGTAAGGCCTTCTGCAATTCGTTAAGCTCAGAGCTTCATTTCCTTTAAAGATCAGAAGGAACTGGTATTTGTTTGACATCGGTGCACTCTCACTGGGATATCTGATTTGTATGTGTGACTTTATTTCGTCCTCAGTACAGCCATTCAGGATGGGTATTGTTTTTTTCCCCTCACTTCGTAGACAAATAAGCTCAGAAAGGTTAAGTGAATTCTTGAGGGTCACCCAGGCTTTTTAAGGTACAACATCCAAGATCCCAGTCTGGTCTGGCCACCTTCAAAGCCTTTATCAAGTAGCCGGAAGCAGTATCACAAATTAAAATCATCAAAGTGCATTTTGAAAAGCCAGATTTGTAACTAGTATGTTTTTATGTGATAGATGTCACTGAAATAGGCGTGGGAAAGTAATCATGATATAATTTCTTTTGGACTGTGGTAATTTTTACTAATCAGATGGCTTGTTCTGTTTACAAAAATAAAGAATGGATAAAATAGTTGCAGTATGAAGTGACTAATAATTACTGGCCAAATGAGTAACTTACTCTGCTTTTGAAAAACAGCAGAGCTCTATGTCTCCGATCGAGAGGGAAATGATGCTACAGGTGATGGAACCAAGGAGAAACCTTTTAAAACCGGCCTAAAGGTAGCGTCTCTTCTCGTTCGCAAAATGACTACATTTGTTAATGACTCGTGTCTATTAACATGTGACTCACCAATAACTTTATTTCAGGCACTAGATTTTGAAGAGCATTTTCAGAAAAGAGAAAATGAGGAATGTATACAGCTACGTAGCTTTAAGAGTTTGGATGAACAAATCTAAACATAAATTTGAATATTTTTATTTATTTTTTTATTTTTTATTATTTTTTAAAGATTTTATTTATTTATTTGAGAGAGAGCACAGGAGAGAGGGGAGGGTCAGAGGGAGAAGCAGACTCCCTGCCGAGCAGGAAGCCCGGTGCGGGACTCGATCCCGGGACTCCAGGATCATGACCTGAGCCGAAGGCAGTCGCTTAACCAACTGAGCCACCCAGGCGCCCAAATTTGAATATTTTTAAAAGGTGTCTTCTTTTCTTCCTTATCATGCTAAGAGAGAATATGCTAAACTCACTTGAGGATTTTAGATCCTGAGAAATAATAGTACATTGGTAAATTAGCATTCTGTCTTCAAGCTCCAGACTCAGGAGTTACTGAGTGTCTGCTCTGAGAAATGTGTCCGTTCTTAGTGTACTGATATAAATTAGGTCTTTGAATCTCAAGGCTCAGGATCACATCCGGATTCTAGTGGTAAATTCACCAAGAGGCCTCTTAGGAGTCCATTTAGAAGAAATCTGGGCAGGGGCGCCTGGCTGGCTCAGTCGGTTAAGCATCTGCCTTCAGCTCAGGTCATGATCCCAGGGTCCTGGGATCGAGCCCCTTGTGTTCGGGCTCCCTGCTCAGCGGGAAGCCTGCTTCTCCCTCTCCCTCTGCCACTCCCCTGCTTGTGCTCTCTCTCTGTCAAGTAAATAAATAAAATTTCTTTTTAAAAAAGGAAGAAGAAATCTGGGCATGAACTTAGTGGGACTGGGGGAAGCTGAGTCTTACCTTTTAATTTTTAAAAGGAAATCATTCTCTCATTTCCAGTTGTTGAGGTGATTCCTATGGCTCCCCAAAACTGACGTTTAGGTGAATGTTTGCAAAATGTCACTATTAGCAAAAGTGTGCCGTTCTGATTTGGGGAATTACAGTTTGGCTTGTAACTTTCAATTTCGGTGATAAAAAAGGAGGGATCAATAGAGAGTGTCAGGTAGCAAATTCCTAATGATTTACAAACATCTCTACCAAGTGTAATTATTAAAAAGAAGAACTCTCGGGGCACCTGGGTGGCTCAGTCGGTTAAGCGGCTGCCTTCAGCTCAGGTCATGATCCTGGGGTCCTGGGATCAAGCCCCATATCCAGCTCCCTGCTCAGTGGAGAGCCTGCTTCTCCCTCTGCCTGCCTCTCTGCCTACTTGTGCTCTCCCTCTCTCTCTCTGTCAAATAAATAAATAAATCTTAAAAAAAAAACAAACCTCTTAGATGTTTTTATTTTTATTTTTTAAATTTTTTTTTTAAGAGTTTATTTGTTTATTTGACAGAGAGAGACACAGTGAGAGGGAACAAGTAGGGGGAGTGGTAGAGGGAAAAGCAGGCTCTGCACGGAGCAGGGAGCCCAATGTGGGACTCGATCCCAGGACCCTGGGACCATGACCTGAGCCGAAGGCAGACGTTTAACGACTGAACCACCCAGGCGCCCCTCTTAGATGTTTTTAAAAGATCCAGGTTCCCTCCTCTGCAGTGATCATTGAGTTGGGGTTAGTGTTAAAAGAAGATGAAAAGTATTTTCCAGGTTTGGAAATTAGACCTTTAATTTCCGCAAGCTTCAGATCCTACAATTGGAGAGAATAATTTGTTACATTTCTTGGCTGACTTAATCAAGTAATACAAACTATAAAATTTAAACGGCACAGCAACACCTGACATGTCCTCGTATTTATGAAGAGGTATTCTACATACAGGAATTTTTCAAATAAAATGAAGTGTAGCCTTTTATGTTCTTAACTGTTATTTTTCTTTCTGAAAGAGTTTCGGAAACAACTTCCCTGATTTCTTAGTGAAGATTAACCATTTAGGTGTGATCTGCAGTTGACTTCTACTGTCAACTTTCTCTCCTCTGTTGTTCTCAGTATACTTCCTGCTGGTTCCCACAGCCACTTAAAATATGTTGCTTCTAGTCTACTTGTACTGGGAAATGGTATACAGTTGACCCTTGAACAGCACAGGGTTAGGGGCGCTGACACCTGCCAAGTCAGAAATCTGCATACAGCTTTTGACCTCCTTAAAGCTTAATTACCAATAGCCTACAGTTGACCAGAAGCCAATAACATAAACCAATAACACAGTCAGCACATTCTGAATGTCATATGTATTCTATACTGTATTTTTACAAAAAAGCAAACTAGAAAACAGCAAATGTTAAAATCATAAGGAGGAGAAAAATGTGTTTACAGCACTGTACTGTATCTATGGAAAAAAATCTACATAGAAGTGGATCCACGCAGTTTAAACCCGAGTTCAGGGATCAACTGTATTGTGTAGCCCCACTTGCTAGAACTGTTTGTGAAAGGACCCGAGGGCTTCTACTTTAAGCAAAGTATTCTTAGTACATCCAATCAGTCATTCTTTCAACATTCACTTTTGGCTGTTGGGATCTGTATGCTTTTCTTCTTGGCTCTTGATGACATTCTAGATGGTTGAAGTTACCTCATAATTAGGATGTGATTTTGATTTCAAATATGGTACAATGTTAAATTTTCTTTTTCTCCCTTCCCACCCAAGGCTTTGATGACAGCAGGAAAAGAACCGTTTCCCACCATTTACATAGATTCACAAAAAGAAAATGAGGTAGGATGAGCCAAAAACTCTACCGAATTACATTTTGTAAATAAATTTTCATCAGAACATAGAGGTTCTTGAAAAAATTAAATATCTGTTTTTTCTCTAGAGGTGGGATGTTATTTCTAAATCACAGATGAAGAACATTAAAAAAATGTGGCATAGAGAACAAATGAAGAGTGAATCCCGGGAAAAGAAAGAGGTGAGCGGTGATTTTGCTGCTGTGAACATTTTTTAAGTTAGAATACTAGAAATCGTGTTAACAAACTGCTTTATTGTTAAAATTAGGCAGAAGACAATTTGCGGAGAGAAAAGAACCTGGAAGAAGCAAAGAAGATTACCATTGAAAACGATCCAAGTCTCCCAGAGCCAAAATGTGTGAGTGTGACACATATTGTCCCAAATATCGCGGCTGTGCCTCGTCAGACTGTCAGTTCTATGTCCGAGGGCCGGGCCGCCTGGTTTACTTCTTGACACCGTTTGCCCTTCCTTTCCTTTTAGAAGGGATAGAGAGAAAATAACATTTTAGAGTTATGAGGCTGGTTTTTTGGGGGTTCATTTTATTATAAAGTTTAATAATTAGGTGTTGAATGATTCCCATCCCACCTGAAAGCTAGCTAAGTGTCCTCCCTCCCTACATGTCCATTTCCTCACCATAAAATGAAGAGGTCAAAATCCATGATTTTCATGATTTTTTTTTTTTTTTAAAGATTTTATTTATTTACTTGACAGAGAGAGACACAGCGAGAGAGGAAACACAAGCAGGGGGAGTGGGAGAGGGAGAAGCAGGCTCCCCGCAGAGCAGGGAGCCCGATGCGGGACTCAATCCCAGGACCCTGGGATCATGACCTGAGCTGAAGGCAGTCGCTTAACCAACTGAGCCACCCAGGCGCCCCTCATGATTTTTTTAAATAGATAAAGTGTTCTGTGATTTTATGAATTGGATTCTCTGTATTTTTTCTAGAACAGATGTTGGGCTGTGAGCGGACATGCTTAGATTTTAAATAGTTCTTTTTTTTTTTTAATGTTTTATTTATTTATTCATGAGAGTCAGAGAGACAGAGAGAGAGAGAGAGAGAGTCAGAGGGAGAAGCAGGCTCCCTGCCTAGCAGGGAGCCTGATGTGGGACTCGATCCCAGGACCCCGGGATCGTGACCTGAGCCGAAGGCAGACGCTTAACCATCTGAGGCACCCAGGCGCCCCTCGAATAGTTCTTACTGCTCATGGATTGTTGTCTTTTTCCTGTGTCCTTAGTGGTGAAGCTGTCTTGGCTACTTTCACCCTCCCCTTCCTGTACTCCTCTCCTCTGTGCTTCCTCCTCCAAACCAATAGCTAGCCTTGGTTAGCTTCTACCTTGTGGTGTCGGGAGGGACTGTGAGGGCAGGAAGGTCTTCGTGCAGACTCCTCTTGTTGCTCTTAGGAATTCATTTATTCATTGATTTTATATAGCAGTATCTAACATTCCAGATGGTTCTCAGTGTCAGTTTTGCACTAAGAGAAAGAAGATTTGGATTTTTTTTTTTTAACCACTCCAATATGGTGAACGTTTGTTGTAGAATGACTGTCATTTTGCATCATTTGTGAAATTTTAACACTTTACTGCCACCCATCTAGTATTAGTGGAGAAGTTGATATGTGATAAATTATATGATTGGTCAAATGTTATTGATTTCAATTTCACAGGTGAAGATTCATGCACTAGAAGGATACAGAGGCCAAAGAGTAAAGGTATTTGGCTGGGTCCACAGGCTGCGTAGACAAGGTAAATAAATGGTATAGCTTTTCTTTTCTCTCTCTTTAATTTTAAACATCTCTGGTCTAGATGAAGAAGAACATAAAAACATTTACTTAGGTGGGGGATATTTTTGGTTTGGGATGCTAGTTTATAAAAGAGGATAGTGAATTATATCCTAAATTTGTTCTTAAATGACTATTATAGGTTTAAAAATTATTTAAATGCTATCTAACTGTAACCAACCACAGGGATCAGCAGGCATATCCAGTAAATATTTGTCTAGTTGAATTTAATTATTTAATAAAAAGCAGGGGATGTATTACAGGAAGGGCAGAGCCAAATCCTAAATTAATTTACGGCAGTAGTGTTGGCTTTTATAATTAGTGTGTGTTTGCATTCTACTTCTCTCAGTCCTGACTTTTTGCTTTGTCTTATTATTACGTGTATTTTATTGTAAGTAGTTACCACATCCTTCATAAAAAGAGATGGGGCATAAATCAAAAGAGTGATTCTATGCAGTGATATTTATGCACCTCTCGCTGAGTGCACAGTACTGTGCTAGGTACTGCAGAGGATTCAGTGGTGAGTGAGATGTAATCCCTCGTCTCACGTTTTTGACGGTCTTGCTTTCCCCTGATCACGTGGATCATGAGGCTCATGTAGGATTTGGAAGTACAGTGAAGAAGGTGAAATGCTTTACAGATACTGAGTAGTGATGTTCCCGATGGCCACTTGAGAGAAAGGGGGCCACGCAGGAGGTTTGAACTCTTAACAATTTAACCATGGAGTTACCTATTATAAGATTAAATTATGAAAAAGTACTTTTAATTGCCTTGAGAACAGTCGGCCTAAATTTTTCTTTCTCATTTTTAGGAAAGAATTTAATGTTTCTGGTGTTGCGGGATGGTACGGGCTATCTTCAGTGTGTCTTGTCAGATGATTTGGTAAATGTTTTTTCTTATTTATAGCTGAAAACATGATTTTTTTTTTTTCAGTAAGTTCCTTTATTGTTAGTTTTGGGAATTTTAGGATCTTTATATTTACTTTAAACTGTTATAGAAAATTTCCAACACATAAAAAATAGAACAGTACAGTTGACCATTGAACAACATGGGTTTGAACTGCATGGGTCTGCTTGTGTCTGGATTTTTTTTACAGTACTGAGTGAATTTTCTCTTCTTTATGACCTAATAACATTTTCTTTTCTCTAGCTTATTTTAAGAATACAGTATAATACACATAACATATAAAATATATGTTAATTGACTTTATGTTATTGGCAAGGCTTCCGGCCAACAGTAGGCTGGTTATTAGTTAAGTTGTGGGAGAATCAAGTTATATGTGGAATTTAGACAGTGCAGGGCATCAGCACCCCTAATCCCCAAATTATTCAAGGTCAGCTGTATAAAGAAACCTCATGTGCTCATCACTCAGCTTTGGTAAGGTCAGTTTTAGCTGCTGTCATAAGATACCATAGACTGGGTGGCTTATAAACAACAGGAATTTCTCTCTCACAGTTCTACAGGCTGGAAGTCGAGCTCAGGGTGTCAGCATGGTCATGTTCTGGTGAGGGCTCTCTTCCGGGCTGCACACTGCCAGCTTCCTAGTGCATCCTCATGTGGCAGAGAGCAGAGAGGGGGAGCATACCCTCATCTGAGCCCATTCACCTGTCCAAGGGCCCACTTCCTCGTACTGGCAAATTGGGGTGTGGGATTTCAACATAGGAATTTTGGAGGGACAAAAACATTAAATCTCTAACAAGTAATGGCTAATAATATGGCCATTCTGGTTTACTGCTCGCCCCTTTTGCCCCCTAGACTCATATCATTTCATATAAATATACTTGCATACACATCTCCAAGAAAAAATATTTTTAATATAATCACGCTAATGTTAAACACACCCTCCCCAAACAAAGGCAACTCCTAAATATCCAGTCAGATTCTCCCAATTGACTCATAATGTGTTTTTACAGTTGTTTGGTTTGAATGAGAACCCAGACAAGATCTATGTATTGCATTGAGCTGATGTGGCTCTGAAATCTCTCTCAGTCTGTAACTGTTCGCCCTTTTCTATTGTCTTTTCTACCCCGTTTGTTTAAAAAAACCTGGTTGGTTGTCCAGTGGAACTCCTCCATTCCCGGTTTGGCTGGTTGCATCCCGAGGGGTCATTTAACATATTTCTCTCCTCTGTATTTCTTACAAGCTTATCAAATTCAGGTTTGGGGGTTTTTTTCATTTTGTTTGACTTTTTTTTTTTTTTTTTTTTTGCACAACTACTTCATGGGCAAGGCTGTGCGCTTCTCATTGCCTCACATCAAAGACACATAATGTCCTCTTGTCTTTTTTTATGATTTTATGATAGTGGGTTGAAGTGTTGCTAGCCTGATCCCTCCATTATAAAGTTACATGTCACTTTCATCCTAATGGTTTTAGCAAGTGTTGATGATCATAGTCCAGGTGGACGGTTTATTATTTTAACAGTGTGAATTTAAAAAAAAAATAAAATGTGCTGTTCAGATATTTTTAAGAGGGTGCCTGGTGGCTCAGATGGTTAAGCATCTGCCTTCGGCTCAGGTCATGATCCTGGGGTCCTGGGATCGAGTCCCGCGTCGGGCTCCCTGCTCCTTGGGGAGCCTACTTCTCCCTCTGCCCCTTTCTCTCTCATGACTAAATAAATAAAATCTTTAAAAAAAAAAGATATTTTTAGGAGATGTGGACTACTGTCGTTTATGCATATGTATATATGTAAAATATCTATTTACATACACATTTCTCTGTAGATGAATCCTCCCACAAAAATAGCTATTCTTTATGAATACTAAAAAATTGATGACCATCTCATTTTACTAGTTTTAGACCAGGTAACTTATATGTAAGTAATCCGCTTAGCTTTCTGTACATCAGAACAAACATTTTAATGTAAATATGAGTAAATAAATTTGAACTTTCATTTTTTTATAGTGTCAGTGTTACAATGGAGTCGTCTTGGCCACTGAGAGTAGTGTTGCGGTGTATGGAATGCTAAATCTGACTCCAAAGGGCAAACAGGTGAGTAGATTGAATTTTGTACTGGGAGGGTAAGTGTTTGTTCTCCAGTGTTTTTTTGTTTGTTTGTTTTAAAGATTTTATTTATTTATTTGACAGAGAGAGACATAGCGGGAGAGGGAACACAAGCAGGGGGAGTGGGAGAGGGAGAAGCAGGCTTCCCGCGGAGCAGGGAGCCCGATGCGGGGCTCGATCCCAGGACCCTGGGATCATGACCTGAGCCGAAGGCAGACGCTTAACGACTGAGCCACCCAGGTGCCCCGTTCTCCAGTGTTTTATTTGTACTTTTGGTATTTGGCAAATGCACAGATGTGATGTACTTGCTAAATTTAGGATGCCTTTTCCTTTTCCAGGACTGGAAAAGGTACAACTTGCTGTACGACTCATATGATACAACAAACTCAGGGATTTCCAACCTTATAGAATTCCTAAATAATCTTGATGGGCCATAGTATAGTCACTTTGCTGTGGATGCATGAATAATTTTTCGGCCAGGTAGTAATAAAAACAGTCTGCCCAAAAAAATTCAGGAGAGAACAGTAATCTAAATCTGAAACTTTCTGAATAGAATTTGGAAGTCTCTTTTAGAAAAACTTAAATATAATTCTGATATTCAGAGAGTTGTTTCTTCTCCAACCAACAGGCACATAAGAGTTACTTGTTGGTAATTACTTTTTAAATAATTACTGTGGTTATATTTGTTGTCTTGGAAAGAAAACAAACAAATGTGACCTGTTAACCACCAGAGGGAGCCCCTAGAGTCTGCCTTAATAGACTAGATCAGAGGGTCTCCCAGAGTTCATGTTAAAGAACCTACATTAAGCATAAATATCTGATTCAACTTCACTGATATAATGTGATTTGCAAAACGTATTTGTCATGACATGTTACTTGCTATCCAGGGTTTGGCACCAAGATATTGTATATTTCGTGATGTGTGGCTTCTAAAATGAATCGGAATGGAATTATTAGGGAGAATTTGAATTTCTATCATATATCTGTTCCAAAGAGAAACAGCTTTTAGTAAAACCTTTGCATTTGAGGAGATTTTCAATGTCGATAAAATGTTATTTTAAATTATCAGGGAAAGGTTAGGAAGATACAGCAAATGATAACAGTGGTTAGTAGTTACTCCAAGTTGCAAGATAATAATTTATTTTCTAGTTTGTGCTTTTCTATTGTTTAAAAATCGTGTGTGTATTTACTCTGAAAGGAATATTAAATATCAAAATAAAATCAGATTATTAGGTCTTTGTGTCTAGAAGGGGAGGCTAATAATGATGAGGCCTAAAAATAGCTTACCAACAATTTTGACATAAATGAAAATCTCCAATAATGTTAGTTTTTTGTCTCCTCTCTCCTTTCTCCCCACCCCCTCTTTCTAAAATGGAGGCTCCCGGTGGCCATGAGTTGAGCTGTGACTTCTGGGAACTGATCGGGCTGGCCCCTGCTGGAGGAGCTGATAACTTAATTAACGAGGAGTCTGACGTGGACGTCCAGCTCAACAACCGACACATGATGATTCGGGGAGAAAACATGTCCAAGATCCTGAAAGCACGCTCGGTGGTCACCCGGTGCTTTCGAGATCACTTCTTTGATAGGGGGTACTATGAAGTAAGAGTGTGTTCTTCATCTTTTGCAAACAAACACCTTCTGCCATTTTTAAACTTGAATAGTGGCACTCACAATATGCCTTTATTTACTCCTCCTTTGCATTTAAACAGGTTACTCCTCCAACGTTAGTGCAAACACAAGTGGAAGGAGGTGCTACACTCTTCAAGCTTGACTATTTTGGGGAAGAGGCATTTTTGACTCAGTCCTCTCAGTTGTACCTGGAGACCTGCATTCCAGCTCTGGGAGATGTGTTTTGTATTGCACAGTCATACCGGGCAGAACAATCTAGAACACGAAGGCACCTGGCTGAGTACGGAATTACTATTTCATTTTTATTAAAAAAATTATTTTTAAGAAAATATGTTTAGAGAAGCAGTCTTTATGTAGGCAAATGATGATTATATAAAAAAATTTGATATGTTAAGAGGGTGTGTGGAGGGCAGTTCAACAAATTAATGGAAGCCATGTATGAAGTTTTGCCTCCTAGGGCATAGCTAGCTATGGTCTCTTCTTTCACTTTGCCTTGATCCTTTTTATGCTAAGGAATAAACAAGACATCACTATTCAAGGGGGAAAGGTAGGGGCTCTAAAACTAATGTGCTGGGTTGGGAGTTGGTTAGCGGTGCTGGAATTTTGCATTTCTGGGCAGTTCCTTGCTTGAGAGAAACCTGATGGAAAAGAAGAGCGGCTCCCAGATAATGTCTTGTTCTTCAGATACACTCACGTGGAAGCAGAGTGTCCTTTCCTGACCTTTGAGGAGCTCCTGAACCGATTGGAGGACTTGGTTTGTGACGTGGTAGATAGAGTCTTGAAATCACCTGCAGCGAGCATAGTGCGTGACCTCAACCCGGTAGGTGTGCTGTTTATGGAAATGCAAAGTCAGGATTTTTTTTTTTTGGAGGGTAATGATGTCTTCACCCTTAGTTTTTGTAAATTAAATGGCTTAGTGAGCTTTGAAATAAGTGACACATATATATAATGTATATAACATATTTATATGTAACATTTATATTATATATATAATATATATAACATTTATATATTTTTAGATAAAATTGATATATAGCATTATATTCGTTTCAGGTGTACAGCATAATGATTTGATAGTTGTATATATTATGAAATGATTATCGTAAGTCCATTACCAGACATTGATAAAATTTGTTCTTTCTTATGATGCAACCTTCTAAGATCTACTCTGCTAGCAACTTTCAAATTTATAGAGTATTGTTACCTAACTATATATATATATATGTACATACGTACATATATATATATATGGTGCTGCACATTATATTCTCAGGACGGGCTATTTTATAACTGGAAGTTTGTACCTTTTGACCACCTTTACTCATTTCTGTACTTAATATTTTTAAGAGTAAAATTTGATACTAGTCATTGCCAATAATTTTATAATATTTTACATAGGAGGAGGTCATGTATATTTTCCATTTTTAGGAATGTCTTCAGTTTTCTAGTCAGGAATAACATTTTACACTAATGACAAATAGTTTTTCTTAAAATGGAAATTTTAGTGTTATGGTTTCTTTGTATACACTGTTTTTTCTTTCTCTTGTAGAACTTCAAGCCTCCCAAACGGCCTTTTAAGCGGATGAACTATTCAGATGCTATTGTGTGGCTGAAAGAACACAATGTAAAGAAAGAAGATGGGACCTTCTATGAATTTGGAGAGGTATGCGTTGCTTGCTGTTGCCAGCATGGCATGGCGCGAAAGTCGATTGCTACTCTGGTTAATGAACCAGTAATGCAGGAGGCAGCTGCTCTTTGTCAAATAAATGGTAACAACAGAAGCTCCTCCTTGGGGTTGTCTGAGGATCCACTGAGTCAACAGATGGAGAGTCAGCCTTAGAACAGTATCTTTCCGTAGGGTTCGGTAATGATTAGCGTCGTGGCAGCCTGCACAGCTCGTCTTGTACCTCTTTCCTCTTCTTCCGTGGTCAGTCCATGCTCGGGACTTACTCTAGTGGTAACTCTCTAGGCTGGCAGGATGCTTCAAAAAGCTGTACACTTCACAGTTTCAGGCAAAATGTTGATATGTATATATCCATTTTATTTGCCTGGAGAAAGTATCTGGCTCTTTCAAAAAGGATGCCTGGGTGCCTGGGTGGCTCAGTCGGTTAAGCGTCTGCCTTCAGCTCAGGTCATGATCCCAGGGTCCTGGGATCGAGCCCCGCATCGGGCTCCCTGCTCCGAGGGAGGTCGGCTTCTCCCTCTCCCACTCCCCCTGCTTGTGTTCCCTCTCTCGCTGTGTCTCTCTGTCAAATAAATAATAAAAAATAAAAAAAAATAAAAAAAAAAAAGGATGCCTCCCCTAAAGGAGTGTATTAAAACTCCTTCACAGGGAGAAGAGTCAAAGGAGAAAATAGCTGTTGGTTAAAATGCAAAACCAAGAGAGAAGGCCTGGCTGGGGAAGGTGGTCTGGTGTCCCAGATACACAGAGCAGATGTATCGGACGTGTAGATTGTTGGTACTGTTAAGCCCTCTTCCCTGTGCATTTAACCATTTCTCACTTAGTGTTTGCAAATCCATTTTATAGATAAAATAGGAGCAACTACTGCTAACTTGAATTTTGTTTTATTTTTAGAAGGAATTTACAGAGAGAACAAACAGTACATTAGACCTATATAAATCATTCACCATTTCATGAATTCAGTTGGTGGTGTATAATAACAAAATTTTGTATTAAAAATTTAAGAAGTGTTATTACCTAAAACTTAGCAAAGTAGTATGATGGAGTGGAAAGAGCCCAATCTTTGGAGTAAGAAGCCCCCCTAGGTGGCTTAGCTCCCACCTGTGTCTTTACTGCTGTATGATGGAAGGCCAGTGACCCCACCCTCTGTTCCTTGGAGGTCACATCTGCTTTGCAAACTTGGGAGGACTCAAAGCTAAATTCTTGGCAGGGTCCACGGCTCAGGAAGCCCTTGATGCTCGTCAACATTTATTGTACACTGATGGCATCCCATGCACATGAGGACACCAGAGTAAACGGTCTTGCGACTTTTTGGAATGTGCAGTGAGACTGTTTCCCCCCAGTTAAATCTGACTCTAGTATGTAAAGCAGATAAAAGCTGAGAGACCAGAACTATCCCACTCATCTCCCACAGGCCTCCAGGGACTGGGGCTTGATGACAGCTGTGCCGGGTGATTGCTAAGCTCCATTTTGGTTCTTACATTAAACAAATCAAGGAGTCTTGTCGAGTTGCCTCAGTCAGTTTGTACTGGGACAAGAGTTTTCAGTTTTAACTTGAGTTTATGTGTGGTTTACTGAAGGATGTTTTGAGAGAGAGGCAGATTAACTTGGTTCATCATCATCTAACATTTCTTGGCTAAGTATTCCAGGTGTGGTTACACTTAGAAATTTCACACTGGTTATTTGTCTTATGACTCTGTCTTACTTCCTGTTGAAGCCTTATAGATTTACTGTAACAGGAAAGAAGTACAGATAACAAGAAAGTTTAAAGATTGGTGTTATTAATAACACGTTCTGTGCATAGACCGATGATGTTCTGGAGCATTCACTGATTATCTTACGCCTTATGGGACTAAATGGACTACGTTTGCTTCAGAGCTAGATAAAACTGGCTGCTGATAAAAATAACTACCAGTATCTAGTCCCAGTGAATAATGGCTTTGAGTGGTTGTTTTTTGTTTTGGGGTTTTTTTTGGGGGGGGGTTCATTCCTCAAGCAGCATGGCGCTTGAGATATACTGTAGAAGGAAGCGGATCTTTTTGCAGTTGGTTTAATAACTGAGTGTGAGTTTTAAAAATACCTTTATTGTTTTTGGAAGAAATTGTTGCTTCCACATGTGTATGGGTTGTGGGTGGGTGTGTGTTCTCTGCTATGCTACATTAATAAGAGGAAGGGCTGCTAGTGGGTGAGGGCTGCTTCTGTCTTAATGCCTTTCGAGTTGTAAATGTTAATGAAGTCTTGTTTAACCTCAGGATATCCCAGAAGCTCCTGAGAGACTGATGACGGACACCATTAACGAGCCCATCTTGCTATGTCGATTTCCTGTAGAGATCAAGTCCTTCTATATGCAGCGATGTCCTGAGGATTCCCGCCTTACAGAATCTGTCAGTTTGTGATTCAAATAGTATTAGTAATTTTGCTTTCTAAGGGGGTGGGGACTGCCACTGTAATAAGATAGAGTCATGGCAAATATTTCATTATACATCTGGCATGGCAGTATTTAAAGAAGTGGCCTTTGTCCTCTGATTGGGCTTAACATACCTTATTAAATTATAGGATTTGAATATTTGAGTATTACATGACCATAGTGCTCCTTTAGCTATGAGTTTAATTGTGATTTTCCTTGAAACTATAGCCTGGTAGTAACTGCATTTTATTTACTTGTTTTTATAGGTTGACGTGTTGATGCCCAATGTTGGTGAGATTGTGGGAGGCTCAATGCGTATCTGGGATAGTGAGGAAATACTGGCAGGTTATAAAAGGGAAGGAATTGACCCCACTCCTTATTACTGGTACACAGATCAGGTAAAAACAGTTTTGTGGGGGTTTTTTTAACACTCTTTTAAAATGTTTTCATTATAATAGTTCTGCATAAATTGGAATTTTTAAAAGGAGAGAATTCATTGTGGTACTTTGATGTGGGAATGAGCTGTATTCAGTTTCATGGTTATAATGTGGCATATAACTATTGCTAGTTTTGTCTTTGTCTAATAATATGTTGACTTGATTTGAAAAACTGCTCAGCTCTGGCCTTGCTCAATGCTACTGAGTTTTTAAAAATTTGTTGTTAGATCCTACCAATATCTAGTGCTGTCTCACATTTTCCTCTGATAAACAGCGACATTGACTTAGTTGAGAAGTTTGAAATTAGGGTGACACCTAATCCCTGGTTTATTTTTCATACCAAATCATTTCTATACACGTGGTCTATGAAAGCTTCTAGATTAAGGGTTGAATTCTTAACCACAATAAGCTAACTCATTTCACAGTAGAAAATTTTAAATATTTTAGACAAAATTTTAAACATCTATTCTTCTCTTTTTTTTTTAACAGAGAAAATATGGCACATGTCCTCATGGAGGATATGGCTTGGGCTTGGAACGATTCTTGACCTGGATTCTGAATAGATATCACATCCGAGATGTATGCTTATACCCACGATTTGTCCAGCGTTGCAAGCCGTAACTGATTCCTCCAGAAGCATTAAGGAACGAATATAGTTTATGAAGGGAACAGACTGCCTCTTAACAAAACAAAAACAAAAAGCCAAAATCTTCCCTTTTTTTATTCCATTGGTGTATAGCCATTTCTTTTTTCTCCCACAAAAAGCAGTCCAAATCATGTGAATATGCAGTGATGTCAGTGTTATCATTTTAAGAAACAATATCCATCACAAAGTTTGGGGGAAATATGTGGCATGTAACACTACAGTTGTAAGTCTATCCAACTATAGGTTATAATTTTTGCATCATATATACCGCATATATAATTAAACAGATTTTAATTATGATCTAAGACATTCCAGTAACTTAATCTTTCCGTCCTGTTAAGTGTAACTGGAATTCTTTATATCATTTTATTGTATAGGTGAGTTATAACAAACATCTTGGGGGAAAATTGACAATGTGGTGTAAAAATCTGCTAGTATTAGAACAGTGTAATTCATTGATAGATACTTGAATCAAACGAAGACAGTTTTGCATTTGTCATTAATCTTTTCTAATTCTGTAGAGCTACTTATAATTCTAAAGGGTACGAATTGATGTGGAGAACTCTGTAAGAAATGGGAAGTTTGCGTTAAAGGATTTGAAATAACAGCAAATTCTTTTTTTTTTTTGTTGTTCCTTGCATTAGTTTAAGCTAAAGAGGCAGAGTGATCTTCTGTCTTTCCTGGTAGTTTCTAAGTAATTAAGAATAAATAAGTTCCAAAAGAATTTGCAGCTGGAATTTTAATGACAACCGTAAGTTGCCGTTTGACTCTTCCCACACTGTGACTTTAGATCTAATCTGCTACCTTATTAACTCCTAGAAGCCTTATTGAATGGCCTCATTTCAGATTTGGTTAATTTCTCTCCCCAAATGCATGTCATGTATTCTCAATAGGCTGTATTCCCAGCAATCAATAAATGGACACACATAAGAACTATTTGCTGGCTTTAATTTTTCTAAAGCTGAACACCTCAGTCTTACATTGGTTTGTGTGTTTTGCATTTTTTTAGTCTTTTTATTTTTCATGATGTATATATGTGAAGTTAGATATTACTAAATTCAGTAGGTATTACTAAAAACACGTAATGAAAAGGAACAGTTTTTAAAAATTAGGTGTAGGTTCTAGTCGTGTTTTATAATCTTTTTTGTGTTATTTTTGGACACATTAGATTATATCCTATTTTTCTTTTTTTTTAAAGATTTTATTTATTTATTTGAAGAGAGAGACACAACGAGAGAGGGAACACAAGCAGGGGGAGTGGCAGAGGGAGAAGCAGGCTTCCCGCGGAGCAGGGAGCCCGATGCGGGGCTCGATCCCAGGACCCTGGGATCATGACCTGAGCCGAAGGCAGATGCTTAACGACTGAGCCACCCAGGGCCCCTATATTCTATTTTTCAATTATGTGAAATGACCGATGGAAATGGGGCATTTATAGTATATTTGGCCTGTATCTTTAAAATAAAAAATACTTGTAAGGATGTGAATGAGCTCTAATTGGATTCATCTAGGCAGTTTATTTGATCAGAGTTTAAGGAAGAGGTTAGACCCAATTAATCTAAATTTTAATTGTGCAAATGAATCGGGAGTTTTAAATATGGAGGGAGAGCTGTGGAATTAGGTCGGGATAAGAGCGTCAAGGTCATGGTGACCTGATGCCAAGAATCTGAGCATGGTGAGCAGCCAACCCCATACACGTGGATTTTTTTCCCCTTGACTGTGTCATTTTTGCTGCAATCTGGTGTCTCAGCCCCATCCCGTGCCCCCGCCATGTGTCCAGCACAGACACCCCAGTTCTGAGTTCCTGCTCCTATGGGACTCTCCTCTCAAGGCTCTTTCCTGATGTGGCTCTGAGGTCGATTCTTACACCAAAACCCTCTTTACCTTTGCTACTTGTGTAGCAGACCTGCTTGAGGTTTTGGAACCACATGGGAGGCTGATACTTCGGCAAATCGAATGACTTGGGTATTAACTTTCCCTCTTCCTGAGTGTCCTGCAGCCACTTCCAGCCACCCTGCTTTTCCCTTGTTGCTCAGCCACCCCCCCCACCCCGCACCTGCTTGTCTCTAGCATTTCCTAGTAATTTCTTTGTTAGTGTATAGAACAGTTCAACTCTATTAGAAGCAACCTTCCTACACACTGGAATCACTTGGGGACCTGAAAAATACCGGTGTCTGGGCTTTATCCCAGACAAATTGAATCCAAATTTCAGGGATGGGCCCATGATGTTTTTTAGAAGCTCCCCAGGCGAGGCTTTTGCAGAGCTAGGTTGACCATTACTAAGTAGCTCCCTGCTACTCCTAAACTCAACCTTAAGCCTCTCTTACTATCACTGTAGGTCCTCATTTAGTTATTTCCCATTAGTCCCTGGAGTTGAAACGGGAAACTTTGGGCAAGGCGAAGCCTGCTCATGATCGGCCAATGGCTACAAAAGCGCTCTATGTGTTTCTGTCTATCTTTCAAGGCATACTGAAAAGTTCTCCAAGTTATGACAGCTCCCACTCATGCAGGAGTGCCTTGGGTCAGGCCATGCCCTGTCCTGTGCTTTAATCCTCACAATAACCTGGGATAATTTGTTAGCCCTGTTAGCCCCGAGATAATGGCTGAGAAAGGTTAAAAACTTGCCCAAATAGGGTGCCTGGGTGGCTCAGTCGGTTAAGCATCTGGCTCTTGATTTTGGCTCACGTCATGATCTCAGGGTTGTGAGATCGAGTCCTGCATTGGGCTTGGCATGGAACCTGCTTAAGATTCTCCCTTAAGCCCCCAGCCCTTTTAGGGAAAAAAAAGGATGTCATAATATCCAAATACCGTAATAGTATTTGGTAATTGCTGGTGAATTAAATGATTGGGTTTCTTATGCTGAAATTTTTCTTTCTACCTCATGGATCATTACCATGTGATGGTAATGTGATGATTAGTGAGGAACATCAGGTAGCCATAGTTACTTATAACTTCCCATAGAAGCTTCTCCTGGAGCCTCTGTCTGCTTTAGTCTGAATGAACCACCCTGTGTTCTTGGCACGGTTATCCTGGGGTCATCTTTCACTCTCCCCTTTGCCTTTCTGTTTTGAACACCCTACTTCTGTATCGGACATTTATTTCCTATATCCCATGTTTCCCTCCTTGCCTCACTTCCTCGTTTTGGTGGTGCACATCCTTCAGTAGTTTACTGGGCAAGGGTGTGGGGAAAGAAAATTCACTGAGAAACTTGCATATCTAAACATGCTGTTAATCTGTCTTCATGCTCAAATCATAGTCTCCATATAAAAATGTGGGCTAGCAAGCATTTTCCCCTCAGGATTTCGAAGTCCTGGCTTCCAGTGTTGCTGCTGAGAATTCTCATACCTGGTCCTTGACGTATGACCTGTCTATTTTGGAAACCTGTCCCCACTCTTCCGAAATTTCATGATGCTATTTCTTGGGACTTTGCATCCATCCCACTGGGTGGCTGACAGGCCCTTCACATCCAGGAAATCATGCCCTTGAGTTGTGAAAAAGTTTCTAAAATTGCTTCATTGAAAGTCTCTACTCTCTTTTGCTTTCTTTCTAGAACTGCTACTATTCAGGTATTAGGCCTTTATTTATTTATTTATTTCCTTATTTCCTTATTTATTTATTTTTAAAGATTTTATTTACTTGAGAGACAGTGAGAGAACACAAGTGGGAAGGGCAGAGGCAGAGGGAGAGAGAATCCCAAGCAGACTCCATGCTGAGCGCAGAGCCTGACACGGGGCTTGATCTCATGACCCTGAAATCATGACCTGAGCAGAAACGAAGAGACGGATGCTTAACTGACTGTGCCACCCAGCCGCCCCTTCAGATATTAGGCCTTTTAAATGTTCTTTTATCTTTTATTTTGCTTGCTATTTTCTGGGAGTTAATTTTCCCCAATCTTTCTATTGGGTTTTTCATCTCTTAGAGTAAAGGGGAAAAAATTTTTTTTTAATTCTTACTCTGGCCTCAGAAAGTTCCTTCATGGTCTGTCATCCAGATTTTCATCCTGCATCTTCCCTGTTTCCTCCATATTCTCTTCTTCTGTTTGGCTGGGTCTCTGTTTCTCCTGTTAGAGGCTTTCCTCAGTTGTCAGGTGGTTAGTTACCTGCTGAGAATTCCCAGGAGGGGTGCAAATGCTTGGGTGCGAGGGTAGGAGACGTGCACCTGCTCCGCACTGCACCTGACCTCTTCAGGTCAGAGCCAGCTGTGGCTTCCCAGCAACATGACCTCCAGCCGGCTGCTGCCATGGGGGGACCTGGGCAGTCGGACTTCTTTATCCCTCTTTCAGTCCATCTCGTTCTGGCATCTCGCTCGTCATCCCTGCTTCCAGAGGTACCTGGTTCTGTCGATCCTGAACCGCCTAGGGATTCTGTCGTGTAAATCTCCATGGTTCTTGTCTTAGGATGATGGCCAGCGTAGGATTCGGTTCTCTGGGGTCTGCTAAATCATTAACCATGTATGTATCTGCCTTCCAGCTTCCAAAAGTCTGTTGCCATGATTCCCTTTTCTTCCCCCACCCCCATCCTTCTAGGTCTGTGCTTGAACGCAGACAAAACACCACCAGCACTGTCTCCTGTCTGCTCTCCCTGCCGCGCCTGTCTGGCCCCTGTGGCCTGCACGTGCTTGCTCAACTGTTTTCCCCAGAGCACAGCCCCGGACACTGACTGTCATGACTACCACCAATCCGTGAGCGTACGCACGAAGGTCCAAGTCCTGAGAACTTCCCAGCTTGCCCCTCAGCTTAACTCTTAATCCTTCCCATCTCTGGCGAGGTGGTGAAGAGAATGCCTCGCTCTTGGGCATGCTGTGCTTTTCTGCCTCCGTGGCCGCCCCTCCCGTGGAGGACATTCCAGTGCTCCTCGAAAGTTCTGAGACCACTTGGATAACAAAGCATTCCTTCCTCCTCTCAGTCTGAAATCATCACTGACTTGTATCAGGGAGACTTCTGCTCACCTCTTTCTCCCCCACTGTAAACAGATCGATTTATTGAATAAATAGAATAATTCCCTCCACCCCCAAATCTTAGCTGAGTGTGAAAGGCACATCTCTAGGCATCAGAATTGGAGGGCAGGGAGGTCCGAGGGTCTCAAAGCCAGGGCTGTTAGGTCAGGGTTGAGGGTTACAGTGGGAACTGAGCCCAGATAAAGACACAGAGAAGGTGCTTTTTAATTTTTTTAAAAGATTTTACTTACTTATTTCAGACAGAGAAGTAGCGAGAGAGAGCACAAGCGGTGGGGGGGAGGGGGGTGGAAGAGGGAGAAGCAGGCTCCCCGCTGAGCAGGGAGCCCAACACTGTGCTTGATCCCAGGATTCTGGGATCATGACCTGAGCCAAAGGCAGACGCTTAACCAACTGAGCCACCCAGGCGCCCTACGGAAAGCACTTTTTAAAAAGTTTTATTAAATTCCATGAATTTCCACAAAGTGAATGCATCCTGTACCCAGCTCCTAGAACGCCCATGCCCAGACAGGCAGAGAAAGGGCCAGACCCCTGCTTGCATGAAGCGGGGCCTCAAAGGGCTGGCTCTTCTGTGATAAGAGACCTAGAAAATTGGCCAAGGAACGCCAAGGAAGCCTGCCATCTGCCCAAGGTTCTGCGTAGGGAATGAAAGCTTCCTGGAAAGAGTCAACTCCCCTGATTCTTACACCCCTGCAAGGAACAGGCCTCCCAAGCCGAGAAATGAACACCATCCCCATCTAAGACTGGTGGGATCCCTGGATCCTTTCAGAGGCAAACCAGAAAGGCTCTTAGGATCCTTCCACGACCCAGGGAGCAGAGAACTCTGGGAAAAAAACCACTCTTTGCCCAATATGAGCTTTAAAAAAACCACCACTCAGAGGAGAAAATGAACGCCTTTGGTCAGGCAGTGTCTTAATATGGGCTCAGGAGCTGCCGTTTCTTTTCCCTACTGCAAAGTGAACCTTTGAAATGTAAACATGGATCACTCTGTTAGAGGGAGATCACCCAGTAGGACACAGTCTTTCATCACCTACAAAGTCCTGCATCATTTGGCCCAAATTTCTTGCCACTCACCCCACACACTCTGCTCAAGACACGTGCGTCTCCTTGCTGTTCCTCAAAGGCCTTGTTATGGATTGTGTCCCTTAAAAAGATATGCTGAAATCTGGGGCGCCTGGGTGGCTCAGTTGGTTGAGCGACTGCCTTCGGCTCAGGTCATGATCCTGGAGTCTTGGGATCGAGTCCCACATCGGGCTCCCTGCTCGGCAGGGGGTCTGCTTCTCCCTCTGACCCGCTTCCCTCTCGTGCTCTCTGTCTCTCATTCTCTCTCTCAAATAAATAAATAAAATCTTAAAAAAAAAAAAAAAGATATGCTGAAATCTTCACCTCTACTACTTGCAAATGTGGCCTTATTTGGAAATAGGGTCTCTGCAGATGTAATTAAGTTAAGATGTGGTCAATAGGGGTAGGCCCTTAGTCCAATATGACCAGTGTCCTTCGAAGAGGGGAAAGCTGTTACGAAAGGACAGACACATGGACAGAGATGGAGGCAGAGATCCAGTGATGCAGCTGCAAATCAAGGAACATCAAGGATTGCTGGTCACTCCCAGAAGCTGGGAAGAAACAGGGAAGGATTGTCCCCTACAGATTTCAGAGGGAGCATGGTCCTGCTGGCACCTTAACGCGGGAATTTAAGCCTTCTGAGCTACACATTTCCGTGGTTTTAAGCCACCTTGTGTGTGTTATTTTTGTTCCAGCAATCCTAGGAAACTAACAAGCCTCAAAGGTGTTCCTGCCTTTCTCATTCTTCTGCTTGCAGAGCCCTTCCACAGAGAGCCTCCCTGACTCCCCACAGGTCCCTGCTCCATGCCACCTCTGCAGAGATACCATGTCCAACGTGCACCCCTGAATAGCAACTTCTGCCCCTCTCTACTCCCTTGCCTCTTCTATTTTTCTTCATGGTCCCAGTCATACAAACATTAAATGGTATATCTGTCATTTATTGTATTCCTTGCCTTCAAAACTGTAAGTTCCGTGGAAGTAGAGACAGTCCAATTCTTTGCCGCAAACCCAGTGCCTAGCACGTGCCTGACGCAGGCAAGCTGTCCATGCATATTTGTTTCATAAATGAATGAGCTCCTTGAGAGTACAGTCTACCCTTTATGTTTTTATCCTCCTGTTGCCTGATACAATGCTTTGCTTATCACGGACTCTCAGGAAATGTGTACAGATGGACTAATAAACCCCTCATCACTCGTGGGCTTAAGGCTCTGCGTGGTGAAAAGAGGAAGTCAAAATGCACACCACATTGGCCTGTGTTGGGTGGCCTCTTTGCTGTAAAACAATTGTGGGGACCATCGATCCGATGTCTCTGAGTGATCGTTTTGAGCTCACCATTTGTCTGCCTCATCCAGCCACTGTTTCTCTTGTACTGCACACCGCCCCTTCTTGCCCTGTTGTTTTTCTGATTAAGGAGACAGAATTGAGTAATCTAAATTTAGTGTGTGTAGCTCAGAGGTGCCAATCATGACAAATAATGAATTAGGTGATCCCCCTGCCCTTCCCTTGAAGCATTGAGCTGAAACCAACAAGTTCATTTTATTTAGGACCAAAGGCTGAACTCAGAGTGTTGTCTGTGACAGGAGAGTGCTTTCTTCACTAATTAAGTCACCCGGGCTCAGACAAACCCTCTCCGGGGTGGGGGGGTGCAGCTTATCAGTTGGCCCAGAAACTGTGCCTTTGGCCTTCTGTTTGCTAAGGGAAGTGCTAGATACATTTGTTACAAATATGTAAGCCAGAAAAAAAATGCATTTATGTGTACATATGCACACACACACACACATATAAATCTCATATACTTTTATAAATTTCTTTAGCCTTTTAAAGATTTTTCTGGTTTTCTTAGTAAACCTACATTTAGAATTCACAATTTCTGGGGCACCTGGGTGGCACAGTCAGTTAGGCATCCACCTCTTGGTTTTGGCTCAGGTCATGATCTCAGGGTCGTGACGTCAGGGGCGTGAGATCGAGCCCTGCCACGAGGCTCCATGCTCAGCTCAGAGTCTGCTCTCTCCCTCTCCCTCTGCTCCTCCTTCTTGTCTCTCTCAAATAAATAAATAAATCTTTAGAATTCACAATTTATGGGTTAAGAGCTGTAGTTTCTAATCAGTTTTGAAAAGGACCTGTATAAAACACATTTTATTTGCTTTCATAAAAACATAAAAATTTACTTGTTGAAAAGCTATTATATTTGATGTTTGTAAGAAATGAGCCATAGATTAGAAATAATAATTTTTATGATACTCTCTGTTCTGGAAAAATAATGAAGTTCTGTTTCCATCTATGACCTTTGAGTCTTTATTTATTTATTTATATTTTTATTTTTTGATCTATGAGTCAATATGTGCATCGGGGGGGTTATACATGAGGGATTTTGAATGAATCTTTTTCAATTTAGTAAAAATGAAAGTAAAAGATGTAAATAAAATGTATGAAACAGGGCACCTGGGTGGCTCAATCGGTTAAGCGTCTGCCTTTGGCTCAGGTCATGATCCCAGGGCCCTGGGATTGATCCCCACGTTGGGCTCCCTGCTCAGCAGGAGCTTGCTTCTCTCTCTCCTCCCTGCTCCTGCTCTCTTCTTGCTACCTCTGTCTCTCTCTCTCTCAAATAAATAAAATATTAAAAATAAAATGTATGAAACGGTGCTAATTCATTTTTTTAAATGTTATTATGTTGATATATTTAATAAAGCACGTATTGCTAGTTCCTTTCTCCTCTCTGGTCAGATACCTGTCCCAGCTGTTGATTATGTGAGATTTTGGCACCTTTGTGCATCGTCACTAATCATGGGTATTTCCCTAGGAGGGGCCAGAAGACCCCTGTTATCTCTACCTTGCAGAAGGGGCACAGCCCTGGGGATGGAAGGGTGACTTATCCAGAGCCTTCCAGAGTAGCTGAGAAGAGCCCATGCATTTCAAACATCTAAAACCCTCAGTCTTTCCTAGTTCTCTGGACCTGTCTACACTTTGTCCAGCACAGCAGTTCAAAATGTAGAGCTTTTTTGTAGCAGCTTGCTTAAAAGAAATGGGTTTAAGCTTTAGGTAGAGAAGTACATTATAAAGATCACCTCTAAAGGGCAAAATAAATGAATATAATTTAATTATGAGAGTAGAGAGTTAGCAAAATATATAGGAAAGCAGTTTGGAACTTGGAGCAAGTTTTACTGTTCATTTCTCAGGGAACATCTCCTTTTTGGATCTGAAAGTCATGTAGGTAATATGAAAGACAATCCATTTAATGTGATATTTTACATTTGGCTTATAACCATAAGGAGGACCAACTTTAATAATAAACTAACTCGATTAGGAACATAAATTTTATGCTCCAGATAGGTGATTTTCAACTCAATCTAGACTCCATCTTCCCAGAATATTCCATGAAGCTTGCCCCCTTACTTCCTTCAGGCCTTTGTCCAGATGTCAGAACTTCTCTGACCCATCTATTTCATTTTTAAAAAAGATTTTATTTATTTATTTGTCAGGGAGAGAGAGCACAAGCAGGGGGAGTGAGAGAGGGAGAAGCAGGTTTCCCGCTGAGCAGGGAGCCCAACACAGGGCTTGATCCCAGGACTCTGGGATCACGACCTGAGCCAAAGGCACACTCAACCGACTGAGCCACCCAGGCGTCCCATCTATTTCAAATTGCATTAGCCTCCCTTTTCCCCAACTCCCTCATGTTGCTTCCTTCTTCTTTCTAATGCTTATCATCACTCAAAATAATACATATTCTGATTATTTTTTCTCTCCCTTAACCCCCACATAAGCCACTTGTCTGCTCTGTTCACGCTATTTTTCCAGTGCACTCAGTAGGTGGTCAATACTTGTCCAACGAATGAATAACGTCTGAGACCTTTCTGTTCCGAGGTTGGTCTTGTACTCCAAGATGCACAGAACAATGGGCAGGGTGGGCATGTGGAAGTGTGGGAATGCAGGAATGGCTAGAAATGAGGGAGGTGCCTGTCCCGTGTGCGGATTGGGGCCCCATAGCTATCTTGCAACCGTGCGCAGATGTACCCAGAAACTTCGCCATGCCATCCCTCCCAGAAACGCATTTGCTGGGCTGGCCTTCACTTTTCCTATGTTCCCCTTTTCTCCTGTTAGCCGTATAATGTTTGCTTTCTGGTCCCACCTGTCAAACTCGGCTATATAGAGATGCTACAGAGAACTTGAATAATATGCCATTCATGAGTGTCTCATATAAAACAATTCCTTTTCCTATTCTGAAAACCAAGCGTAACAAAACTGGGTCGGCACAGCTGTGCGGTAACAAGGCAAGCAAACCGGAGAACTGAGGCAAAAGCATCCTCCTATCTCAGGAATAGTACTGGAAATGTCTGGAAAGTCCTTTGCTCAGTTGTGGCTGCGGTTCCTGACTTGGCCAGGTTGGCAGTCGCAACCAGGGCGTTCGTTCAGGGTGAGCCGGGGCCGAGCGGGGCTCCAGGGCGGGGACCTGCCGCGTGGTGGGGCGCGGCCGCTAGCGCGCACCCGGCCCCTAACCCCCCGGGACCGCCCGGCGGCGGGGCGGGCTCCCGCGAGGGGCGTGTCTTCCCTGGCCCCGCCCCCGAGGCGCCGGCCCGGCCGGCAGCGAATGAGCCGGTGCGCCGCGAGGGCTCGGGGGACAGCCACGCGAGATAAGGCGGCCTAGGGCGGCAGTGCCAGCAGCTCGGCGCCTTGGGGACCGACACCCGATCGCGCCACCGCGGGAGGAGCCCGGGTGCCGGGCCGAGGCTGCTCCGGGAATGCTTTCAGGCGGCACAAACATGGCTGCGGCCGTGCGAGCTGCGAGCGCCCTGCTCCGCGACCGGCGTAAGTGAGGCTGTGGCGGCCGCCACCGCCGCCGAGGTCACTGCGACGCCCGGGGCAGCGGGCGGGGGGCAGCTAGCGCCGGGCTCCGCCGCCCTGGGGGCTTCCGGGAGCGGCGCAGGAGGCTCCGCGGGACGGGGCGAGGGGCGCCGTGGAGGTGGGACGGGAAAGGGGTCGTCCCCTGGGAGGGCGAGAGGGGGGCAAGTGGGTCATCTGGGGGCCCTGGGGCACCGCCGGGGGGGTGTCCTGGAGCACCACCGTCAGCTGGGTGGCCATGAGCAGTGCCGGAATTTGCCAGGGCCTTAGTTCTTATCTGTAAAATCAATAATGAGAGTCACGGGGTTGTTGTGAGCATTACGGGAGGGAGCGTGAGTTAAGGACCTGACTTAACTGAGGACATCTGTCCTGGGGTTCCCTCCCTTGGGAGGGAGGTCGCAGTGTGCCCACTGCTGCTGAGTGGTGACTGGACACAGACCGGACTTATTTTTTCCAAGTAGTTCCACAGTTCATCAGTCTGGTGCCTACTGAGAGGGAATGGAGAGAATCCACTTTGAATTTCCTTATCTTTTTTTTTTTTTCTTTTTTTTTTAAAAGATTTTATTTATTTATTTGACAGAGAGAGAGACACAGCGAAAGAGGGAACACAAGCAGGGGGAGTGGGAGAGGGAGAAGCAGGCTTCCCGCTGAGTAAGGAGCCCGATGCAGGGCTCAATCCCAGGACCCTGGGATCATGACCTGAGCCGAAGGCAGACGCTTAACGACTGAGCCACCCAGGCGCCCCTGAATTTCCTTATCTTATTACAGGTGTCTTTGTGAGGAAAATAATGAGGACCCAGTTTATACTGAGGGTCAGGCCACTCAGGGTACTGGAGCAAAGGGCATTATTTTTTAAGAAGAGGAAGCGCAATGCTGGTAACAGGGCTGAAAGATGTATTGAATTAATGTTTTCTTCCTTTGGCCCTTTCTGTGGCAAAATCTGACACGTTCTACATTTGAGGTCATAGAACAATTTGAAAAACTTTAAATGATTTGTTGTCTTATAGGTGACTAAGTGGAAGGATTCAGAAACCATAATGAAAGTGGATTTGAAGTCAATTGAATTATGGACTCTAATTTTATGAAGTAGTTATAATACTTTAATCATCCTTTTGAAATGAAGGAATTAACATTATCTGGGTTAGAAAAAATTGGGTAGTATTACTGAAAACAAATTCTGAAAGTAAAAGTGTAAAAGCAAAGTTTTACACCATGTATCAATAAGAATCAGTAGGAAGCTCCCTGGGGTGGGCCACGTACTGTGTATACTATATATATATTTAAATTAGAAAGTTGGTAGATTAATGAATTACTGTTTTTTGTTTTTGCCTTTTCTTTCCAAATTTTCTACACTAAGCATCCATGTCTTTCATAATTAGAAAAAAATTTCTGGAATAATAAAAAAAGTATTAGTATTTAAATTAAAGACACTAGAACATTTTGGTGCCATACCAGAAAGTAATTCTTTTTTTTTTTTTTCCTTATGTTAATCCCCATACATTACATCATTAGTTTTAGATGAAAGTAATTCTTTTTTGAAAGCCTCCCCTCCCCAAGTGTTTATTAATAGCCACCATATAGTACATTATTTCTGTTAATTTTTAAAATGTACCTTTTTTAAAGATTTTATTTATTTATTTGACACAGAGAGAGAGACAGCGAGAGAGGGAACACAAGCAGGGGGAGAGGGAGAAGCAGGCTTCCCACTGAGTAGGGAGCCTGATGTGGGGCTTCATCCCAAGACCCTGGGATCATGACCCGAGCCAAAGGCAGACGCCCAACTGACTGAGCCACCCAGGCGCCCCTAAAATGTACCTATTTTTATAAGTACCTTTTGAAATAAGCCTCATCTCCTATGTGATAGAAAAGGGCTCCATTATATATTTAAGTACTTGTGTGCCTTTATACCCTCCTTTGCCCCACCCCTAAGCATCCAAAATATAGTAATTTGGTTTTGGAGAACCAGTTGATACCCATGAACTTAAGTCACAGATAAACTTTTGAATACTTCACCTTTTGGGTTTGTCCAGGAGTTAGGAAGTTTTGCTTTCTTTATATTCTGCATTTTCTTAGTTTTATAGCCTTTATGGTTTGCAGGCCTTCCGCAGTTCATGTAAAAGTAGGATTAGAATACCTGGTCTTAGTTCATAAGTGGACAAGTCCCTGCTACTGAGTATTCTTCTTGCTTAACCATATGCATTGTGCCTGGCACTGTTCTTGGGGCTGGACATAGATTTAAAAAATTTTTCCTAATCTTCACAGCGGCCCTGCAGGGTTGGCCTTATCACCATTTTACAGAGGAGTAAAGTGAGGCTTGGAGGAGTTCTTTGAGTTGCCCAAGTACTGCTACACAGCCTGTTCGGCGCTATCTGGGATTTCCACCAGATCTCTCTGGCTCGAACACATACGCTCTATGCCACAGTGAGCTGAGTATATTGAGGAATCCCCATTGGTCCTTTGTTTGAATAATTAAACAACTTTAGCTACAAGTATACAAATCGTTTGGTCAGAGTTTACTCTTTGTTTCTCTGGAACCTTCAGATCATTAGGGGACAGGAGTATCATAGAGAAGTTTTTGAGAGGTGGGTCCTGAGCACAGAGGACCCATTATTAGCAGCATTGCCCTGAGAATTTGTTCAACCACAGAGGATTGTGTAAGTGGAGGGCATGGCAATAGATCAGCAGCTTGAAAAGCTACCAGCTCCCAAATTGTCCTAGGAAGTACTGATGTACTAGTTGACGACTCCAGTCTCACCCTGATTCCCTTCTGCCACTTTTTAAGATTCACAGGGGGAAATCTTATTATCAGCAGTCAAATCATGTAATGCCCAAATTCTATTCTGATATCCCATGGAACCCAGTATAATCTCATTCATATAAGGAATTGCAGACATGGTGGCATGATTGAGAACCTGGTTAAATCTCATGCAGTTCAAAATTGAACTTGTCTAAAATAAGGAGATGTCGGTTGGTTTGAGACTTCATTTGAGCAGAATTGAACTTCTTTATGTCAATCTTTTGCACTTCCACTTTGAGTTAATAAGGACTGTTCAGCACAAGCTCATGTAATTGGCTCTGTTGGGATTGTGCACAATATGGATAGTTGGAAATCTAAGGGGCCTGGAGATACCATTCTCCTATATCTTATAGACAGGGTAGGTGAAAAAAAATCAGAGCAGATGTAGTCCCTGTGCTCTAGACACTTACAAATGAAACGAATGCCAGCACTAATCATATATGGCAGGCGCTGTGCAGAGTGCATCACTAGTCTTATCTGCTGTAATCATCACAAGGATCCTGGTGGCAAGGTGTCATCATTTTACTGGGGAAACTAAGGCTCAGAAAGAGTATAGCCTGGCCCCAGTACATTACTAGTAAGTGGCAGAGCTGGATGCAGTCAGGTCTGCTGGTCCACAGCCTGAGTTCCTCACCCAGACCTCTGACTCCTAAGTAGGAGGAGGGTAGAAGGAGACTGATCTCAAGCTGGTTTCAGACCAGCTGGTTTGAGAGCAGGGAAGGGAGAGGTCACGTGTACAGTGTGGGGCACAGCAGTAACCACAGTCCCACATTGCCATCTTGAGGACCTACTGTAGAGCTTCAGTTTAATTTCACTGTATGTCGTTGAAGGATGAATATTCTTCACGCTACAGCTAAGTAGGGCCCATGGACTCCTCAGTTCAGGTGGCTTCTCCAGGCCCACACCTAACTCTTGTGGGGGCCAGGACAAGAGTGCAGAGGGAGACCCACATATCATGTGTGGGATAGCAAGCTAACACGCTGTGAAATATGTTCTCTTCTCCACTCCTGGCGACTAGACCTTCATCACGCCGTGGAGGGGTGCACTGTTGAACTCTTCAGAGTGCCTACAGAAATGTCGCGGCCTTGGGAGAGCTGCCTCTCGCCTGTAGGCTTCCCTGCTTCTCTTTGCACCACCGGCTCTGCCCCGCATGGTGAAGAGTCTTGTGCATGCACCCGAGTGGACGCTCCAGTCTGCATGTTCAAGCTCTGTTCTTGCCCCTGCAAATAGCTTCCCTTCAGGTCAAGAACTGCTTGCGCTGACGGCACCATCAGGCTCAGGAGGCGAGATCTAGGAAGGAAGGAGGCCTGTGCAGACCCTGGCAGTGGGTGTGGGGCTCTGGGGACAGGGAATTCTGGGGTTCTAGGTCCTGGGAGGCTGGTCAGGAATGTGAGCTGTGGACTCTGGGGTCCATGAATCCTTGGCTGTGCTGACTGCATACCCCGTGGGGGGAGCTGCAGCAGGAGGAGGGCCAGAAAGGGCCCTCTGAAGTGGAGCCCTTGGCCTTGTCAGGGTCCAAGGGCAGTGCTGGGGTTCTCAGCACTGGTGCTTTTTTTTTTTTTTTTAAGATTTTTTTTATTTATTTGTCAGAGAGAGAGTGAGAGAGCACAAGCAGGGAGAACAGCAGGCAGAGGGAGAAGCAGGCTCCCCGCCGAGCAGGGAGCCCGATGCGGGGCTGGATCCCAGGACCCTGGGACCACGACCTGAGCCGAAGGCAGACGCTGAATGACTGAGCCACCCAGGTGTCCCTAGCACTGGTGCTTTAAGGGAGAAGGCTTACAGGCAGATGAGGTCTGTGCAATTGACAATGGGAAACTGGCTCGACTGCCACTCCCTAAGTCAATGGCTCTTAGCCTGTCGGGCAAGCTTCTCGCCCTTTGTATGAGCGGCACGCTGCTGCCAGTAACTTCCAGAAACGGGCAGTGGTTTCCATGAAGGATCGTGTCAGAATCTGCCGAGGCAGAGTGAGGAGGTGTGTTTCTAAAAAGGCTCCATGCAGGTCCTGATACGCTATCCTAGGGGGTGCCCCCACCCCCCGGTCAGAGGGATTGTAAGTGCCTTTACCCATGTGCAGAGAAATGCTGGGAAAATCGCCTTCGCTACAGCATCTCTTTAAATTTTAAATCTGGGACTGATGCTCTGAGGACTTCTTCCAAAGTAATTACTTCCCCGCTAGATTTCATGCTGTTACTTTAATTTTGCCACAGTGGTGCATGGCGGCCCGAGGACCTGCCAGCCATGGAGGGGCCAGTCGATTGGAGCCACGGCGGCCGCTGCCACAGAAACAGCCCAACGTGGCAGAAGCCCAAAACCACAAGTTCAGCCGGGGAAGAGGTATGACTCTAAGTTTAGGTACTAATAAGAATTTCTTTTTGTGGATGCCAACACCAGTGAGTGGCTACGAGCAGCCTGAGGAGGAAAGCTGCGGGGGAATGCCAGTATGTAAGGAGTGGGGTGTTGTTTTCTTGGCTTTCTTTCAGTAACTGGAAAACTGCAGGTCTCTCTCTCTTTCTCTCTTTCATACACCCCCCCCCCACCAAGGTTTTAAATTTTTTTTGAAATTTTTTACAGATTAAAAAAAAATTTTTTTTAAGATTTTATTTATTTATTTGACAGAGAGAGAGAGACAGCGAGAGAGGAACACAAGCAGGGGGAGTGGGAGAGGGAGAAGCAGACTCCCCGCTGAGCAGGGAGCCCGATGTGGGGCTCGATCCCAGGACCCTGGGATCATGACCTGAGCCGAAGGCAGACGCTTAACGACTGAGCCACCCAGGTGCCCCTAAAATTTTTTATTAAAAAAATTTTTTCCAGCTTTATTGGGGTATGATTGACAAAGAAAATCCCACCGGGCTTTTGTTAAAGGACACATAGCTCAGTACAGTCTGCAAATCATGTAGGAATTTAGTCCTGGAATATGTCATGTAACACAAATTATATGTATTGCTGGAAATGTATTTACGAACCTAACATAATTACACCTATAAAATGTAGGTCGTGTAGAGGATAAAGAATAACTAATCTGTCAAGAATTTATGTGGTAAACTCTGCCCGTTGTTTTTCACTGTTAACACAGTGAACAAAATTAGAACTGACATAATATGATTTGCGATTTATTAAAGGAATAAAGTATCTGTTCCGTACTTCACCCCTGCTGTTTGCTGGTGGGCGTCAGCGGGCATGGCAGGCACGGCGTTGTTGTTGGGTGTCCTCTTCCATAGCAGAAGCCACAGCCCTTCTTAAGTCTTCCTTGGTACAGACGCAGCACAAGACTCTATAAGGCAATTCTTTAGATGAGTACACAGAAATAGCACACTTCAATACTAGCAGGGTTAAAGAAGGAAAGTCGCTGTGAACTATTAACTCCTTGACCTTTCTTCTAGACAAGATGTTCCATGAAAGCAATACAGCTATGAAAATGAATAGTCTTATTTTGGGTTTGTTATTTTTCATTGTGTGAACACTGAGTAAACTGAGGTTTTGGGGGGATAGAGCCTTAGGCAAAGTGTTGAAACCTTTTCAAGGGAGAAGTTTTAAATTTATGCTATTTATACTTTTACATTCAAACAAAGGGAACTTGACATTCAGAGCTTGGTGTCAGATGGGCTGTGTCTGGAGGGGAGGAGAGACAGAGTGACCCTTGCTAAAGCTTTGCACTTCACATTCTCGCAGAGGGTGTCAGACTAGGGCAGCTAATGCGCCATTCATCATGCACAACACAGTTTTGAATTAAGTGCATGTGTATTTAGGTATTTCAAATCGTGTGCATCTCTTTCATGTGTAACATCATCGTGGTTTACAAAACATGAGTTTGCAGGGCAGAGTAACATCCAATTTAAAGCCACTCTTGTTCTGAGCTCAGGTGTTACAGATGAAAAACAGTTCTAAATCTCGTTTGCACATTGATACCCTCTGTGGCTTAGGTAAGTCTCTTAGCTTGGGGTTTCTTAACCAGTAATCTGTTAACTGGCAGCAATCCATGGAAAAATGCGCTTAATTTATTGTGAGTCACAGATTTTGAGGGTGAGAGACAGGATCCCAGAACACTGGTGGTCTAAGTAGAAAGATTAAGGGAGTATTACAGTTTCACAATATAATGAATCTGGAATTTTCAGGTACCAAGAAAAGAAAACTAAATACCAGCTTGTTAATTCATCGATAGGATTTCTGGTCAGAGGAGGTGGAAAAGTTGTAGGACAATGACCGTCTTCCAAAATAATTGCTTGGTTTTGTAAAAAGGAGGGTAAACCCTCTTCCTCTAACTCAGTGGTTCTCAGTAGAGGGAGGGGGGAACCCTCCGCTCCCACTCCCCAGACATAGTCGGCGATGTCTGGGGACGTTTTTGGTTGTCACAACTCAGGTGGGGTGTGTGCTGTTGGGGCAGATCCATAGACCCATCTAGCAAGTAGAGGCCAGGATGCTACGAAACCCTGCATCGTACAACACGGCCCTCCACAGCCAAGGATCATCCAGCCCCAAATGCCCATAGTGCCAAGGAAGAGAAACGTTGGCCTAGGACGATGTGAAGAGTGAACCTAGTTCCTCCTTATGATGGGCTCTAAATGGGAAGATCCCTGACTTCACTGGAATGCAACATACCCCTTACCCCAGGAATTGGTTCTTATTTTGAAAATTCAGGCTGAGAACTGATTTCTGCCTCATTCCCCTGTAGTGTGTTTGCTCAAAAAACAGTTTCCACGTGTATACATTTGACACCCTCTGCTGCCTCACATTATCACCAAATGTTAGTGTTTGTTTAAAAATTGCAATTAAACTGTCCTCGTGATCTCATTGGCTTTAGAACACATTAGGAACAGTCTTCCAAACAAGAGCCATCTCGGCAGGATCGGCTCAGTCCCTGCAGCAGTTTGAGGTGGTCTTGATGTAGGAGGGTTAGAAAGTGGGACCCCTCCGCATTTGTAATGATGGTGTTTTACATAAACCTCAGTCTGGTCCTTCTCAGCTGCTTTATCAAAGAGTGAATGGAGACTACATTCAGCCATAAGAAGGAAAGAATACTGATTCATGCTATCACATGGATGAACCTTGAAAATTGTATGCTAAGGGAAAGAAACCAGATACAAAGGGCCACATATTATGTGATTCTATTTCTACGAATAGGCAGATCCATAGACCCAGAAAGCAGGTCAGTGATTGCCAAGAGTGAGCAGGAGGGAGAATGGGGAATGGCTCTAGTGGGGGGGAATATTCTTTCAGGGTAATGAAAATGTTTAGGAATTAGATAGTTGTAATGGTTGCATAACTTGGTGCATGTATTAGAAACCACTGCATTGTATTTTGACGTGGCAGATTTTATGATATGTAAATTATATCTAAATTTTTCCAAATGCAAAAAAAAAAAAGTGCAGGAATGGAAGAAATACTCCTTGTCCTTTAGTGTCTGCACCTGCAGGCTCTTTCACTGCCGTCACAGGGCTACTGTTCACAGGAACACACGGGCCTCCCGTTCTCCAGGCTCTCATCTCTGGCTATGACCTCAGAGTTCCAAGTCTCCAGCCTTGGGCTGCTGGCGGCCACCCGAAGCATGTGAGGGGCACTTGGTCCCACTCTGGCTCCATCTTGCGCCCTGAAGGGGTGTAGGAATGGAGAACTCATCTTGACCTGGCTCACGTTAATCTGTGCAGGCTCCAGAGCTGCTCTAGATTTTAGAGGTTTAGAGTTTGCATAGTCCTTTGGTTTATTTAACTTCCCCCAAACTGCTTGATTTTTTTTTTTTGCTTCTTCTGGCTCATTCAGTGCTGGACCTATTTGAATAAGTTAGAGCAATTTCTTGCAGGAATCCCCTAAGCAGTGGCTCTAGATGGAGGATGGAGAGGTGAGTGCCACATGAGACGTGTACTTTATCGTAGCAGGAGACACTGAAGATGGAGTAAAGGCAGGCTCTGGAAAAGGCAGCAGAGTAGCAAGAAATAATTTGTCAGTAGTAATTTAACGTAATAATTAAAGAGAAGGGAGCAGGTAAAGAATTAGAGATGGGCTGGTATTATACTGTGGAGGTTTAAACTTCTGGGAAGCCCATGGCTTCTCTGTGTATCATAGAATTTCTGTGTACCAGATCATGCTAAATAACTAAGTACGCTATCTTATTTAATTCTCAAAACAACCTTTTGAGGTAGTTGGTGGACTCTCTATCTTATAGATGAAGAAACTGAAGTTTGGAGAGACCAAGTCATTTGTGTATTCATAAGGCATTCACATGAACAGTTTTTCCAGCCTCAGGACAATTGTAGATTTATACCTTGGCTCTCAGTCCCTAAGGAATGGGATCTTTGTTCAGGACTGACCGTTTAGTGGAGAAACGTTTCGAGCCCAGAGAAGACCAGCGTCATGGATGAAGCTAGGAGACCGAGGTCAGAGTCAGAGCTGGGACCGTGCGGAACCAGAGGCCTGGTGTGTTCCCAGATAGGTAGCCATGGGATGCCAGTGCACAGCTCTATAGGTCTGTACCTTTGCTTTGAACAGATTGGATGTGAGTTTGCTAGCTGAACCAAGATTGTACCCTAGAGGAGAAAAATAAAAAGTTACAAATCAACCATTGCATTTTGTTTTCTGTAGGAAGCCCAAAACTGGAATATTAATGCTAAACATGGGAGGCCCTGAAACCCTGGGAGATGTTCACGACTTCCTTCTGAGGCTCTTCTTGGACCGAGACCTCATGACGCTTCCTATTCAAAAGTAAGACACGTTAAGTACCTGTGCTTCTTCCTAACTTGTGCAGTGCCTCTTGCCTTACACGTACCTCGGTTCTTTAGTTTCACAAAATAAATGGTTTTAATGCTTATCTGGTAGTGGCTAGAGCAGCATTATTATTTTCTTAGGTATAAGAAGGATTTGAGGGGCGCCTGGGTGGCTCAGATGGTTAAGCATCTGCCTTCGGCTCAGGTCATGATCCCAGGGTCCTGGGATCGAGCCCCGCATCGGGCTCCTGGCTCGGCGGGGAGCCTGCTTCTCCCTCTCCCTCTGCCTCTCTACCTGCTCATGCTTTCTCTCTCTCTCTCTGTATCTCTGTGTCTCAAATGAATAAATAAAATCTTTAAAAAAAAAAAAAAGAAGGATTTGATATTGCAAGAATTGCAGGAGAGAGAGAAAGCAAGTTGGGGAGGGGATCCTCCTTGAGCCCTTTCCTCCCCAGAGCTCTGGAAATCGCAGTTGTCTTGACACAACTGATGTCCCTTTAAAGATATTACAGATACATTTGTACTTGGCACTCAGGGAAGCAGTGATTAGTATTCATTCATACTGTGAATATGGACGGTGACTGCCTCTTTTCTTTCATCCTTCCCTCCCTCCTTCCTTCTCTTCTCTTTTAAAATAGGCTTTTGTAATGAAAAATTTATACATGCATATGATAAAAAATGCAAATAGCAGAAAAATGTTCACAGTAAAAAGCAAGTGTCCCTTTCCTTGGGACTCCAGCCTTCCAGTTACCCACCTGGGAGGTTACAGATGTAACCAGAAATAGAGAAGTCTGTAATTGTACAGATGTCTTTCTGGTTACATTTAGAAATAGTTCATGCATATGCAAGCATATACATAACTTTATTTATAGATATATAGGTATATATGCACATATATATCCTCCCTGTTCTTTTCAACACAAATGTGAATGTACTTATGTACATTATTTAACACTTTGCTATTTTCTTTTTTTGAAATTTAACAATGTATCTTGGAGATTGTTCCGTAACAGATTATATAGATCTGGTTTTTTGTTTGTTTTTTGTTTTTTCCCCACGACTGTATAGATAGTTGCATTGTCTGGTCATACCTTAATTTATTTAACCTGTGGCTCATGGTGGACATTTACGTTGTTTACGTATTACAGTGAACATTCATGTGGTTTGTGTACATCTTTGCTCACATATGCAAATGTATCTGTGATTAATACGCATTTTCTTAAAGTAAGAGGAATATATGCCTCCTAATGTCTTCTATATCCCACTTCCTACTAGGTGTAGGATCAGGAAGTGTTAGGATAGTGGCCAGCATGCACCTAGGGTCTGTGCCTGCGCGTTTGGTGTCCTGAATCTTCAGGCTATGTTGCTAGAATAACACGTGGGGCAGATGTGGCTACTCCTCAGAGAGTGTTTAGTTTTCTCTCTCTACTTGAGGCCAAAAGAGCTGGCTGTTTCTCACTCAAAGCTTCTGTTTTTTTGTTTTTTTTTTTTAATATTATTTATTTGACAGAGAGAGAGAGCGAGAGCAGGAACACAAGCAGGGGGAGTGGGAGAGGGAGAAGCAGGCTTCCCGCCGAGCAGGGAGCCCGATGTGGGACTCGATCCCGGGACTCCGGGATCATGACCTGAGCCGAAGGCAGACGCCTAACGACTGAGCCACCCAGGTGCCCCCAAAGCTTCTGTTTTTAAAGGCTTGATCTTCTTAGGCTCTTCTTACAATTTTGCTTATCTTTTCTATCGAGTAGTTTCTGAGGTTGCTAAGGTGGAATAAAATCCACTTACCTACCTGTTAAATGATTTAGTAAGCTGGCACCAATCATCGCCAAACGCCGAACCCCCAAAATTCAAGAGCAGTACCGCAGGATTGGAGGTGGGTCTCCCATCAAGATGTGGACCTCCAAGCAAGGAGAAGGCATGGTGAAGCTGCTGGATGAGTTGTCCCCACACACAGGTACAGCGCTTCTTAATCAGTATCTCACTAGGCTTGTTCTTGCAAGTTAGATATGAAGTCCCAAACACTAGTGGATGGCAGATGCGGTTCTCTGTATCTGCAGTCCTTGATCTGTGGGGGTTTCTGTATGATGCATGGTCCCTTAACTCCGTTCTTAAGGCATTATCCTTTGTCCTTGGCTGTATAGCCTGTTATTCCTTATGCTACAGAGGAAAGAGCTAAATTTGGAACATTGGTTCAAAAGGAAGTTTGAGGGGTGTGTTAAATTGAGCTAGATTATAAGGAAGAGGCCACATACCATGAATAAAAGATGCATATCTCATTGCCCCCCCCCCGGGAAGAAATCTTTGGGAAATGGATCAGGGCTGCTGTTAGTGCCTTTCCTTCTGTGCAGACGGCTAATTAGATGAGCAGAGCAGAATTGGCTAGCTCTTGTGGAAGCCGTGAGACCGTAAGCAACTTTCAGCAACCGTCCTCGGCTCTAGCAACACCGGCTAGTGTGAGGTGCTAGAGGATTGGTGTGGCTGGTAACCGTCCTCTGAGAACCTCGAATGCAGAAGGATAATGTGCAGAATGAAGCACTAACTGCATGAATGAATTGTAAGTGCCATATTTAGCTGCATTCAAGACACATTCAAGATTGCAGGACACACCATTGTTCACACACACACACACACACACGAAACTCTGCCGGTTAATTTTATTTTATTTTATTTATTTATTTTTTTAAAAGATTTTATTTATTTATTTGAGAGAGAGAGAATGAGAGACAGCATGAGAGGGAGGAGGGTCAGAGGGAGAAGCAGACTCCCCGCCAGCAGGGAGCCCGATGCAGGACTCGATCCCTGGACTCCGGGATCATGACCTGAGCCGAAGGCAGTCGCTTAACCAACTGAGCCACCCAGGCGCCCCTGGTTAATTTTAAGACGGCATCTGTTGCAGATGTGGACCAATATGAGAAATGTTAAACCAAGAAATGTGCATGTAAGGTGCATGAAATACATTAATTAACAGTGCATTTTGGGGCTCCAGAATGAGGGACAGGAGTGTGACACAGTGGGGAGCCTCAAGGACAGCCACCCCTCCAGGCGGGACCAAAAGCATTTCACTCTGCTCTGAGAAAACACCATTGAGTGTCACCTCAAGCTGCTCTTGGAAGCCACTGTTTCCCGTCACATACAGGGACAGAGGCTCTAGCTCAGCTCAGCTCACTTGGAAAATTGTTCAGTCATGCTTCTGAACATCGGTGTGCTTCCTGCCTTCGCTGGTGGCTCAAGGGCATTTCTTATACAATTCAGCCACTCGTACTGCAATGTGTCTTGAAAACATTAGGTGAGGGAAACTTGGCTGTGCCCTACTCACACCTGCCTGATAGAGAACAAGCCCTCTAGTCATTAACAGTTTATCAGTATAAAAGGTCTAGTGTGAATCAGATCTGCAGTTGCTGTGCTGTCTTCAGTGGAAAAAAAGAAGTGGCAAGATGCCATTTTTGTCTGTTGATGTGGTAGGATCCATCCAGTATTCCAGCAGAGCTGTTAGCCTTGAGCAAGGAGTACAGATGGAGGGCATCCTTCTCACCTTCCCTCTCTCTCTGGTGAGGCTGCTGGGTTGTCCAGATCAGACAGACCAGCCATGGCCTCAGCCTCCCGGGTTGGCTTGGAAAGAGTCCCGATTTATATCACTTACTATCAAACATCTGATTATTTTAATCTGTGGCCATCTAGTACAAAGGAAGTTACATCATCTAGATTCTAGGATTATTCCCTGCTTTGGTAGGGACCAAAGAATAGTAATATCCACTTCATATTTTCATAGTCAGAATTGTAAGTGATTTTTAAAAAAATCAGTTATTAAGCATTCCATCTTATGGAGGCATATGAGAAAGTAAAGTCTATTATTCTTCATTATAATTTGGGGATAAGTTTAGGGTATCCATGAAGTATATTCAGCTCAGTGGCTTGCCTGTCCAGTCACTAAATCACTACTAATGTGACGGGAAATCATCTTTCCTCCTTTCTCACTCCATTTACTTGCCCATTTGGTTGCTCACGTAGCTGCTCTTTCACGCATTATTTCCCACTTGCATCCATTCTTCCATCCAGCCAACCACCAGGTATTTGTAAGCACTGACCACACTCAGGTACAGTATAGTGATGAGGGATAAAGTAGTGACTAAGTCACACCCTTACCTTCATGGAGCTGAGTTACCTGGTCATTTTCATTGAGGCAGGGAGTAAATTGTCTTAGGGGCTAATTTTTTTTTTTTTTTAAAGATTTTATTTATTTGACACAGAGAGAGAGAGATCACAAGCAGGCAGAGCGGCAGGCAGAGGGAGAGGGAGAAGCAGGCTCCCCATTGAGCAGGGAACCTGATGTGGGACTCGATCCCAGGACCCTGGGACCGTGACCTGAGCCGAAGGCAGATGCTTAATCGACTGAGCCACCCAGGCGCCCCTTAGGGGCTACTTTTAGTTTCTCTGGATCTGGGAGGCTCGTCCAGATCCTGGTCCTGGGAGGGCTTTGGTACTGATGACCCTTTGACCTATCACTGCCCTCTGGCCCACACTTGGGACCCTCAGAGCAGGCAGGTTAAATCGTTGCTCTCTCCTACATGGTAAATGACCACCTAACGGTTTTGGCAGACCTGCTCTGGGGGTATGGTAGAGATGCTTGGTAAGGCCCAAGACTGTCCACTCGGTCATTCATCAGTGGCACCCTGAGTGCCCTGCACTGTTCGATACTGCTTTTCAAAGTCAAAAAACATGGTTTCTACTTATGAGAAGCTTCCAGTCCAGGGACACCCTGCGATTACAGCCTAATCTGCTTAAGGGGCAGAGAGAAAATCTTTTAAGATTTACTGGAGAGATGCTATACAAAATGGGTAGGAAGGCCAGTGATCACACAGAATGCAGATGGAGGAAAAATGAAATAGTCTCAAGGTTTGGAAACTGCTTTGGGGGAGCTTTGTGCTAAAGACCAAGATTATCAAGTGTGGCTCTGCCAGGAGCTCACCCAGATTAACTAGAAAGAGGTTCCTTGTCCTGTTACTTAATGCGTCGCAGAACGGACCCGAGCCAGCTGGGAAGACCCCGGCCCCTCACCCGCTTCGTGTGGCTTTTCCTTCCTGCTTTCTCTGTCCCTCCCTCCATTCCTTTCTTTCTCCTTCCTCTTCCCTTCTCATATGTTCACACAAAACCATAAAGTATACTTTTAAACTATGTCTATTTGTTTATTTCTATTGGGAAAAATTCTCTTTAGGCAAAACAGTGTGATGATTACGAACAGAAATGTTTCAAACTCTCATTTTTAGGGAAGTAGTTGTTGCTTAGTAGCTGTTATAGAAATTTCAGCTTGCACTGGCTTTGTGTAAAATTGACTATTAAGTCATACGGTCAGTTTAACGAGGGAATATAACTTGGAATTTTTTTCATAGGATTACACCACATTACAGGAATTGAGGGAATAGAGAAGGAAAATAGATGAGAAGTGTAATCACTTTATGAAAGTTTAAATCTCAAATACATTTAAAAAATGATGGTTTGGTTATGTAGACTGTGACTGCTTCTCAGGAAGCTGTAAGTGCATGCTGCTCCGTAGAATAAGTCAGTTGTTCTTTACAGGATGCCTGATGGGGAGGAGCGTGGGCTCTCTTCAGATGGAGCTGGCTCCCCCAGTCCTGGTTGTAGGACTTCAGGCAGATGACTACCCCACTAAGCCTCATCTTGAAAAGGGCGGTGATCGGGCGCCTGGGTGGCTCGGTCGTTGAGCGTCTGCCTTCGGCTCAGGTTATGGTCCCAGGGTCCTGGGATCGAGCCCCGCACCGGGCTCCCTGCTCGGCGGGGAGCCTGCTTCTCCCTCTCCCACTCCCCCTGCTTGTGTTCCTGCTCTCACTATGTCTCTCTCTGTCAAATAAATAAATAAAATCTTTAAAAAAAAAAAAAAAAAGAAAAGAGAATGGCGGTGATCACAGAACCCCACTCCTAGGATCATTGTGAATATTACATAAGATAATCACGAAAGGCATCAGCCTGGTGCATGGTACATGGTAAAAATTCAATAAATGTGAGCCTTTATTATTATTCATCGTTGGCCTAGGGCTCATGACGAGCTACAACTCAAAAGGCATTATACTATCTATTTCACACCTTTCTCTCAAAGAGTCATGTACAAGCCAGACATTTGAACTATGGGCTGGAAATTAATGAAGTTTCACTGCTCAAAAATTCAACTCAGTCCTTTTTTTTTTTCTTTTCCTGGTGACATGTCACCAAAGACTCTTGGCTGGGCCATGTGGCTCCAGGGTAGACTAGGCCAGGCCGGCCAGTGGCCTTCGGGGAAACGTTTGCTTCCTCAGGCTAGGCCTAGTCAGGGAGAGCACATGGCCATTCTCCTGCAGTACGTTTGTGCAGGCCATCTTTAATCCAACAGTTTACCAAGTCTTATCTGTTCCTCCCAGAGTATTTTACCCTCCCTCACTTCAAACCGAGGTCACCACCCGGCCTTTATCTGCAGGGGCAGCCACTTCACCTCTCTTGTCTGCAAGATTTGAGGAACTCCCAGGCCCCCGGCATTTAGGCTGCAACTTTTCCAAAGGTGGAAAGAGAATGCCAGAAGCTGGTTGGCCTGTAGCATTGGCGGATCTTACCGTAGCAATCTAGTAATAGGATTGTCTCAGAAGAATAGATTAGAAGGCAAATCCCACTTCAGCCTCAGCTTAGGTCCCCCAGAGCCCCTCAGGCAGAGCAGGACAGTTGGCAGTTTTGGGATGAACCACGTTGTAATCTTTGGTCAGTCAGTCATTTGGACTTTGCTTACTGCGTCGGGCATTCTGGTGTATTTTAACTGCAGTTCGTCATTTTACACAAAAGAACATAAAATTGGTGGCCTGGAAGGGACAGACTGCCGAAAATGATTCTCCGTATGCCCCTTCCTTCCTCTTTTTGCGGCCCCCAGCCAGAGACTTACCAGAGCAGCCTGTCCTTCCCATGCACATGCACGCCTCTCCTTCCCATGTCCGCTCCTGTCCTTGGGAACATGTGCCCCTGCTTGCCCGTTCCCCGTGTCCCATCACCGAGGTGCGGTTTATACAGACACACCAACAGTGAACACGTTACCTTTTCCTTCACTTCAGCCTAAACATTTCTTGTGGCTGTTTCATGTCTCGTACTTAGTGGCAGCCCCTGCTCACACTGGGACAGTAGCATCATCTTGGTTCTGTTATGACTTAACATTTATATTGCATATTCTCAGCGTCATCCCTGAGTGGGAGTTAGCTTTGTCCTGTGAAACGACAGGAGACTTTCAGTTTTATGATTTTCTAAATGCCTAAGAAATTGTGTGGCGGTGGGTGCTTTTAAGATCCAGGACAAGAAGACGGAGACGGACAAAGGAGGGATAGGAGAAGGGGTTTGTGAGGAATACACGGGGAAGGAAGGCAAAGGTATACACCGACTTGGGCTGTTCCTTCAAATCCGAATCGGTGCCTCCAATTTAAGCTTTGTTGTTGGGTTTCTTTATCTATTAAATGAGGAGAACCATTTCAATCGTTTGTTATCCCTGAACGGTTGTTGAGTATCCCAGAGCTTACCCAGGTGACCTGGGGTCTGAGGGAGCAGGAGGGAACCCAGGTGGTGGAAGCAGGCTGTGGGGCCGGGAGGGGGCCCCGGCTCGGGAGGGGTGAGACCCACATTCAATTTCAGCTCCACCGTCTGCTAGGTGTGACTTTGGGCAGGTTCATTAACCTTGGAGAGTTTCAGTTTCTTTATCTGAAAAGTGAGGTTTAAATGAAAGAAAAAATACGAGCAAAGTGTCCACCACGGTATCTGGTACATCAGAGGAGGTTACATTTCAAGAGTAAGTGCTAGTTCTTTCCTTCCTTCCTTTGAGTCTCTCTTATCTCAGTCAAGAGCAGAGAATAAAGAGAAGACATTTGAGTTGTAAAAACCACTGTGCTCGGTAAAGGTGTGTGTGTTGGGGGTGGGAGGAGGTTGACCCCAGAAAATGGTGAAAAGTCCAGGCACTAGCGAAGACAGGATAAGATCCGAGGAATATTCTAAACTTAGCCTAAACATTATCAGCCTCACAGGAAATTAGGTTAACTGTTCTTTGTTCTGGGCTTTGCATGATGTTTGTTGACTCCAAGGAATCTATATAAAGATTAATACTTTCTCCTTTCCACACATGCTTCCTAATAGCCCCTCACAAATACTATATTGGATTCCGGTACGTCCATCCTTTAACAGAAGAAGCAATTGAAGAGATGGAGAGAGACGGGGTAGAGAGGGCTATTGCCTTCACTCAGTACCCACAGTACAGCTGCTCCACGACAGGTAAGGCTTCCCCTTGACAGTGGGAGGGCGGGGATGCGGGGCCCTGGCCGCCATCGCCCGGGCACCTGAGTGCGGAAGCAAAGGATAAGTCACCTTCCATTTGAATGGCAAATCCAGCCTGTCTGCTTCTTTAAACACGAGAGTGCAGGCCTGTCCATTGGAAATCTCACGGTTCATCTGTCCCTTGAGTTATAGGCCAATCGGCTGAGAATTACAAACGGTGGGTGGAAGGCGGTCGCCCCTCGTGCTCAGTGCTTTAATGCAGTTGTGTAACGGCTCAGTGATGAACGTTAAGGCACTTTTTATGTTTGCATACTAAACCCTGTTTTTATGGCAACCCTCATATTCTCAGTAACATAGCAAAGGTGATCGCAGTTTCCATTTTGAAAGCAGAGGTGCCCAGGTAGTATGAGAAATACTGGTATGTTTTGTGCTACACTTTATTTATGGGTTGGTTTACTGGGTAAACCAAAGCCCAGCTTGAGGTTCTCTTTGTAAACTTCTCTCAGTGTTCTAGATTTGGGAAAATATTACTGCGTGTTGTTTCCTATATATTTAACTGGAGCAGGAGAATAATCAATTTTGCCCTTCTCTGTAGCATTGGTAATAGGTAAAGCTTCTACTCACACATACATTTGTTTGCATTCTATTTCAAGGATTGGGCTCAGCACATTTTGACTCCCAAATTGCTTGTGGATGTTAGTGCATATTGTTTCTATAATTATAAAGAGAAGCAAAAGGCTGTCAGAGGACATGTTCAAAGCCTGTTGTATGCCTCAAATGTTTGTTCAGAGCCCCTGTGAAAATGCCTGAGTTCTCAGACACCCTCAAGAGTTCGAGTTTTGGCTTCTTTTGGAAATGTACTTCTACAACTCAAAATGTCTGCTAATGTGTTATTGGAGAAGGAATAAGATTTTATAAATTTCTAAGCATACCTTTGCCTTGCTTTAAAAAATATACCTCAAATGTAGGTGTGCCTGGGTGGCGCAGTCCGTTGAGCGTCCGACTCTTGATTTCAGCTCAGGTCATGATCTCAGGGTCGTGGGATCAAGCCCCGAGTCAGGCTCCATGCTCAGTGCAGAGTCTGCCTGTCCCTCTCCCTCTGCTCTTCCCCCTGCTTGCGCGCTCTCTCTCGCTCTCTCTCTTTCAAATAAATAAATAAAATGTTAAAAAGTATATATATACCCCAACTGCAAATGTCTGCTCTCAAAATGAGACAAGTTAAGAAGATGGTTATTTGTATGACAGAGGACTGACTGGGTTTCATTTCACAGCTGACTCTACCAGTGGGTCTCAGGTGTCAGTGTCTGTGGGGCTGTTCCCTGGTCCAGCTCACGTGAAAGGGCAGGTGATCTTCACTCAGAGATTCAAAAGCCTTTGGAGAGCACTTCCATTCTTTGAGGCCACGAGAGTGTTGTTTACCTGTTGTATCATTTAGACACACGTTGTTGGAGCAGAGCGGTATATCCTGTGTATCAATCACATGCAATTGTGATTTTCCCCTTCATTACTACTTTGGATAGTTGATCAAATGTTTCTGAGTGACCCAGAAGAACTAATGTGGCTTCCAGAAGTCCTTTTGTGGCTTTAAAAATCCTAAAGATGATATTCGCCTGTACGGTGTGGCTTGCGGTATGAATATGCTGCTGACTCTGATTTCTGGAGAGATTGTTTTTGAACCTGCAGTGGACTCAATTTGGATTTATCTGACTCATTGTTTTCCGGAATGGAACTCCTTTATCTTTTTGAAAATTAAGTTTTAGGCTAAATGTACATTTGATTTAACTATGGGCTGTATCCCGGCTCGTATTTTAATCTGGAGACCTATCAGATTAACAGTCCTCATTGTTACAGAAACCAGTGCGTTGCTGTTGGGAAGCAGGGAAATGTTTTGGAACATTTGCCCTATGTTAAGATTGAGAAAGAGGCTCCGTGTTAGAATTAGTTGCACACGCCAGCTCCCCTCGGCCAGGAAGAAGTTCCATTGGGTTGGCACCATCTGTCTTCCTTCAGTCGTTGAATTTTCGTGATTTTGACCTCTTGGTTAAAAATACAAGTACTGGGCGCCTGGGTGGCTCAGTTGGTTAAGCAACTGCCTTCGGCTCGGGTCATGATCCCGGAGTCCTGGGATCGAGTCCCACATCGGGCTCCCGGCTCAGCGGGGAGCCTGCTTCTCCCTCTGACCCTCTCCCCTCTCATGCTGTTTCTCTGTCTCTCTCTCTTTCTCTCAAATAAATAAAATCTTTTAAAAAAAAAAATACAAGTACTGTTAGATTACTGGTAAGGATTTGCTATCCATTTAACTTATTCTGGGGAATGATAACAATCTTGTAGAAGCAGATAATAATAGAGAATGCTCATGCAAATCTAAATAAGCTAGTCTTCTTATCAACAAGTCATTTAAAAAGATAGCTATAAAGCTTTTATTGTAAGGTAGAAAATATGCATCTCATAATAATAAATAAAAATATGCCAAGTGCTCAGGATACAGAATTGCATATGTGCTAAAATTACAACTTTGTGAAACAAAACAGCTGTACAGGAAAATAATAGGAAAGAACTTGGCTAGAGTAACACGATCGCTGTATTAGCTGGATCATGGCCAGTTTCTTTTTTCCTTTCTTCCCCACCCCCTACATTTCCTGCTTGGGTTGATTACCTTCATAATGGGGGGAAAAATTAACATGCTTTCAGTTGTTAGACTTGGTTCCTGCAAATAGTGGCGGCTTATATTTCATAAATCCTCTACCATTGTCTTTCTCACTAGAAATGGCCTCACTTGTCTTTGAAAGGCCATTGCAATTGATTGCTTTTTAGTGATCTTCATTTGCAGGTTAGTTAAATCTATCTGCATTTTAGAGCGTTGAAATGATTGTAATTAGACCAATTCAGTATAGAAGCGGTTACCTATTTCGAACTTACTGCCTTTACTAGTCTGTTTTTCATTTTCACTATCATCAACACACGTCTACTAAGTGGTCCCCTGTATTTTTCAGGCAGCAGCTTAAATGCCATTTACAGATACTATAACGAAGTGGGAAAGAAGCCTGGGATGAAGTGGAGCACCATTGACAGGTGGCCCACACACCCCCTCCTCATTCAGGTAAGCCAGCCACTGCCCACAGCCCCCGTCAGCCCAGCTGCTGGGGTGGGTCAGGTTCTTGTCCCTGCCTAGTTTGTGGCGTCCTTCTGAGCCTTCCCATTCTCTTGCTTGAATTGTGTGCTGGGATTTAAAAAAAAAAGGTATTAGAGACTCGACTTGTTATGACAAGAGAAAATAAATCTCATAATTAAAGGTTAGAGTCTTTCCTTTCTTCGGATTAACACTGTTAGTTACAAACTAGAGCAGAATTATGTTTTGAGTTTCGTGTTTCCCAATAACCAGGACATGAAAGATTATACAGAGTGTTTCCATTAATTTACATTTATATATTGAGTGCCCGACAGATCCTGTATTTTCTAAATTCTTTAAAATGACAAAAGGCTGGGACGCCTGGGTGGCTCAGTCGGTTGAACGGCTGCCTTCGGCTCAGGTCATGATCCCAGGGTCCTGGGATCGAGTCCCACATCGGGCTCCTTGCTCAGCGGGGAGCTTGCTTGTCCCTCTGCCTGCCTCTCCCCCTGCTTGTGTTCTGTCTGTCTCTCTCTGACAAAAAAATAAATAAAATCTTTAAAAAATAAATAAATAAAACGACAATAGGTTTTAAAATTTTTCAAGGTACTGAATCTACTTGTTCTGACATGAAACTAGATTTAACATTTCAGTTGAGAAAGTCATATTAGAAGAAATTTCAGATTTCTCCCATGCAATTGTATTTATAATATTTCCATGAACAGTTGCTTGGTTTTTGGAGAATCAGTTAAAACTACAAATCAAAAGCCAATAGCTTTGAATTGGTGTTACCATATACTTTTTTGCCATTTGTACATGAGAGGACTATTGGTAATTGCCCTAAAATGTACAGATATAGTTTTGTTCTGTCAGAGGAGGTTTCTGCCTTTGAGTTAGTTTAGGTAGGGGACGTATGGAGTGATTTAGGTTTCATCCAGTTTATGTTTCACTCCGTGGACATTCTCTGCCAAAATACCCATTTAACATCTTTTTAAAAAGCCTGGAGTCACTTAAAATCTAACACCACTAGGTGGGGCTAGACATCGGTAAAAGCAGGCCCGCTCTTCCCCGGAGCAGGCCCTGTTCCTTAGGCACAGAGGTGATGTCAAGGGTTAACACTTAGGTGGAAAAACAGTTTTAAGTAAAAATGAAAAGGAGGGGCCTTCCCTTAGGGATAGGTGTAGTTCCACTCTGAGAGCCCCCCACCCTTTCGCTGTGCTGCTGGGTCCAGTTAGCGCCGCGAAAGACCCAGTGTGCCCCTACTGGTTTGCTCTGGGCGGCCTGTGACTGGGAGCGAGGGGTTTCAGGTCAGCACTGACATGTGGTAGCAGGGGACGGAGGGATCTGCACAGCATCTGCCTGCCCTGATCCACTGAGTAATTAGATTTGCATTAAAATTCAGCCCTTTGAAAAGGGGGGAAGCAGAAAGATGGAAAGGTCTCTTAACTGAGGAAGTCTCCGTTCACAAAATGAAAGGGAATTTTAGAGGCATTTATCTGCCCTTCTCGATGGTGTGATTGAAGGCTCAGAGCCGCCTGGCTCTTTCATTCCGCAGAGAGGTTGCACATCGAGGATACCGCAGACGAATTGGAGGTGATCTAAGTAGCCTTTTCCTTGCCCGCGGCTCCTCAGTGTGGACGACGGCTTAGTGTCTGTTGCAAGCCGGAACAAATTGTGTTTCTGCTCGCTCTTTTGTGAGAGGAGAAAAGGAAACATACTAAAGTTTTTTAGAAACAAAAGTTTATAGACCGGTTTTATTCTTCATATCGTGGAGCTGACATGAGGAGATTGGATATCTAGCAGAAGTTAAAAAAAAAAAACAAGTCAAACCCTAATTGGAAACTAAAAATACAGTTAAAAACTAACACTGAAGAGAACGTCTCATTCTACATTTCTACTTGTTACAGGTAGTAATTACTGGAAACTGTCATTTCCTTACTGTCATCCCTAATATTGCTGTGTCACGAGCTGCCGGTAATTGGAGTAAACGTAGGCTCAGGCTCCTTGTAAGCTTCACAGTGGGTCTCCTTACCCAGGCTGCTGTGGGTCCAAACACGGCCCTTCCTGAACATCCTTCTTTCCAAGCACTGCGAAGACCGCCAGAAAATATTGGGTTTGTTCATATCTAACAAAGATTTAGATATAACCACATTTACTCTGTAGATAAATTCTAAATTTTGAAAAGGAAAGTCTCTAGGCACCATCTTGTACCTTAGTGCATTTATTCACCAAATTTTGAGGGTTTGGAAAGATTAGTAATATCTCCGTGTTGATTAGGGAATTATTTGCTCCTCTTGTAGTATCAACCACCGATATGCCAAAATACCAAATAGCAAATGTACGTGGTTCTGGTAAATCATCCTTTATGATTTTTCAAAAACCTTTCTATTTGGAAATAAGTTTAAACATGCAGAAAAGTTACAAGACTGAGAATAGTAGAGGAACTCAACTCTTTGCCTAGATTCACATATTATTAGCATTTATTCCACTCTATCATTTGCACGCTCGTGTGTGTGTGTGTGTGTACATTTTTCTTCTGAACCTTTTGAGAGTAACTTATATCTATAAAACCACCCTTGACACCTAAATAGCAGGGATCTTCTCCTCCATAACCATGATACAGTATTCAACTTCAGTAAATTTAACATCAATACTTAAATTCATCTAATCTACATTCATATTCCAATTCTGTCAATTGACCCATTAATGTCCTTTGTAGCATTTGCTTTCTGAGTTAAGTGACGAAGAATGATTAAAGTGGAAGATGAAAGAAAGCCTCTTCACATCGGGTATTTCAGCACCTATCGATGTAGATCGGAAAGAGCCAACTAGATGGAGGGAATTAACTGGTCTGGTGGACAGAGCTTTGGAGGCGGAGGCGGGGCCTGCCTGGCAGCCCAGGTCCCGCAGATGTGACTGAATGGCCCCCACGTCGGCGGCCTCTTCCCCCTCTGTGAATTTAATGAGAGTTGTATAACCTCTCATTTGTTGTTATGAAGGTTGTTGTGAAGACTGACTCAGGGAGGATACTGGGCTCAGAAGGAGAAGGTCGTAAAAATAGAATAGTATTTTCTTATTCCTCTACTATTTGTGTCTAATGTATTTTAATGTGATAGGCCTGAAAGCCAAACTGAGGAAGATTTAGAAAGAGCCTGTAAGCTGTTTTCCTGCTAACCGAGCAAATGAGAGGTCTTAAAACAACTTCTCCTTCCCATCTGTGTCTTCTCTCCATCTGGAAGTGTGCCCTGTTCCTCCCGAGGGGAAGCAGATCCAGAGCGTTCATTTTCAGTGAGCCATTAGCGAGCTTTAGAAGTTTCCCATCAAATTCCCTAGGCCCCTGAAACCGTTATGAGCCATTTTCACGATGAACCAAAGCGAGAGGAGACTGTACTGTTTGCAATTTTTTTTTTTTTTAAAGATTTTATTTATTTTTTGACACAGAGAGAGACAGCGATAGAGGGAACACAAGCAGGGGGAGTGGGAGAGGGAGAAGCAGGCTTCCCACAGAGCAGGGAGCCAGACATGGGGCTCGATCCCAGGACCCTGGGATCATGACCTGAGCCGAAGGCAGACGCTTAACGACTGAGCCACCCAGGCGCCCCTGTTTGCAATTTTTTAAAAAGAGAGTTCCAGTTTTTGAGGGTTGCCAGGAGAGTTTTGTCTGAGCTCTCATTTTAAACATATTTTCTTTTCCTTCTGTTTCTTTTCTTCCCACCCCTCCTTCTCACCCTCTTTTCTTGCTGTTCCCGCAGTGCTTTGCAGACCACATAGTGAAAGAACTGGACCATTTTCCACTTGAGAAGAGAAGTGAGGTGGTCATCCTGTTTTCTGCTCACTCACTGCCGATGTCTGTAAGTAAGAGCGTTTCGTTGGATGACCTAGTAGTAGAGGATTTCTGAATGTGCAAATGGGACCCATCTTCTAGAACATCCTGAGCCTGGTGCAAGGATGAGTTCTAACATCTCAGACTTACCGAGGTGCTCATTTAACTAGACTCATTTCTTGAAACCTAATAATAATTAATTCAAATTACAATATTGTGAATAAATATTGTCTTAATAAACCCCTTTGAAATGATAACTGGAAGGTGTATTCATGAATAGGAGTTTTCAGTACATGGGGCAGGTAAAGGAAGGCTGCTTTTGCCTGCCCTGTCGAAGGAGCTCACCTGATCTTTTGGTCAGTGTCCAGCGCTGAGGGCCTCCAGTCACACTGAGCCATCTCCCATCCTGTTCTTTTGTCAAGACTGGATAGTGGCTGTTTGAATTGATGACAGTTTTTAATCTGCTAGGACTAGAGCCCACATTTTAGCAAGTGAATATGGAATGTATCAGGTTGTGATCTGGTTGCTCCTGAGTTTTTCACATTACACTTGGTGTTCGCTAAAATACCACCTCCGTACCCTAGTTCTTTGCACATTTGCAAACGAGAATGATCAGGCTAGTGTGCTGGTACAGAGATGTGCATGGAATGAGCCGTCAGTTTCATCAGCTCAGAACTATCATTGTGCCCCCAAACAGTGCTTTCGAAGCCAGAGAGGTGGAGAATTGTCTTTGGAGGTGTCATTAAGGGTTTAACTCCAGAGTTAATGGAGTTAACCTGAGTGTCTGGGGCCACTTTTCTAATCGGTCTTTACTGCCACCTGGTGGTCACTGGGGTCGAGCCCTTAAAGCTTTTCCACTCCTCCATCTCCACCCAGCAGGTGCCGGTTCAGCTGTAGGTGACTTGGGAGAGGAATTTCTCTCCCTGGAAGCCTGCCTATTTTATTTTAACAAGGTAATATTCTCTCTTCTGGTATCATGCAAATCCTCTTCACATGTCTATCCCGCTGCTCTGCCCTCATCCATTTCATAACCGTGCTAGGTGTGATGAGGCCATGTCTGAAGGGGAAGCTTTTGAACCGGGAGAGGAGGAGACACCTTTTCCATGTGAACAGTTCCGGGTGCCGCTTGCCCTTCCCTTCACCATCCGCCGCACTGCCCTTTCTTTCCCTCAGGCACCGAGCATCCTGCTGCCAGCTTTCTTTGTCGCCCAGGGTCCTGTGTGGGACTGAGGAGGGCCATGAGGTCATGAGGATGAGGAAGGGGTAGGGAAGACGAGGGCTAGTCAAGGGAGAAGACTGTTCTAGCAGGCTTTTCTTTTCCCCTGCACTTGCTGCTAATGGCTTTTTCCTCCTTAGTGACTTTTTAAAGACTTACTATTTGGAAGTAATTATTCGGAAGTAATTGTAGACTTTAGACAAAGTTGCAAAAATAGTACAGAGGGTTCATATGCATACATACATACATACATACACATACATATACATCCTTCCCGTAGCTTCTCCTCATGCTGACCTCTCCATAACCACAGCACCGTGACCCAAACCAGGAAGCTAACAGTGGTGCAATGCTAGGAGCCAAAGGCCAGGCTCGATCGGATTTCACCACTTCGTCCACAGTTGTCCTTTTTTGTTCCGGGATCTGGTCCAACATCCCCTGTCGTGTTTCGTTGTCCCGTCTTCTCAGTTATGCCCCAGTCTGCGACAGCCCCCATGCTTTCCCTGTCTTTCATGACCTTGATATTTTTGAAGAATGATTTAGTGGAATGTCGGTTGTTTGGTAGCACTTGGATCCGTCAGGTATTTTCCCATGATTCGACTGCGGCTCTTGCACTTGGATCCGTCAGGGATTTTCCCATGATTCGACTGCGGCTCTGCAATCCTGGGAAGAACACTCCAGAGTGATCTGTCCTTCTCAGTGCATGGTACATGATGACAAACGTCCTACCGCTGGTGATGTGATCCCTGGCCATTTGTCTAAGGTGGTATCTGCTGGATTGTACATTGTAAAGTTACCGTTTTTCTCCTTGTGATTTTAAAATATCTTGGGTGAGATACTTTGAGGCCATGAAAATGTTGTCTTGTTCCTCGACTTTTGCCCACCAATTTTAGCATCCTTCAGGAGATCTTGCCTGTAGCAATTATTTCTGTGTTGTTCTAATGGCAACTTTCTGTTTCCCTCATTCATTCTATATTTAGGTTTCTAATGGTCTTTTAGTAGTATCATAAAATGGTTTATCAGTATTTTATTTCAACAATATTTATTGAGCACTGTTCTATCCACTATATTCTAAGCACTGTTCCCTCCACTGTCGTAGGATACGGGAATGAATGAAATAGACAGAAGTCTTTGCCCCCAGAGAGGGGGGGTGGGGGACAAATAATAACCATAGTACAGAAGAAAATAGTACAGTATGTTAGGAGATAATAAATGGTATGGGGAGCAATCATGCTGTGTAAGGGGTTTAGGGAGACTGTACACAGCTAAACGTTAAAGCAGTAAAAATAAAATTCCCGTTGAACATTCTTAAGAGTATTATCACGCTGTTGTGTCAGGACCGGTCACCAGACGTTCGAGGTGCACACAGTGCTCGCCTTGCAGTCCATTGCTGTGGGGGACGTGGGGAGAGGAAAGGGATTAGAAGGCACAGGTGGTATTCTCGAGGCGTCTGGAGTCTGCACCCATGTGCTGCTTCTCCCCTCTCTTACTCCACTAGCACTTGCCCTTGTGTTGAGCGGGCCCCATGGATTCAGTAGGTCCGTACGCCATCCATACAACACTCTCAATTCCTCCTTCCCTATTTCAGATGGGGGAACGGAGAGACCCATCCTCCCTCGTTGGACGTTGTCAGTCTCCCGTGAATAACATGGATGTAGAATTTGACATATTCCTAGGTACTTAGAGATGTGTGAGTGCAGTGTCCTTTGGCCCACGAGGAAATGGATCCAAGGAAGTTTGGCAGTTGAGCTCAGATTATAGCATCATTAGTGCAGAAGACAGAAGGGGAGACTCCGGTCCCCAGCTCACACCACCTCACTGCACAGCCTGAGGCTCTTAGAACCCTTCGCAGTGTTGACGACTGAACACCCATGTGTCTCTGCTGCAGGTGGTCAACAGAGGGGACCCGTATCCTCAGGAGGTGGGTGCCACTGTGCAGAGAGTCATGGATAAGCTGGGTTACTCCAATCCCTACCGACTGGCTTGGCAGTCTAAGGTAGGTGGTTTCCACATGCTTGCGGGCAGTCAGCAATTCTGAGGACGTCTATTTTAGACTTACTTATAAAATGGTTAGGTTTGGCTCTTTCATGTACACAGAATGTCCTATAACCTGGTGGCTCACCATGAGCCGAAGGAACTCTGCAAGCAGGTGAAATGGAGGGGAAATCAAGTGACTAGCTGAATTTCATTGATTTAATGTATTATTTTTAGTTGTAATGACAGAAATTGTGATTTATTTATATTATGCCAACTTCAAGAAGGATTCAAGCCTAGTATAGAAATATCAAAACCCACTAACGCAGATGTAAAGCGTGGTCCTCACTCTGCCTGGGAGTGGTGGTGTGTGTGTGTGTCCGGGGCAGTGGGCCGTGGTGTGCCTTCCATCCTCCTTTCTCACAGGTTGGTCCGATGCCCTGGCTGGGCCCTCAAACAGATGAGACTATCAAAGGGCTTTGTGAGAGGGGGAGGAAGAACATTCTTTTGGTTCCAATAGCGTTTACCAGCGATCACATTGAAACGCTGTATGAACTGGACATCGAGTACTCTCAAGTCCTAGCTAACGAGGTAAGTGTGACTATTAATCCCATTCACAAATTGTGATCTGTTTTCAAAGGAAACTTTCTCTGCAACGATATAATTGTATCCTTCAAAAATACTGTTCAGTGGTTAGCAGAGGGGTGGTGGGGGGGGACGAGTGAAGTAGGTGGAGGAGTTCAGAGTACAACCTGTCTTGATGAGCACTAACATGCAGAACTGTTGAATCACTGTATTGTTTATCGGAAACGAATAGAACTCGGTGCCTTCACTTTGCTGGGATGTTTGTGACATTGTTCGCTGCGTCTGTGGGCAGGTACCCTGGCCTCCTGATTCTGAATAATACCTAACCTGAGTTAGTCTGAACACATCAGGGTAACCCACAGCAGCCGTGGGAAAGCACTTCTGTGCCTCTGTGAGACCAGGTTCACAGGCGCGGCTACGAGCGGTGTCGTTTTGTCTCGTTGGAGTTACTGTGCGACCTGGAAGTGGTAAAAGTACGTTTTCTTAAGAAAAATTGTTCTTCTCACCAATTGGGAGGAAAAGAATTGTACTGTGCTGTCATTCCTTTTCTTGGCCTGGTGGGGCTTTTACACTGGTTCTTGGTGGATTTTGAGGCATAGAAGAGCATTGTCATTTAGAGGACCGTGGAATGAACACCGAAGCAGTGTGCGTTATAATTCCCTTGACCTCTTTCACACACTCACTTAATTAGCTGTTTGCCGGTGTTGTGATCAGTCTGATTATTGAAATAACAAATACCACCCATAGTGTCTTGTGATGTAAGATGGATGTGAATTATCATTCACAGTGGAGAAAAACTTACTGTTCACCCATCTCACGCCTTCAGAGGGCCGGCCTGAAACCTGAATCCAATTTATAACATTGTTTCTGTGGGAACTGTGGAAGCTCCGGGACCCACAAAACCCTTCCTCCTCTCATCTTCTGCCAGAACTGCTGATCCTGGTCCTCCCCAGGCGTGATTGATGGAGGCCTGGCCTCAAAGGATACTTCACCCTCTCTGGGACTGGGTGGCAGGTGCAGGGCAGGGTGAGAGTGGGTTGGGGACAGCTTTAGCCAGCACCCAGCCCCACAGGTTTTTGTTTATGCATGCTGGTCATCAATCAAATGTTGAGGAAGTTAGAGGGTGCGTAAATTACTTGTCAATAGTTCTGATACAGAATTTATGGCGAAGCTGTAATTGGCTAAAGTGAGGTGGCAGGGTTGTCTGTGGATTTCATGTAATGGTGCCTTCCATATCCGACCCTGACCTTGGCTAACTGTGAGCTTACTAAAAAGACTTACGTGCAAATATAGTTCATTCCAGTGTGTTTAGAAAATAAGCTTTTGTTTGTATTGAACAATAATTCACATTCATTAATATCACCAAACCGAGGTTATTCCTCAGTAATCAGCTGGATTATTAGTGACTAATAAATTAGCCCATAGAGAGAATAAAGAAGACCATCCAGCTACAGTTGATTTCATTGTCTTGATGGAAGAATATACTGTGTTTAAAATGACTTTCTTTAAAAAGTAGTTTGAATTTTTTCCTAAGATGAAATTATTGCTTTTCGATAATACAAATAATAAAGAGCTCAGACAATTCAGAGAAGTATCACAGAGAGAGTAGAGCTCATTCAGAATCGTAACCCCACAGGCGCCTGGGTGGCTCAGTCGGTTGAGCGACTGACTTCGGCTCAGGTCGTGATCCCAGGGTCCTGGGATCGAGTCCCACATCAGGCTCCCTGCTCTGCAGGGAGCCTGCTTCTCCTTCTCCCGCTCCCCCTGCTTGTGTTCCCTCTCTCGCTGTGTCTCTCTCTGTCAAATAAATAAATAAAATCTTTAAAAAAAAAAAAAAAGAATCGTACCCCTGAGAGGGGCGCCTGGGTGGCCCAGTCGGTTGGGTGTCTGACTCTTGATTTTGGCTCAGGTCCTGATCTCAGGGTTGTGAGATCGAGCCTCGAGTCTGGCTCTGCGCTGAGCGTGGAGCCTGCTTAGGATTCTCCCTCTCCCCCTCCGCCATTTTCCTCTCTGTCTCTTTAAAAAAAAAAAAAAAAGAATCTTACCCCAAGAGATAAGTTAATATTTTGATAAAAATTAGTCCCCTTTTTTCTCTAAATGTATGTGTACTTTAAGAAAAATTGTATGCTCCTACATGTTTATGAATAAAATACCATTTTTGCATGGTATTTTACACATATATTTATACAAAACAGTAACCTTTTTTTCCCCCTTAGAAATGGACCTAAATCAATAAATGTAATTAGATCTATATAATTATTTTATTTATTTATTTAAGATTTTATTTTTTTGACAGAGAGAGACACAGCGAGAGAGGGAACACAAGCAGGGTGAGTGGGAGAGGGAGAAGCAGGCTTCCCGCCCAGCAGGGAGCCTGATGCGGGGCTCCATCCCAGGACCCTGGGATCATGACCTGAGCGGAAGGCGACGCTTAATGACTGAGCCACCCAGGCGCCCCTTTATAATTATTTTAAATGAATCCTTGATCAGTATATATTTAAGATGTTTCCAACATTTTACTTTCCTAAACTGCTCTGTAATAAACATAATTTTCTTTTCCATTTTCCAATAAATTAATTTCTTTTTTTTTTTTTAAAGATTTTACTTTTTTATTTGCCAGAGAGAGAGGGAGAGTACAAGCAGGGGGAGTGGCAGGCAGAGGGAGAAGCAGGGTCCTTGCTAAGCAAGGAGCCCGATGTGGGACTCGATCCCAGGACCCTGAGATCATGACCTGAGCCGAAGGCAGACGCTTAACCATCTGAGCCACCCAGGCGCCCTCCAATTAATTTCTTAGGAAAAATTCCTACAAATGGAATTTATATGCTGGTAGATGTTTTACTGGATTGGCCTACAGAGGTATATCCTTGGACTCTCCCATCCATAGTCTTCAAGAACACTGCTGGCATTGGTTGTCTTGCTGTCACTGACTTCTACATGGAGTCTTAGAGTACAGTCTCTACAGTCTCTTTTTTTCCTTTTTTTTTTAAGATTTATTTATTTATTTAAGAGAGAGCACTTGCGAGCATGCTTGCATTCATGTGAGGGGGGAGGGGCAGTGGGAGAGGGAGAGAGAGAATCTCAAGCAAACTCTCTGCTGAGCGTGGAGCCTGATACGGGGCTCGATCTCACGACCCTGAGATCATGACCTGAGCCAAAATCAAGAGTCGGACGCTTAACCGACTAAGTCACCCAAACACCCTGAATACAGTTCCTTTTTAGGTTGAGAACTGTGTGTTTCCTGAATCTCACCGTTTTTCCCATGCTGATTAAAGTTAACTTAAAAGATAAAGCAACCGAAAGCCATTGGCATTTTGGAAAGGGAAAGAGAAGATCTTGACTACCTGAGTGAATAATAGTTAGATGTTTCTTAATTATTTGGGGGATAATCAACTGGGTATTTTGGGGGAGGGAAGCAAGGATAGTAAAACAGTCCTCAGGTTTTATTTTGGGTTTTTCTATGTAAGGATATATTTAAAAACCCCACTCTGCATTGGATCCAATCTAGGTTCAATATACATTAAATTAATCTACCTCTTTTGGCAGTTGGAATCAAAACAGGCATAAAGATTTATTTAATTAAAGCAACATTCTGCTTAGGTAGAGTCTGTAAAAGTGTGCATTAGAAAGGTAGAATAAAAAAAGAATAGGGGGTGCCTGGGTGGCTCAGTCGTTAAGCATCTGCCTTCGGCTCAGGTCATGATCCCAGGGTCCTGGGATCGAGCCCCGCATCGGGCTCCCTGCTTGGCGGGAAGCCTGCTTCTCCCTCTCCCACCCCTGCTGCTTGTGTTCCTTCTCTCTCTGTGTCTCTCTCTGTCAAATAAATAAATAAAAACTTAAAAAAAAAAAGAATAATAAGCAGATTTGAGTTGAGAAGTCTGTCAAATACAGCCTCAAAAACGGTTTGGAAACTAAACACCTATGGGGAAGGTAATAGAGTAGGGAAAGGAATAGAAATTGAGAGCAGTTTTATGATAACAGAGGTGAAAATCTACATCTGTGTCTGGGCCCGGGACTGTTTGCATTTCTGAGCCATCTGGAAACACTTTGGAAGTCAGACTTTAAGTTGTGTATGTATCTAAGTCCGTTTATTTATTTATTTATTTTTTTGTAGCGGTTTCTTTAAAAAAAAAAAACGGAAAATAAAACGTGTATGTGTTTTTCCTTCTTTTTCTCATTTGATTCAGTGTGGAGTTGAAAACATCAGAAGAGCAGAGTCTCTTAATGGAAATCCATTGTTCTCCAAGGTATCTATAGTGTTACAACCATTTTAGTAGAACATATCGGAGAGAAGTCCTCTGAGAAACTCTTACAGAATATTGGTTTTCTCACATATTAGAACATTTTGAGTTCCAATTAATTACAAAAATAAAATCGAATTCCTTATACTCTTGCTCCTTCTTCCTTTAGATAGCCCCAATTTTCTTATTTCTACCCACCTATAACTGTGTCTAATTTAAGACCTGCCTTCCAGAGGCAGGGTTTAGCAGGTGGGGTAAGAGGATGTCCTCTGAAATCTCTATTTGAACTTTTCTCTAAGCCGAGGATCCTTAGGAAATGAAGGTATCGGAGAACCCAGTTCAAAGCAGCCGTACTTCAGACGAAGAAAGCAACCCTCAGCCATAGTGATTATCGGAGCGGATGGGAGGGGGAGATGCGCGGGGAGAGGGCAGGCGTTTTGCTTCTGAGGAACCTCTGCTTCTTGTCGCCCGTCTCGCAGGCCCTGGCCGATCTGGTGCTGTCACACATCCAGTCAAACGAGCTGTGTTCCAAGCAGTTGACTCTGACTTGTCCGCTCTGTGTAAATCCTGTCTGCAGGGAGGCCAAGTCCTTCTTCGTCAGCCAGCAGCTGTGATCCCCGCCAGAGGACCCCATGGGATTAGGCAAACGCCCAACCCCAGCTGCCCCTGTTGTGGAGGAGATGTATTTAGAGGTCAAGGAAGAAGGTTTCACTGGTATCTGTACAGCCTTTGGGCAAAAAGTGTGTGATTTCTTGAGGAACAGACTCTGAAATCCTCATTGGGGTTTTCTATTTTTATATACCAATACAGTAAGCACTTATATTCCCCCTTTGTGGGTAAAGTTACCAGTCTGGAAGGTCCACTGGGCTATTTAAAAAATGAGTTTTAAAAATTTGTCTTAATAGATGCACACATATTTTAAATATAGATTTTGGTTTTATTGCCCCAAAACCCTGCAAGGATATATCGAGAGTCCCCTCTGTGGGCTGTCAGTGTGAATGAGCTCTGTTTACAGTCTTGTGCATGTAGTTAGTTGTCCTTGTTTTTTAAGGGAACGTAGTTGAGTAAAGGAAATATAATTTGAAAAGGAACCCTTACCTGACCTTTCCCTAAGCCCGGTGAGGCGGTGTGCTTGCCCGCAGCGGCTGCTTTGGCCTGTGATGTCTTCATTAGTTGGTCACTTTGGTACTTCTGCGTGAACCGCACTTTCTTCACCCTAAAACCAAATCAAGTACAGATTCCAAAAGTGCTTTGCGATTCCCCAGGCACACAAGGCTAATAAACATGTAGAAATCCAGCATTTGTCGTCCATGCCTTGGTGAGGATCTGTGGTGCCACAGGAAGGGGGGCTCCCGCTGCTTCCTGTCTCCAAGGCCAGTGAGGCTGGAAGGGCTAACGATGGGCTTCATCTGTAAAGCTCGTCCCAGGACCTGGTGAACCTTTCCGTGGAGCATCTTCTTTATTTTGGTTGAATGTCTTCTTTCTGCCTATTTGTTTGAAGCATTATTTTATAAAGTCAACTATGTTTTGTAATCTTGAATTCTTTCTTAACTTACAATTTTTATTATAAAAGTTATATAACCGTCCTATTGGAAATTTGAAAAATAGAGAAAAGAGAAATAACAACTCTTAACATAACAGCTATTAATCATGTTATTATATCTTATGCCATTCCTTTCCTGTGGATATTTTTAATGCCATTGTAACCTTGAATTTGTGAGTGAAAAGTTGTTCTAAAAATGTAGAAATAATGTAAGATCAGAATCCGATCTCCTATACGTGGATTTAAATGGATTAAAAAAAATCTCTGATGGATCCGTACTGAATTTGTAATGATTACCTTCTCTTTCCTTCAAGCTCTAAAACTTTGTTCTTCAAAAGAGCATGTCTTTGATGTTTCTGAAGCCAGTTTATAAACTGGAAGTATTAGAGGAGTCATAGATCTTCTATATTCGGGATTTACTATATTAATAAATATTATCACATCATTAAGGTTTTAACCACTTGATTCATGCTCTCTGTGAAGTCAAAACTAATGCAAGTTAGTTAATAATCAAAATTATTATAGGAAAGAATTTACTTTGGAATACAATAAAAGAAATGTGCTGTTCATTTTATTTTTTTTTTTTAAGATTTTATTTATTTATTTGACAAAGAGAGACACAGCGAGAGAGGGAACACAAGCAGGGGGAGTGGGAGAGGGAGAAGCAGGCTTCCCGCGGGGCAGGGAGCCCAACGTGGGGCTCGATCCCAGGACCCTGGGATCATGACCTGAGCCGAAGGCAGACGCTTAACGACTGAGCCACCCAGGCGCCCTGTGCTGTTCATTTTAGTTAATAATTTTCCCACACTGATAACAGCTCTGAAATTTGAGTAATTTGTGCATTTTTTTTTTTTCCAAATTAGTTTTCCTGTTAGTAGATTGTGTTTCCAGAGAAGGGTACAAGGCATGGATAGTTGGCTATTTCCATCAGCTTTGGGGGGATTAGCTTCAAGGTAGACGGGGTGACCGTCCCACAGTGAAGTGAATGCCCTGGGTTAGTGGGATGGCCCGGGAAGGCAGGATAGGCCTGCAGCCTTTCTCCCTGCGGCACATCTGCTGAGGGCCTGCTTCACTTCGACTGTATTATGCACATGTTACAGAAAACTCTGATTCATGAGGCTTTTTTTTTTTTTTAAGATTTTATTTATTTGTCAGATAGAGGGAGAGGGGAGGGGAGCAGGAGAGGGAGAACAGGCTTCCCACTGAGCAGGGAGCCCGATGTGGGGCTCGATCTCAGGATCCTGGGATCATGACCTGAGCCGAAGGTAGATGCTTATCGACAGCCACCCACGTGCCCCCAATTCAGGAGTCTTGCTAGGATATCTGAAACCCCTCATTTGCTAAGGAAACCTTGGAATCAACAGTGACTGGGCTGTCTGGAAGAATATCCTTGATTGTGAGCAGGACCAGACCAGCCCTTGTAGTGAGAGGCCAAGGGGGTGTTACTGGGATCCCTGCTCATGGCATGTGTTGTCCTGAGAAGGGTTACCTGGGACTGTTGTTAACCAAAGATGGATAAGGGTCACACTCGAGGGGGGCACGTGGTAGGACAGAATCCATGACTGTTCTCAGAGCTGATAGTCTTTGAGAATGGTGATGCTCTTTGTCAACTTTGAAATCCATGTGGTTGCCCTGGTAATGACTTAGCCCGGGGGCTGCTGGTAGTGCCTGCTTAGGAACAGACCTGGCTTTAACGGATGGATCAACCCGGACAGGAGACTTGCTGTGATGAGGAGGCAGTGCGGCCTCCCAGGGTCCTTGGAAGGCCCAGCTCCCTGGATGGACAGCACAGAAGGAAGGAATGCTCCCAAAGAATCTGCATTCTGGAACTACTTACCTTTTTTAAATTCAAAGAAGTGTTTGCACTTGAAGAAGATTTAGTCCACTTGAGGAGCAATGAAACTCCTTGTTAAAGGCCCTATAAATGTCTCTCAGTGACTCGTTGGTACTGACCACATAGGGAGCCCTCATGCCTTCCCGATAGTACCTCAGAGGACACATCCTTGCTCAGTAATCCCATGAACAGAACGTTACATTTCTCTAGGATTCCGTTAAATATTTCTGTATGACTGAAATTATTGAGACAGGGATGGCTCTAGATAGGAAGAGAAAGGGGATTTTCCCGCTCCAAGTTGCCCAAATTAAGCCTGTCAGAAGGGACATTAGATCCACAATCCTAAAGTCATTTTAGGTCCCGGAATAGGGAACCACATGGGTCGACAGTCCTAGAACTCTGCTGTGTTCAGTCCTCCATCCTGGGGGTGGGAGGGCGTGGGGGGAAGGGGCCAGCTTGTATAGCTAGAGCCAGAGGGCAGCAGTTAAAGCTGGCTGCCAGAGGAAGAACTCATGTCTGTGTGTGCTCATGTGGGGATGCAGGTGCATTAAGTGGGGGGCCTCGGAACCCATCTTTAGTACCTTGTCTCTAAGCTCTTAACCTAGCCTGAGAAACCCCTTCTGCCAGAACCCTGAAGATGGCACAGGAACATGCTTCCCAACACTGAATGGAAATGGGAAACAGGTTGAGATGTCACAAGCCGGAAAAGAAAATTCTTAGCTGTCGCTGAAACTAGTGCCCTGAATTAAAATCATCCAGTTTCTCGGTCTCAATAGCAATATGGGGACTCCTCAGAGGAAGGTAAGAGCTAACCATTCCTTTTGTTGTTTCTAAAAATTATAAAATTAAAAACATGTCATCAAGGTCATGCCCCAGAAAGGCTTTGTAAATATTCTCAGGAGTTTTGTTCTAATTGCCTAATAATTGAGATTCCTTTGTAACAAGTGCCTTCAGTAGCTTCCCAGTCCACGTGTGGCTTTTTGGGCCACGTTTTACTTTATAGAAATGAGTGTCATAAGGTTTCAGAGTCCATACATCAAATGGATTGAATCAGAATCAAGAAACCTGCATTATGCTTGAATCGTTGCCAATTAAAATATTTAATCATGCCGTAATTGTGCCGAGTGCCAGAATTCCTGGTAAATTCAAATGGTGGCACCTGAAAACTTTTGATTTTTGTTTTTTGGGTTTTTTTTTTTTTTTTTTTTGCTAGATGTCTTCCAGCTGGACAATTGTGTGGTATGACTACTATCTGATCTTTGCCTAAAATGTTGTGCTGTTTTCAAAACCCACTTACTTTGGAAAGGATAAAGTGTGCCGAGCTAGATGGCACCCAGCGGAGTTGTGAGGACCGGTGGGTGCTCAAGAGAAATAAGGTGATGTCGTTAATACTTGCCGCGTGGCCCTACTATGACCCGCAGGAGTGCATGGTGCATTGCTCCCTGCGCGCTAGCTGAGTCTTCAGAGAGCTCTGAGGGCGTAGATGACCCCTAGAGAACACATTCATAACCTCGGGTCCCAGGGGAGGAAGAAAGCCTTTTGCTCTTGCTGTGGGAATCCTAGCAAGCCTTTCTACAGGGAGAAGGACATGGAAAACAAACGCAGCCGGTGATAATCAGTTTCTTACGATATACTTCGATAGTACTGTGGCTTAGTTGTTAGCTGAAATCATTAGCTTCCATTTTTAGTGGAACAAACTACCCGCTAAATTAGTCAACAGTAAGCCATTAAGATGGATGTTGGAACTAAAAACATTTTTTGGAAAGGGCGCCTGGGTGGCTCAGTCGGTTAAGCGACTGCCTTCGGCTCAGGTCATGATCCTGGAGTCCCGGGATCGAGTCCCGCGTCGGGCTCCCCGCTCAGCAAGGAGTCTGCTTCTCCCTCTGGCCCTACCCCTTCTCATGCTCTCTGTCTTTCAAATAAATAAAATCTTTAAAAAAAAATTTTTTTTTTGGAAAAAAGCCTGGTTAGAGCCTTTGTTCTGAGCCCCTTGGGCAGGGATCGGGTCCTTTTCTGGTTGCTTGGGAGCTGTCACTCCGACGTTCTGGGCACACACTCAGCCCGCCGCTCCTGGTGTGGGAACACGCAGGTCACCTCTTCTGCTTGCAGTCTCCCCTGTGGGTCAAAGCTTTACTTGCCTGACATGTTAAGAAACAATAGATTTTACCCTGAGAATTCATGAAGTAGTCTGTATTTTTACCTTTTCCCTAGGGTGGAAAAATATCTATCGATCTATCTATCTATATATGTGTGTATATATATATTATCTACAGAATACAAGCTATCTATATACCTGTCTATCTACAGGATACAAGCCGGGGTATGCAGGCTGATAGTTAAAATGTCAGTTTGTTAAAGAGCAATTGTTAAAAATTCTCTATCTTAAATTATATTAAAACCAAAAGTAACAAATATTCAAAATCCATCACTTTTCAATTCTTCTACTCCATTTTATTATGGTTGTTGTAGCAGTCATTTACGTTCATTGTGCTATCTGGTGGAAATACTATATAGGCTGAGTTACCGTTCCTCTCTTTCCAAGTTGGTGCAGTAACATCGTGGTAGCTTGCGATGGGTTGTGATGGGGGCTATTTACACTGTGGAAATCAGCAAATACTATAAATTAGGACTTGTTGATTATCTAGGCTTAAGAAAATGATGGAAAAATATTAGTAATGCAGATGAAAAGTTGTCATCTGTAGCCATTACATGGTGAATAACGCAGTAACTTGAACATTATTTGAATAGCGCAACAACTCTTCCATTATTTGAAAACTATTATCCAATTGATCCAAGTGAAGTTTTCAACATTCAAAGAAGTTGTTTGACATTTGTATTACTCATTTAAAAAAAAAAATCCATATTCATGTCAGAACTCTACTTTTCGACCCATTGCAACCGGAGGCTGCCTACAGATGCAGGAACTTGGTAAAAATCAACAAAAGGCTTTCTTTGAGGATCTGCTGACTATATGGAATTTACAGTAAAGAGTCGCATGTACTTTATAATTTGTATAAAGTGTATCATATCTTTTATCCTGCTAAAGTTTACAATAAATATACACTCACAAATGCATAGGTTATCTTTTCAGAGAGCTGGTTGGTGAGTATTTACCAAAACACTAGTGCCTGAAAGGGAACTTCTCTGGGGTGATGGGAGTGATACATGTGGACTGCATACTTGCCCCTCGGATGCACGACGCGTAGAGACAACTCTCTCCTCACTGTCTCTTCCGAGTGGGGGCTGCCCCATGGTGAGTAGGAATTTTAATCTTTTTGGTAAGATTCCAATGTCTCCAACAAAATTCCACGAGCCTGCTGTCGTAACAGAAACCCTGAAAAGTGAGTGTGCGCCTCTCCCCATCGGTTGCAGCCAGGGGGCTGGATGTGGTCCGCAGAGGGGGCTTTGTTCTGCCGCTCCTGTCCCGCGGCCCACGGAGCTGTCACGAGTGAGGGCCACATGCGGCAGCCGGGACTTGCTCAGGAACCCTGAATCGCGCTCTCAAGAGCAGCAGGGGCTCTGTGAGTGCGTGCTCCTGTTTCACGTCCATTCCTCGGGAAGGACCTCATGACGTCCGTGACAGCCAGAGTCCCGAGCTGCCCCCTCACTGCAGACTCATCCCATCTGAGTGCATCTGGTTCCACGGTTCCTATTTTTCCTGAAGCCAAGTGGTCTTTACTCAGGGCTGGGCTCTGCAGACAAGCATTTTCTTTCTTTCTTATGTGTCTTTCTTATGTCAAGTCTGCGACAGAAAAGATAAAACCGAGTCAAGCAGTGAATTCCAACCTCTTCTATGCCTCAGAACTGGACCAGAAGAGAGCCGAGGCCTCTCTCGTGGCAGCCACTTTACCCTCCTGGGCTTCTGAGAGGCTTTCTTTTGTTGCCAGCCCTGTGTGATCCTTTGCCGCAATCCCTTGATCCTCAGGAGCCAGGGCTATCTACAGGGTTTCATGCCTGATCCTTCCCATAGCCCCCGAAGGCCAAGTCTGCCGCTGAGCCGTGGTTGGGCTAGCCAGCCGAAGGGGTTAGGCTGGCCTTACGTTGCTGGGAGCTGGGCATCTCTCGGGGAGCAGCTCACACGTTTGATGGCCGGCACCTACTGGGGAGCAGGCCACTCTGCTCACTCCCATCATCAAATTTAGAAATAAAACAAGGGGGGGGTGCACCTGGGTGGTTCAGTCGTTAAGCATCTGCCTTCGGCTCAGGTCATGATCCCAGGGTCCTGGGATCGAGCCCCACATCGGGCTCCCTGCTCTGTGGGAAGCCTGCTTCTCTCTTTCCCACTCCCCCTGCTTGTGTTCCCTCTCTCACTGTGTCTCTGTCAAATAAATAAATAAATAAAATCTTTAAAAAAAAAAAAGAAGAGGGCGCTAGATGGCCTTTGACTCTGAAGAGAACACAGCAAAAGGAAGCAAACTTAAGTGGCCGCAAGGAAGACGGAGAGGAGGCAGACTGGCAAGGTTTTGTAAATACGAGGAGTTTCCTGAACAACGTGTCATCATGTTGAAAGAGCGGTCACATCCCGCGGTTAGTCTACGCAGGTGTAATCCCTTTGAAAGCAGGGGTGTGCGGAGGGGGACCTTCACTGCAATATATGGATTTCTAGTTCTGACGCTCTCCAATGGGGGGCTGGTAACTTTAACTCTCGGCTCTCTGGGGGGAGAAAGAAGCCCTGATTTCTAGTGTCTGCCACTTTCCATGGTGTAAATGCTCCCACCATGGCCGACTGCAAGCTCCCTTTGTGATGTTACCTATGGCAGGCTTGGGAAGAGATGCCAATCATTGGCTTTCCTCGGGGGGTCAGAGGCAGCTCCCTGGTACTGTTGACTCTCATCCTGGTCACAGATTCTGCTTCCCAGGTATTCGGGAATGTTGTCCCGCCCTTCTTGCTCCGAACTGAGCAGAATCTTGGAGAACCTGAGCCCTGGCAGGGGAGGGGTCAGCGAAGCCAAAGGAGGAACGAGGCAGATTGCTTGGAGAGCCCGAGATGCAGCCGATGGAGCCGCGCTCCCCTAGTGGACGTGGAGGGCTTGGAGCGGACGGCCTGATGGCCACGGCCAGGGGCAGCCCTGCTCCACACAGACTTGCGCGCTGCCTGCCCGTGGGGCGAGGGGGGCCTCTGGCATCTTCTTACCATTCTCTGTCATTTGTGTGTGTGTGTGTTTGAGAATCTCTGCAATTTCCAAACATCTCTGTCTACCTGAAAGTGTTGCTGGGAGGGTCAGCTGAGACAACATGGCAAAACCACATTATAGACCAGAGAGGGCTTTGTGTGTAGAATGGGCTCTTCTTAAGCTAATGCAGAGCTATGAATATTTGGACATAGTACCTAGATCATAATTTTAAAAAATACTTTTATTAGAAATTATAAAAGATTAGAAAGTAAGAGAAATAAAATGAAGAAAAAATCACCCATAATCTGATGACACTTTGATGCATTTCATCACATACTTTATGCATATGTTTATTACATACTGTAATTTCTTAAAAATATTCCTATTGTTCCTACTCTTCTTCTGCTTACCGAATACTATCTCCTAGACATATTTTGTGGGTCAATACACATTCTTTCACAGCATAGTGTTAAATGGCTACACAATATTATATTGAACGGATATATTGTAATTCTTCTACCACCTTTCCATTATTGGAACTTTTTCTTATTTTCATTTTTTGCTTAAATTTGATAAACATCCTTATAAACAAAATCTTTGGATGTATTCTCAATTACTTCCATGGGAAGAATTCCTAGAAATGGATATTCTGAACCAAAGGATATTTTTGCAGATTTAAATAAAAAGGATTCAGTGAAATCACATGCATAATGTATTTAATACAGTGTGGTGCTTAGGGTGTGTGTTTGTGTTTGTGTGTGTGTGTGTGTGTGTGTGTGAAAGGGCCCATAAATGACAGCTATCACTTTTTATTCATTTGATTAGCAGACTATTGCCATATTGCTCTCAGGGGTGACTATTCTAGGAGGTGGAATTTCACTGTATTGTTGTTCGGGGGGGCATTATGAAGAGTGCATGATGGTGGAATGGATGTCATCCCTGAAGTTCAGAGCACTCACAGGGCCTCCAGGAATCAGGGATCAATTCGCTAGTCTTGCCTTTGATGTTCCTTGTTGCATTTACTTTTGGTCACTTGCCCTGAGAAGGTCACGGGTAGAGGGAGAAGAGACCGACTATAAAGCTGTCAATCCTTATTCGTCAATAACTTTGCAAAGAGTTTGAATGTTGAGAGAAAGTTGAGTCTGGGGTTAAAACAACTTGGGGGCTTATGTGTGGATTTCACTTACCCTTTACGGGTCTGCAGGTACCTGAGCATTGCCTGTATGTGTGTCCTGCACACCCTCCTGTCCCCGCGTGGCTCTGAGACGGGCTCCCAGAGGGCAGAACCGCCATCAAAGCCGGGCAGGCCTCCAGCTCAGGTAACCACTGCACTTGCACAATTGTCCCTTTAAGAAAGGTCAGCAGGGGCTGTGTTTCTTCCTGCTTCTATGCTCCTGAAGGTTTTCACGTCCACACTAACCCACTGCGGGTCTGGGCCAAGGCCAAGTTGCCCATCAATATTTTCAAGTAGCGGTGTTATAAAATTTATGGAAGATGCACAAAGGACAATTCCCTGAAGTGACGAGCCCGCTGAGAGGGGATATCGGCTAAAAGGAGATTTCGCTTTGGAACAGTGTGAGATCAGGTGCCGAGCTGCGGAAACCCTTTATATGCATGGGCTCGGAGCGTGGGGGAGAGGGAAATCTGACCCGGTTTCAGATCCCACCTACAACTGTTAATTTATTTGGTTATCTATTAACAGTCTCCTGGCAGCTTACTTTTATGTTTAAAATTAAGTGCTTGATTGATTATTTTCTAGAACAGTGATGGGATGTTGTTCTATACTTAAGCCAGTCCATTAGCGGGCTCTCTGATTACCGATCTCTTTCCCTTCCTTTCTTGGTTCATTGTGGGGGCGGGGTGGGAGCGCGCGCGTGGGGCGCGTGGGGGCGTCTGCGTGCGCGCGAGGGCGTGTGCGCGCCTGAAGGTTGAGAGGGTTGGAGCGGGGGGGAGAGGGGTCTTCGTCCTCAAAGTGGAGGGAAGTGGGGCTTTTATCTGTTCCCCAAACCACACGTCCACAAGGATCGTTCCAGCGTCCAAGGCAAAGTGGTTCATTGTCGGCGTGATTCACAGGTAGGAGCAGAGTCCCAGAGAATTTTTTATTACGGTGACCTCATTTTATCAAAACCCTTGGCATAAGCTTCTATTTTTAAAAAAACCTTCACTCTCTTTTTATTTGCTTGGGAGGCATCTTTAAAGATTTCCACGTATCTTAAGATTTGCTTCTGAGGATTGGAACTCTATCACTTTTTTAAAAAAATGGGTTTATTAAATATTAAATACATGCAGAAAATAAGCTTTATAAGGCAGAGCCTCGTGACTCTTGTGCTCGGGCAGGTGTCTCGGTGTTCTGGTTATTGGTCCCCTAGCCCTTGGCGTGGCCAGGTGTGGCCTGCGGTGGCCTGACCTCCGGGCTGGTCACGTTTGGCCGCCCAGAACCGCACCAGCAAAGCAGGATGTGGCCTGCGTCCTACACGAAAAAGGTTGGGAATCACTGGAAGAACGTCCGCGGGGCGACGATCGAATGAGCCTCTGTGTCGGCAGCGCCCAGTGGGAGGGGTAAGCTGTGCCGTTTCTTCTCACCTGCCCTCGTTTGGGGTAGTTGGTCCTTCTGGTTTACAGGTGAGAAGCACAGGCACAGGGAAGGAAGGCCCCAGCCAGCAGTGGGACTGACCTGTGGTGCCTGCCCTCGGTCACAGGCCCTCCGCCCTTCACCCCAGAACCTGAATATTCAGCATGAACAAACGGGCAGTCCACACCGTGGACCATGCTTTTCCTAAGAGGCCTGATCCTAAACATTTGCACGGGAAGGGCAGTTTTTTGAATCTAGCGACCTTTCTCAGATACTGGGGAGGGATTGGAATCTAAAGGAAAGCTTCCATGGAGTACCACGATGGCTAATTTGTAAATCTGGGTTTTTGACTCAGGCTAGCACGTGTCTGGGTTCGCTTGCCAAGTCTCACTAAGAGAAAGGAACTGGGTGCCATTAAGCAAAAAGTGCATGGGATAATATTCCCCAAAGCCACTCCTGGCAGCTTTAGGATGGTCAAGAGCCTGAGGACAGCAGGTTGGGGCCTGGGCTGGGGTTGGCGCTCACTCACCAGATGGCCCTTCTAGCTCTCACGCTTCCTAGAAGGAAGGAGATTTCACGTTGACAGAACCGACGACCTCAGAAGCCTAAGTAACTACTCTGGCTTCACGAGAGGAGCTCTGAGGACACAACCCTTCTTTTTTTTTTTTTTTTTTTATTCTTATGTTAATCCCCATACATTACATCATTAGTTTTAGATGAAGTGTTCCATGATTCATTGTTTGTGCACAACACCCAGTGCTCCATGCAGAATGTGCCCTCCTCAATACCCACCACCAGGCTAACCCATCCTCCCACCCCCCTCCCCTCTAGAACCCTGTTTGTTTTTCAGAGTCCATCGTCTCTCATGGTTCATCTACCCCTCCGATTTCCCCCGCTTCATTCTTCCCCTCCCGCTACCTTCTTCTTCTTCTTCTTCTTTTTTTTTCTTAACATATATTGCATTATTTGTTTCAGAGGTACAGATCTCAGATTCAACAGTCTTGCACAATTCACAGCGCTTACCAGAGCACATACCCTCCCCAGTGTCTATCACCCAGTCACCCCATCCCTCCCACCCCACCCCCCACTCCAACAACACTCAGTTTGTTTCCTGCGATTAAGAATTCCTCATATCAGTGAGGTCATATGACACATGTCTTTCTCTGTTTGATTTATTTCACTCAACATAATACCCTCCAGTTCCATCCACGTCGTTGCAAATGGCAAGATCTCATTCCTTTTGATGGCTGCATAATATTCCATTGTATATATATACCACTTCTTCTTTATGCATTCATCTGTTGATGGACATCTTGGCTCTTTCCACGGTTTGGCTATTGTGGACATTGCTGCTATAAACATTGGGGTGCACGTACCCCTTCGGATCCCTACTTTTGTATCTTTGGGGTAAATACCCAGTAGTGCAATTGCTGGATCATATGGTGAGGACACAACCCTTCTGACAGGAAATGCTGTCTCCATTTCCTGGGGTTGCTGTAACAAAGTACAAAGTCACCAACTGCGTGACTTAAAAAAAAATCCAGAAATGTATTCTCTCACAGTTCTGAAGGCCAGAAATCCAAAATCAAGGTGTTGGCAGGGCTGCGCTCCCACCAGAGGCTCTGGGGAGAACCTTTCCAGCTTCCGGTGTCTCCAAACGTGTTCCTTGGTTTGTACCAGCATCACTTCAGTGTCTGCCTCGTCTTCACGTGGCCTTGTCCCAGGTCTTCTGTCTTTCATAAGAATCACTTGTCACTGGATTTGGGGCCCACCCCAGATAATCCAGGATGATCTCACCTTGAGATCCTTAATTATATCTGCAAAGACTCTTTTCCCAACATAGGTCACATCGCAGGCTTCAGGGGTTAGGACACGGACATGTCTTTCCAGGGGACACCATTCAACCCCCTTCACACCCCCCTCTTGCCTGTCCCAGAAAGCACCCCCCCACACACATTCCTTAGGATCTGCTGGGTTCATATCTCCCCCTTATAAGGCAACATTGTATGGTTAGAGCATAGAAATGGGGTCTCAGGGCTGAGGTGGGTGGTGACAAGCAGAGGCCTGGGATCCAGTAGAGCCTGGAACCCAGTCCTCGCTCCCCAGGGACCAGGTGTGAGATCTGAGCAATCAAACCTCTCAGCACTCTGGTTCCTCATCTCTGAGATGAGGAGAGTAACGCAGTTGTAGAGATGAGACGATGTGGACCGTAAATAGCACATGCTCTGGGCCACAGTAACCATTCGCTATCATTGACTTATTATGGACTGGGAGTGGAGAAACCCGACTCCCAGCCTGACTCTTCCCAGCTAGCCACGTGACCTCCTGTGCCCCCCCCCCCCCGAATTGGATAAAGTGAGTGTCTCTGGAATGTGTAGAAGGTGGTGATCTAACGAAGCGACCCCTGGCCTTTCCAGCCACAGCGGCCTGGAGCCCTCGGTCCGGCAGACCCCGTCCAGAAATGTGAGGTTCGGCAACTCAGTTTGCACCCGCTCTCCTCTAGTTCATGTCTGCGCCTTGGGCTGGGCTTCCAGAATAGCCCAGAGGATGTTGCGGCCCACTTAATAATATTTGCTGCTCAGTTATCACTTGGAAAATGGTTTCAGTGGGTTGTAGTTCTCTGTTTCTGAGAAGGAAACAATTTGTGGAAGCCCTGAGTGAAAGAATAGGGTTAAAGAAGCAGTGGTTTAGTCCGTTCTCCTGTGCCCACATCAGAGTGGCCAGAACCAGAAAAAGCGTGAGCAGATATGGTGCCGTCCAGGCACCCGGGCAGGGCCTGTGCGCGGCAGGCCGTTGGAAAGCAGGAGCGTGATTCGAACTTACAGATGAAGAAATTGAAGCTCAGGGCAGGCGGGGGTGGCCTGCCTGAGACCTTCCAACTGTAGGACCAGGCTTCTTCCTTTCTCGACTTCTTTCTGGTAATTCTCAATTCCATCTGACGTTGCTTTTGGGTTCCAGTGTTGGGGACACATTTTTATCCGACACAGTTGTGCTACTGTTAGATAGGGTCAACAATATATTCCCTCCTCCCAGCGAAATCACAGTCCTATGCGAAGTTGAAAGAGGAGGAGCCTGGAGGAGACGGAGCAGAGAGAACTTCTTCCAGATGGAAGATCAGTGACGGGAGTCTGGATGCTCCCACACACTGCTTCAGCTTCACTGTAGAAGGGGACACACGTTTCATTTGCAAACCAAGTCTTCGCTTAAAAGGGTAAGGCACACCGTCTCTCCCCGTGGTCTAGTCTCTGAACACAGCTTCCGCTCATACTGACTCATTTGGCAAAGTTCTAAAGGCCTGTTTCCCAGTATCAGCATCCTCCCTGCCAAACTATACATACACACACACGTAGGTATTTATTTTTTGGAGAAGTAAAACTTTCATAGTCATGAAAAACAGGAGGCCGACCTGCTCAACAACCTAACTGTATGAGTAGAATTTCTCGCCAATTCCAAAATGAGTCTGACCTTTGTCCAGGGGCATGTGTGCCAGGAATTAAGGGCTGTTGAAGGACACTCCATGTAGTATGGGAGGTGACATCTGTTCTACAGAATGGGACAAGTCCTCATCTTTCTTATCGACTGCCTGCTTTACTGACTTTCAGCCTGTTTCTGAGGATGGTTCTGGTGGCCAAGGAGAAAGCACTTGGCCTTTGATGGGTCTCACTTATTTGTCCATCTTAGCTCTGGGCAAACCTTCAGAAAAGAAAATGCTTGATTTTCAAATAGTGGCATGGTGTTGACCAGTGTGTGTGTGTGTGGTGTGTGTGTGTGGAGGCGGGGAGTGGGGGAAAAAGACAATCTATAAATCACATCTTGCAAATCCTTCCATTTTGAACCGGTTGTAAACTCATTTCTTTGCTTTTCTCAAGCTTTGATTTATGTATTGGGATCATGGGGCTTGTGTCCCTTCTTCTGACGATAAGTTTGAATTTATCAGGATGCTCCATAAAAATGTTGGGTGCTTTGCATGCTCTGGGCTGATTGAGTTGCATTCTTTATATGACCATTTTTAGATGGATTGTCTCTGTGGGCCTCTGCCCTTTTGTTTTCTGGGGTTCAGAGGTTACATCAAAAACCTCCCTGCCTGCTGCCTGATGTGACCTTTGAACTCCAAAGGGCACAAGATCATGAGGCCATAAAATCCAGCACAAACAATAAAGGTGTCATTCTGATTGTCCTCTGAGGACAGGAGTTTAGGGCTCGGTCACATGATTTGGGGTAGCGGAAATACTGAGAGAGCAAATAGCGGGCAACGCCGACCATCCGAATGTCAACCCATAGCCGGGAAGGATGTAAAAAAGCCTCCGGGCAGAGCCACGGTGCAAATTGCTAAATATGTCAGCTGTTGTGTTTCTCCAGGCATTTCTGGTAGGACAGCCCCGAGACTGTCAAGCATGCCAAACCTGCGGGCTGTTGGGGTAAGATGTCATTTTCCGACGGTGTCCCACAAGCTGGGGCGCTTTTCTGTAGGCTGCATGTCCTGGGCAGTGTGAAGACAGCAGGGAGTCACGGGGAGGAGGTCTGTGCTGTTCCAACTCTCAGGAAGGACGGGCTGAAATCTAAGAGCCGTGGCCTGCGTGGCCTGGAAGGAAGAGCTCTAGATTAGCTCTTGGTTTTTTAAAAGGGAAAGAGGCACTGGCTCAGTGTCAAACCTCCGAAGAGTATGTCATTAGAAAGGGGAAAAATCTATTTGGAATAATGATAAAGGTCTCCTTGTGGCTGGCTAGCATTTCAGGGCAAACCAAAACAAACATGCAAGGGAAATGCAGTGGAGCCCTGCAGGGCTTAGGCTCCTTGACACCAAATAAATTATCCAGAATATTCTAAAACCATAAATGAACTTCTACTGATTTATGCAGAGGTTTCCGAGGTCTTTCAAAAATGCATGGGAGGAGCATTTCCGCTCCCCAGTGGCATGGGAAATGTTCCTCAGCAGCAGAAAGGAGCAGAGCTCAGCGTGGCTGAAAGCCTCCAGCGGCAAAGGAGCAGCCATCGTGGAGAAAAGCCCATAAACAGCATCAGGAGCAGGGGGAGGGGCCGTCCTTGGAGAGAGGTCAGGGTCCACTCTGGATTGCACATGGGGGAAACCGAGCCCCATGACAAAGGTGGCCCAGAGACATCTGTCCCCAGATGTTATTCTCATGCCCAAACTGAGTGGAGGGAAGGGTTTTTTGTTTTTTTTTTTTAAAGGGTGTGTAGAAATCTGAGCTCCCCCCGCCAAGGACAAGGAAAGGGGACACCCCTGATCTGAAACTCAGATGGAGGCTGTGGGTTTGAAGGCCTTAGAAATCCAGGCACAGATTTGAGAGTTTGGGGCTAAATTCTTGAGAATGGACTGCCACTAAGGAGTGAGGGGTCCAGGTAGGGGTGGGGAGAGGGAGGACGGAGGGCAGCCGGAGGGAACGAGAAGAGGCCGGAGGGAAGATGGCGCTCACTAGGATGGCTGGTTCTCAAGCTGGAGAGCAATTTGCAAACGTGCACATAGAATGGAGTACGGATGCTTTTTCCTCTGGAATGACTGGTTTTGTACTTACTCCAGGCCCCCCCACCCCTCGACCCCCGGCACTTAGGGATTCGTTCCTGGGAAGAGCTGAGCCACGGGAACAAAACTCTTGTCTGTTTCTGCCTCTCAGAGTAGCTATTTTGAAGGTGAGGACTCTGAGTTTCAAATGTTTGATGCACCTGTGCCTTTGAAAGGCGGCATCTGCCCAGGGGTGAGCCCCGGGTCTCCTGTCTTCTGGGACCACCTGCGTTGTCTCTTGACGCCTGCTCTCCCAGAGGTCAGAGGGCCCCGCCTGGGTCCATGTGCTTTCTTGGATTTGGACTAGTGGCAGTTTAAATCCCTGCGTTTTTCTGGTTTGCTCGATGGGAAAGGGGGGCAAACTGAGGCTGCAAGAGAGTGATGAACCTCGGACAGTTGGTTGACCAGAGCTCTGGGAGCCAGCTGGGGAGAGGCCAGAGAACACACCTTCTGGCGGGGCCGGCTTTTCACAGAGAGGTGGGGAAGATGCTCCCTCAAGCACCCACACGGCTGGCTACCCTGGCCCGTGGACTGGTTACCCTGGCCTGTGGGCTGCCCGCCTTTTCCACTCGTCTGAAACCTACCTTTCCTCAAAAGACCAGGTTAAATCCCCCACCTCCGGGCAGTCTTCCTGGACCAGCCAGGGCAGAGTGGCCTTTCTTTTCTGATTGTGTGGAGTGCCATTTGTTAGTGTGTATTATGCTCGGTCTCCTACCCTCAACCAAACAGACTGCATACGTACGTGTGTGTATCTACCTGGCATCTAAACCTCTCCTGCAGCTCAGCAGGAGACCTCTCCAGAGCAGGAGCCTCGTCTTTCCTCTCCTTCATCCCCCTCTCTAAAAATATTTCTTGGTTAATTGACATATTGACTTCTTGGGTGCACCACACATCTTCCTTTGATGGACGTTCATTTTATTAGAAGCCTTAGTGGGAGAACGGTGATGGAGCATCCTCCATCCTTCCCCGAGGCAGTGTTCCGTGAGTCCCTGGATGTGGGGGATATCCACGCAAATGATAGCCCAGTCCCGTGTCACTCACACACAGTGGTGCTTTGGGGGGCCAAGGGTGTCAGGGAGTTCAGTTTCGATGCGGCTGTGAAGTGAGTCAGCCTGGGAGCAGGGGCTCCGACCCTTGGGCCCCACAGCCTCAGGGATTCTGATGTAAGTGGTTCGAGTTGAGACCCAGGTGTATGTATTTCTTCCAAACTCCCCAGATGGCTCTGGTGTACCTGCAGGGCTGGGGATCACTGGTCTGTATGGTGAAGTAAGACTATCTCCAGGTTCTTGGGATTAGCTGTTACAATTCCCACCCACGCAAGGTCTGCAGTCTCTGTCAATTCCAAATTAGTGGGAGAGGACATCGGATTGGCTGGCTAGTTTGATCCAATTAACTATGGCTGGGGGGTGTGGGGAGGGTAAAGTCATGAATTACAAACCTGACGATTGCTACTCCTTTAAATTTGAGGTGTATTTCCTAAGAGTGGGAAGTTGTGAGCTGGGCACACATCCCCAAAGCTGACTGGTACATCTCCTCGTGCCATTATGACAGCAAACTTTACTGCAATTGTTTGTTTTGAGGTCTGTGACCTCTTTAAGGGCAAAGGCTGTCATTTTTGGAGATCCCATGTATTAATCATATTTTTAATTTTCTATATTTTATGATGCTTTGATATCTTGGGGCCTTGCAGACCCAGGGAGGGACTACCCCTCCCAGGGTTGGCCTATTCCTAGATAGCAAACAACTGATCTGCAGTCCCCAGTCCCAAATCCATATCCTCCAACCACTTCCCTTCATCAGAATATTATTCTCCTGCCCTAAATCACCCACCCCAGAGCCAGCGATGGGACACCTGGGAACCCTAGAGCCGAGAGCCTGCTGAAAGTCTTGAAACTATCCATCCTCAAGCTTGCTCAGCTGCTTACCCTGCCTCACCCATTCCTTCCCACCAAAACCAGAAGAAAGGCTTTTGCCCATGACTTTCTCCTTGCTCCTTCTGTCTCCTGACTGCTTCTCTGTGTGGCCCCGCGTGATGTGGCATGGTGTGCCCCCTCCTCTTAGCGACTGTAAACAAGGAACTATCTTTTCCTTTTCTTTCTACGCTAGTATTCACTCATGTAACAACCACGCAGAGCACCTTATAGAACCTATTTAGCACGCCCGGATGGTTCCCTTCTAAGTCAATACCCACCCAACCCGAGGTAACCACCATTCTGAATTCTGTAAGTTTTAGATGTTCTTTTTTCTTTTGTTTTTAAAGATTTTATGTATTATTTATTTGAGAGAGAGAGCAAGAGAGAGCGAGAGCAAGAGCGAGCACGAGCAGGGGGGAGGAGTAGAGGGAGAAGCAGACTCCCCGCAGAGCAGGGAGCCCGATGTGGGACTCGATCCCAGGACCCTGGGATCATGACCTGAGCTGAAGGCAGACGCTTAACCGACTGAGCCACCCAGGTGCCCCTCGATGTTCTTGAACTTCATATAAAGGGAACTCTTTTGCATCTGTCTTCTGACACTCATCATTGTTCTCAGATTCATCCCAGCCTCTGCATGTGTTTATAGCTTGTTCTTTTTTGTTGCTGTGTGGCGTTCCACCGCATCAGGCTGGGACCCATAAGGCTTGGGGGTGGGATAGAGCGAGCTCTCTTCTTGGTGCTGGCCATTGCCTGGGCTCACCAAACCTGAATAAAACCAAGATCCCTGGTACGTTTTAGAATACCTCAGCACCTGGCACAGGGCCTGTCACATACAGGGCAAATGGTAACTATTTGCTGAATTGAAGAAATGGGTGGGTGGATGAGCAGAGCCTTGAGAATTCAAGTGGGGGCCTGGGTGTGACATTCTATGCCTGATCCGGCCCTAGGGACGGATGCCTGGCTTACTTCTCTCATGCTCCTCCCTCTGTCAGAAGAAGAACCATGGGCAGTTACTGCGGGATAACCAATTGCAGGGACCAGGTGACTCTCTGAAAAGAAGCCATCAGACTGAAGGCCCAGGGCAGAAGAAGAAGTGTGAGTCGAGCATCCCTGACCGTGTGGGAGCCCTTCACAGTGTTTGTAAATGGCAACGAGGAATGTGCATTTATGTCACTGTGCCAGGCCTTTCTCCCCACTTCCCCTCACATTCTCTCTTCAGGATAACAGATGCTTGGCACCGAAGAACCTTTGTCCGTTCTACTCCGAACCGGAGGAAACTGACAATCTCCATTCTAGTTCATTAGACCCCTCGATGAATTATGGGAAATGGAGGGAATTCATGACTGGAGCATGGTTAATGAACCCAGGAACTCCAGTGATGGATGGATAGATGGAAATGAACATTAATCTACTCTCAGTCACTCTGATGATGTCATTTTTAACCACCGTGAACATCACCCAGAAGCCAACCTGGAGACAGAGCAGGGATGGGGGCAGGGTGTAGCTGAGGGAGCACCGTTAACCAGATTGCAGAATCCTGACAGTGGGCCTGGCTATGAGTTCATTTAAATGCTATGCTTAGCTCTTGAATTAAAACAAAACAGGGCTAAAACTTTAATCAATCCGGTTCAGCCGCCACACTCAGGCATGAGCAGAGAATAAAATGAAGGTCACAGGAGAAGTCCGGGAGAGAGAATTTGACAGTCTGCGCAGATGAATGGGGCAATGCCAAATGGCCTTTGAGTTGAAAAGGAGGCCCAGGCCAGCAGTTCATTTAGAGCAGGAGTAGCAATCTGTCGATAGCCAGTGCCAGGTTCCCGAGCCCTGTTGTTCTAGGGGATGCAGGTGTGCGTGTGCGTGTGCGTGCATGCGCGCACCTGCCCTAGTGGAAAAATAGGTAAGAAACCACTAAAACAAACAAACTAAAGCCCAAACCCCAAAACCCTCTCCTTCCATGTTCACTTAATCAGAGACTTATTTACGTTAGTTAGCAACTAATTTCCGTGGAGGGTTATTCCATTTTGATGTACGTGGTATTTCTTCACATAATTAGATTGCTTTAGTCTGAATTCCTCAGGAATTCAGGGAAGGGGGTGGGGATGTTGAAACCCGGTGCAGAGATCTGGCAGGCCAGGCCTGCGGCAGTGTGGGCAGGAGCAGCTAACGAGGGTGCAAAGCAGGAGAGGAGGGCCGCAGGGTCCAAGGACCCGTTTCTCCTGCAGATCTGGCTTGGCCCCCTGCAAGCACCCATCCGCAAGGTACCCGGGAGGCCAGCTGTCTTCCACGTGCCGGCGAGAAATTGTGCATGGCGGGGGGGCGGGGGTGGGACAGGGCGCAGAGGCCTGGCAGTGAGGAAAAGGAGGATACCATGCTCACCTTGGGGCCGTCGGTCACATCTGATGTGACTGCAGCCCAGACATTCCCTCTTGTGACACCCCACCCTCATTGCCTTGGCCCTTCATAGCTAGAAACGTAGATACTACTCTAGGAAAGGAGGAGAGAGGCCCCGTATTAAGTAAGGCTACCTCTGTCCTTTCTATCCAGAGAGGCTGATTGCACTGTTTCCCTGCTAGTTCTCTGACTCATCTTTCTCTCTCTCTCCCCCCGACCGTGGCCTCCTTGCAGATCTGTCTATGCCAAGACACACTCCTGCCTCAGGGCCTTTGCATTCGCTGCTCTCACTTTCTAGAATGCTCTATGCCCAAATATGCTCATGATTCCCTTCCCACTCCACTCGTTAAATGTCACATTTTCAGAGAGGCCTTCTGTGACACTTTATTTAAAATAACACCATCAACCATCACTCTCTGTCCTGTTTTGTCTTCAGAGCACTTATCACCACTGACATTATTTATATGGAAATGTGTATGTATATAAACCCTATATATGTGTGTGTGCGTGTGTGTATATAAGCCATATATTTTTGTTTATTGTCTATTTCCCTCATTAGGATGTCAGTTCCATGAGAGCAAGGACTCAGTCTCTTAGTACCCACAGTGCTCAGAACAGTGCGTGTGCATGGACACTTTGTGAATGGACGCCCCTCCCCCCCCCCCCCCCCCCCCCCCCCCCCCCCGCCGCCCCCGACTGCGCGGGCACATGCAGAGCACTGGGGACTTGGCTGCAATCTGCCCCTCAGGACTACTGTCACACATCTCTGCCTTTGGGACCCGCCATTTAAGCCCTCTCTTCCTCTCTACTTCACCACTGCCTCAGCCCTGAGAAACTTTATCTAGCCTGGGGCAGAGCTGTCTGGCTCTGACTGATCACGTATTCTTCCAAATCTATTATTTATGCCTCAACCGTATGCCCAGAGTCCTTCAGGCCTGAGGCTTCTTATACTCAAAAGCCACGCTTTGAAACACGTAAAACTCCCCCCCTCCCTTAAAACTATGTGAGTTTCCAAAAGCCTATTTTGTAATGTAGAAGGAGAAAGCTGGATTCCTTTTACTGCATTTTGCTGTGTCATCACTTTCCTAATGCAGGACCTGTGAAGGTCCCCGCGAAGGCCTGTATCAGAGGGCAGGCCAAAGGGTAAGGAATAGGGTGGGGTTGGTAGAGCAAAATACTATCTGCCTCATACGGTGTAGAGAGGAACTCCCATAGGTATCGCAAGTGTAAATGACCTCAGTAAAATCTCTTGAAAAGCACTTTCTAATTGGTGCTAAGGAATTAACAGACATAAGTGAAAATAATAAAACCCACTGCAACCGCGGATGGGGAGAAGCACAATGCATTGCTGACATCGCACTCATTTGCTCCTGGATTTCTAGAGAGCAGCCTGGCATAACAAGAGCTGTGAGATAGTTAATCGTGGTAATGCATTGGTATTGCCCCCTGGTAATCCCCTCTAGGGATTATGCTCGAGGAGTATGAGCCAGAAGGAGCAAATGAGAAACCAGAATTTGTTCAAAGATAATCATGGCGTTATTTAGCAACCGTGGAAATGCCCAAGACAGAACAGTGGTTAAGCAGACTGATCTGTTATGAAAATAGCCAAGTAGCTAAGGATAGTAGCTAAGTCCGGGGTCAGGGTAGGGTAACTGTTTTAACGAACTACATCAAACCTGGGCAGCTTATCACTGCAAACGTTGATTTCTTGCCCACATCACAGCCCAGCATTCGTTAGTGGAGTCTACTCTACATGGTCACTCAGGGACCCGGGCTCCTGATATTTATGGGCCCCATCATTTCCTCTCTCTATCTGGTAGGTGCATGAGGGAATGAAGGGATAACAGAGGACCACAAGGGAGATTTCACGAACCAGATTTGGAGTTCTGGGGGCAACATTACGACAGCCTGCACTCTAGTGGGCAGAGTGCAGTCATCCGGTCACACCTAACTGCAAGCGAGGCTGGGAAATATGCGCCCAGAGAGTAGGGGTGATGGGGTTTGGTGAACACATAGCAATGATTACCACATAATTAAAGTGATATGCATGGGGGCACCTGGTGGCTCAGTCCGTTGGGCATCTGCCTTCGTTCAGCTCAGGTCATGATCCTGGAGTCCCAGGATCGAGCCCCATGTTGGGCTCCCTGCTCATCCGGGAGTCTGCTTCTCCCTCTGCCCCTCTCCCTGCTTGTGCTCTCTCTCTCTCTCAAACAAATAAAAATCTTAAAAATAAAATAGTATGCATGTTGACTCTGCTGATACATGGGAACTTAAATATTAAGTAATATTAAACAGAAAAGGCAGAACACAGAAGCACTAATTAGGAATAATTAGGGCTAGTTACTAATTACTATGTAATTGCAACTATGTATATTCACCAACTTGGAAGTGATTTTAGAGTATGGTGGGCTTTGTGGTTATGCAGGGTCTTTTTTCTTCCGTGAAATGAGAAAGCGTGTTGAGCAGAGAGGACAGTGGATGTGGAATCATGTGACCAGGGTTGGATTCCATTATGCTGTTCACCTTTTCCAGACTTTTTAATGAAAAACACTGAGGCTTATCTCAATTATTTTTTTCTGGCTATGCAAGAAATGTCTTCTTTGCCACTGAAATTTTTCCAAAATGTTAATGTCTTTACAATATTCCATTCTGTAGATATGCCATCATTTCAACCACCCTCCTCTTGGGGGACATTGTTTCCATATTTTACCGTTACAAATTACTCTCTAGAGAATGTCTTTTACAGACATTTCAGCCCATATTTCTGATCACTTTTTAGGATTGAATCCTTAAAGAGGAGTTACCAGGGCAGAGAGTATGATTATTTTCAAGGTTCTGGAAACATGTTGCCAAACCACTTTCCAGAAAGGTCATATAATTTATATTTCTCTCACTTCACCTTTGTAGCATCTGGCGCTATCAATCTTTCTATTGTTTTTGCTAATTTGATAAGCAAGAAGCTGTATCTGGTGACTGTTTTTAATTTCTTTGATTACTTTTTTATGGCTGAATAGCTTTTCTTACGTGGATTTGGCAGACATTTGTATTTTCTCTTTTGTAGATTGTCTATTCATAACCTTTACCCATTTTTAAATTTTGTTTTCTTATTGATTTGTATGGATGTTTTATAAAGTAAGAATATTAACCTTTTGCCTGTTATGTGTAGGGCTCATATTTTTTCAGTTTATTGTTTGCTTTTATTTTATTTTTTATATCTGGACGTTTAAAATCTTTGATAGAATCTGTTAGTCTTTTTTTTTTTTTTTAAAGATTTATTTATTTATTTGAGAGAGCGAGAATGAGAGAGAGTACATGAGAGGGGGGAGGGTCAGAGGGAGAAGCAGGCTCCTCGCTGAGCAGGGAGCCCAATGCGGGACTCGATCCCGGGACTCCAGGATCATGACCTGAGCCGAAGGCAGTTGCTTAACCAACTGAGCCACCCAGGCGCCCCTGTTAGTCTTTTCCCTTATGACTCCCTGTGTCGTTTTGTGCTTGGAAAATGCTTTATCCGATCTCAATGCAGAGATCAGCTAAATAAATATTTACCTACATTTTCTTAGAGTTTTAAAAGTAATTTCTGGGTATTGTAATTTTGACGTGCCTGGAATTTATTTTATTTTGTCATGTGAAATGAGGATTTAGATGTTTCCTGTCCCTGGAGAACCAGTTTTCTTAAAATTACATTTGAACAATTTATTCCTTTTTTTCAATGACTTGTGACACCTCCTTTATTAGCTATGAGGCTCTTATTAAAGTGCAGATTTAAGAAACTGTAAGATGGAAATAATAATCTGTTACTAAGCACCTAGATAGATCTATGTGAAGGGGGTTGGCAAATTCTTTAACATTCTACAAATGCTTTGATGGCTCACAAAAGTGAAGAAAGGGGAAGCAAAAGTAGATACCAAAGTGCTCACCATTTTTGTACAGAAAACACACATGATGATGTCCAGGCAACTGTTGATTACCTAGGGTTGGAACAACCGTGAGGATTATAAGACCTTTTGTATTTTCCCATTTCATAATTGTGTCTCTCTTTGCTCATATTCACGTCTTGCCAAAGCCAGGAGAAGAAAAGGCGGGCTGTTTTTTTCCTCAAGTCTTATAAAAATGGGGAGAGAATGGTCTGTGGGGGGGAAAGGGTGGGAGGTTACAGTACAAGAAAAAATGAACAGCAGAAATTAAATTCAGGTATGGTCTAGAGATTTCGTTGTCCTTGTGCCCCAGGCAACAATGGACTGAGGGTCGCCGTGAGCACTGCGCTAGGGCTTGGTGAGAGACACATGACGTAGGACAGATTGTCATGTGTTCAAGGAAGGCAGATTAGCCCATGAAAAACTCAAGGGCACTAACGGGATACATGGCCAAGGTCCAAATGGGGTCCCAGAAGAGCCAGTGGGAATTGTAAGTGTTTCTGGTGATGGGAAATAGGAAGAAAAAACAACCAATGAAGAGAAAGGGTATGAAGAAATGGCAGCAGTAGGTGGGTTCTGAGTGCAAACAAAGATGACCTGAGATCAGGTTTAGGTGCACCCCCCTGCCCCCCGAATGAGAACAGGTGGGCCTGTGGGGGAGAGGCAGATACGTGCTGGGCTGGTGTGGACACTGAGCAATGGGCAGTTTTGTCAATTTCTTTCTTTTTTTTTTTTTTAAAGATTTTATTTATTTATTTGAGAGAGAGAATGAGAGAGAGAGAGAGAGCGCATGAGAGGGGGAGGGTCAGAGGGAGAAGCAGACTCCCTGCCGAGCAGGGAGCCCGATGCGGGACTCGATCCCGGGACTCCAGGATCATGACCTGAGCCGAAGGCAGTCGCCTAACCAACTGAGCCACCCAGGCGCCCCAGCTTTGTCAATTTCTAAAAAAGCTGTTCCCCAGGAGCAGAAACTTAGGGAAGTGGGTTTGTGGGGAGAAGTTTGGGCAGAAAAGAAGGTGTAATGGACAAATGGTTGGACATTTTCATGGCATTTTAGTTCATCATGCAAACTCTTAGTTGAAAGTGGTCTTCAAAAGATTACACGCTCCAAGTGTTTAATCAGCTCAGGGCGGGCGCCTGGGTGGCTCAGTCGGTTAAGCGACTGCCTTCGTTCGGCTCAGGTCATGATCCTGGAGTCCCGGGATCGAGTCCCGCATCGGGCTCCCTGCTCAGTGGGGGTTCTGCTTCTCCCTCTGACCCTCCTCCCTCTCGTGCTCTCTGTCTCTCGTTCTCTCTCGCAAATAAATAAATAAAATCTTAAAAAAAAAAATCAGCTCAGGGCTGGAATACTGATGAACTTCATCTGTGATTTTTCTGGAATATGTATCTCACTTGCATTTGACAGTGCCCCAGGAATGGAAAATGACTGACACTCTTGCTTCCTTATGGATTTGATCACATCCATCCCCACAGTGCATCCCCTTTTCTTCTTCCATTTTAATCCAAAACAGTCATAGTACTCAGTATTCAGAAAGCTGTGAGTCTAGATGGGGAATTATTAATTTTTTTTTTCACAGGGGACAATGGTGAAAGAGGTAATATCCACTCTGCATGAACCTGGGTAATTTTTTTTTCTGTCATCTTTAAGGATGATGCACAATGTGTGAATATGGCCCACAACTGAGGCCTAATTATGATTCTCCAGTGAGAGTGTGCTGCATTTTGGAGGAAGTCTTAACCGAGCACTTAAGCAGTAATGTCTCTGAGCATGCCACTGTGGATTTGGAGGAGAGCTTTGATTCCTGCACCAGGGGCAGACGACTCCCACGCTGCTCCCACAAGCACTTTTATCACCAAGTTATTAGACCATTATGGTCTACGATTGTCTTTTACCGCCTTTGATTTTTTTCTGTTGTCAGACGTGAGGAAAGTGATGTGTAATATGATCCAAAATGCTCTTGTTTGTTTTAATCTACTGTTTTAATATATTATGGCTTCCTGCCATTACCCTTCTCTGGCAGGGCCCTAGGGCCCCTTGGAGATGCTGCAAGCCTGAAATATGCCAGGCACTTTGGGACTTTGGCCCAAAGTGTGGACATGAGCGCTCCCGCCAGTCGGGGACTCAGCCGAATGGATGCTGGAGGTCCCCAGGAAGGAGAATGGCCTGGGCACTGGACAAGTGGAACTGGCCCCCCCAAAGAAATCTCTTATAAGCTCTGAGTCCCAGCAGGTGCTTGCACGAATTTGGGGTTCAAAGCCTTCTTGGGCTTGAGGTTTAGGTCAGTTTCCCCAAACCCAGCTTGGCATCATTGAAGAGAGTTGCTTGTCTCCAGGAAATGTTTCAAAATAGGATTTTCAGGGTTTAAGGCATAGTTTCAGGTGATATGTGACAATTGTATGAGAAACTCTAGTCTTGGCTCTGTCACTAACTGGGCAAGTCTCATTTCCATTCAGGGCCGCTGGGTCCCTCATCTCTAAAGGGAGAGTGTGAGCCTTAATGGCCCAAGGCCCTTTCATAATCCCCAGCCCTTTCCTGTAGACCCCCCGTCATCTTGCCTGCCTTCCTGGTAGTGACGAATCCTTTGCACATGGAAAGCTGTTGGCTTGTGAAGGCTGTGACCAGAGCCACCTGTGCCTCCTTTGCTTTTGTTGGGATCATCAAAGTCGTTCTGGAAAGTTCTCTGGGAGAGATGGCAGAGCCTGGTCCACTCTGCATGCCAGCCTGGATGCTGGCAGGGAGGTTGATCACCCCTGTTGGCTGTTAGCAGTCAGGCCCTTAAAATAAGACACCTGCCTTGAACCCTTCACTTAATCACCCAACAGAATTTCTTGAGGGCAGAATGTGTGTCAGTACTTTAGCTCTTTCCCTCCTTGTATCGGCCCCATGAGACATGCAGGAATGGTGTTTACACCCTCCTTACAGATGAGGCAGCTGAAGCTCACAAGTGTTAGGGATCCAGTGCAGAACCGAGAGGGACCCTGCCGAGACTAGAACCTATGTCTCTTCACCATGAGGCCAGTGTTCTTACACTGTATTGTGGATGACAATACACAGACGAACCCTTGGTCCTCAGTTCCCCTAAAGCACCCCCAAAGCACTTGTTAGAGAAGGAGAGGGGGAAGGGTTGGCAGTGTCTCTACACACCCCATGAAAATGTTTCAACTTAAGAACTTTGGAGAGGAAATTGGAAGGCATGTGCCTGGGCTCTGTTTAGATTGCCATTGGGTCAGATGATCATTTGTCAGTGTAAATACCTCTTAATTTTCCTCTCTTATTTTTTTCCCTCTCAGCAAGAAAAAAGAAACACAATTAGAAATGCCAAAAAAAAAAAAAAAACATTGAAAAACTAGAGAAGAAACTTTTTTAAAAAATATTTTATTTATTTATTTTAGAGAGAGCATGAGCCGGGTGGGGGTGGGCAGTGCAGAGGGAGAGGGAGAAGCTGACTCCCCACTGAAGAGGGAGCCTGATGTGGGGCTTGATGGGATCATAACCTGAACTGAAGGCAAACACTTAACCTACTGAGCTACCCAGGCACCCCTAGATAAGAAACTTGTGGTTCAAACACAAACTAGCAAAATTGTGGCCTGATCTTGGCTCTAGATGGAATAGAAGGAAATCCATTTGACCTTAAACCTTGGGACATTCTCCTTTGAGAGAATCAGTGACAGATTTCTTTTTCCATGGATCTAATCACACAATTTCTTTCTTCCATCTTTCTTTCTTCCTTCCTTCCTTTTCTTTTCTTTTCTTTTCTTTTCTTTTCTTTCCTTCCTTCCTTCCTTCCTTCTTCCAAGAGAGAGTGTGCCAGGGTGGGGGAGGGGGGAGGAGGGACAGAGGGAGAAAGAGAATCCCAAGCAGGCTCCACGCCCAGGGCAGAGCCCAACATGGGGCTTGATCTCATGACCCTGAGATCCTGACCCTAGCCGAAATCAAGAGTCGGATGCCCCACTGACTGAGCCCCCCAGGTGCCCCTAATCACACAATTTCTGCCGTGACTCATAGTCATATAATCACATTCACATAGTCATAATTAAATGGTTACTAGTTTCAATTTTTATAATCAGAACAGAAGGCTTAATTAATGTTATAGAAAAGCATGTCCGTGCAGTAACTGACATGGTGAAGGTGATGCTTCAGGGGCAGAGTTCTAGTTGGCAGCAGGGGGCGGGAAGGCGAGGGTAGGGGTGCAGCTTTCCTCATTTGACTTCGGGATGAAGCAAGAGATACTGTGTAGGGCAGGTGGAACATGGAGGATGACGTATAAAAGAGTATGTTTAAAAGTGTAAAGGCAACTGATAGAGGAAGTAAATGTACCGGCGTAACTGACAAAACTCAGAAGAGGGAGAGACGAGTGGAATTGTAAGCTAAATTCCTCCTTTCTCAAAGAGAACAGAAATGACTTGATGTTTCTATCACTGGCAAGTCCAGGAATTGAGATCTGGCCATATTGTTCAGAATTATGGTAGTAACTTGGAAGAATGAAAAACCAAAGGTTAACAGGGGTTTCCTCCAATCCGTGGGACTTGGGGAGGGGGTAGGGAGGGTGAGGCAGACAGCTGTACTTTCCATTTAATGCCATATTTTAAAAATATATGTATTTATAAAAAAATTGGTGTTAACAATCGGTGTAAAGAAAGCCCTAATTAAAGAATTGCTTTTCTCTGCTGGTGGCATTTGCTAGCTTGAGTCTTTAGCTAACGATGTATCTACTTGTCCTTTGGGGGGTCCCTACTCTGCGGCTGAATTCCTTTCCTTTCCGTGGACACTGTCCATCATTCTAAATCAACGCATGCACTTAACAGCGCTATTTAAGCCTTAATAAATATTGTATCAACCTTCACAGGGGATGGTATGGAGAGATGGGAGTTCATGAGAGAGAGACTCTCGTCATGGCCATTGTGTGTGTATTTGTCAAAGAGATGGGCACAGAGAGGAAACAAATTTTCACTGAGATTCTGGAAAATCTGCTGGAGAAACTCACAGGGTCCTTAAACATTTCCTCGGGAAGGGGAGTAAAGCCAAGGGCTCTCTAGGCTGCTCAGGGCTCATTCTCCTGGCCCCAAGTACATCTGCCTTAATCTGTCTCTTGCATTGGGCTCGCAGGCTCTGAATGTTCTCAGCAGCGTGGTCATCAGAGGCCACGGTACCTGGGTGCTTCTCAGAGCCTTCCCATGGGAAGCTGAGCCCCCGCCCTTCTGCCCTACCAGTGCTGGCACTTGCCCGAGCCACAGGGCGATGTGTTCCCCCAGAAGCTAGCTCTTCGTGGCTCAAACCTGAGGCTCAGGCCCTGCTTCTCCACAGAGCCCTGCTCACACCTGCTCTCTACTTCAATCAGTCCTCTGCCAACACTTGCTTAGTTCTTGACCTCACTTCTCTTGCTTGGTTGGTTGGCTCTTGGCTCCTTTCCCCCCGGCCCCCACCCCCCACCAGGGGCCTGACCCTTCCTATCCTTATCATTTCCCACTTGTCTCTAGATCTCATGTCCCGCCATGTACAAGATAAGATGCTGGTGATACAAAAAATGAATACAATTCAGCCCTTACTGCCAAGCACCTAAGGATAGGGGAGAGTTGCCAGAACCAATCTTGAATAGAGGGTTGGAACGTTAATTTCTACCCCCAGACCTCCTGGGAGGTAAGAACGGCTGGAGATTAAGTTCAACCACCAGTGGACTGTGATTTAGTCAATCGTGCTTGTGTAATGAAGGCTCCATAAAACCCAAAAGGAGAGAGTTCAGAGAGTTTCCATGTTGCTGGACATGGGGAGAGTTGGGTAGCGTGTTATGCTTGGAGAAAACAGGGAAGCTCCACGCCCTTCCCCCAAACCTTGCCCTATGCACCTCTTCCACCAGGCTGTTCCTGAGTCCAGTGAGTAAAAAGTTTCTCTGAGTTCTGTGAGCCACTGTAGCAAATGAATGGAACCCGAGGAGGGGCTTGGAGGAACGTCCAATCTGTGGCTGGTGGGTCAGGAGCACAGTGGTAATTGGCATCTGAAGGGAGCGTAGTCGTATAGGACTGAGCCGTTCACCTGTGGGGTCTGATGCTGTCTCCGGGAAGACAGTGTCAGAATTGAGTTAAATTGTAGGATGCCCAGCTGCTGTCCAAGAATTGCTTGCTTTTGCTTCCTTCTGCATTGGAATTTGGGCATAGAACTCCATTAGTATGTCTTAGAGTATTTGTTTAAAACACATCGTCTTACTTTATAATGTTATTTAACCATATTATGCACATACCTTGACTCTCAATTGGATTATGAACTTCTGAAGGAAAGTGGACCATGTTACACTTCGCACGTGCTGTGGTTTCTAACATAGATGCTGGGCCCAAATGAAGAGTGCTCATAATTACCCGTGAAAGGAATAAGGAGACAATGTACTTGTTAGGAGAATAAATAGACAGTAAATGCTGTGTTGTCTGCACTTTTACCAATGGGAAATCTCCAGGAGTGGGCATTTTTTATATTCTCTCTTGCAAATGACTGAGCACAGTCATTGAAATTCAACTACAGGGCCAGCACATTTGAAAGCGGTCTGATCAAAATGCAAAGTCTATGTATGCTGTCTCCAGTGACTTCAGCTAAGTAAAAATAAGCCTAGAGGGGAAAATAAACCTTTTCCCGAAACGTACACAGGGAGAAAGTAGAAAGTTTCCCAAGTTTCTGAGAAATGGCTAGTAGCTACAAAGTGGAGTTTGATTAGGAATGCGAGAAGCCAAAGGTGGTTGTGAGCAATCATGGGCAATTGGGAAGCCCAGGTACCTGAAGCAGGCTTGGAGAGCGAGTGATAGAAATGCAAATCTGCAAATCTAATGCTGCTCCCGGATCCCCTGTGACATAGAAACACCTGGAGGCAGAATCAATTTCTCACCGCTAGATGATGCCTGCATTTTCTACAGGTTGAAAGCACAGAGGTAGGTAACTTTCAAAGTTCTCAAAAAATGACAGGCAAATGGCTTAAAAATCATTGCTTTTGCCAAACCATTCTTCCTGGCCACTTTCCTCCCCTGGAGACGGTTTACTGTTTCCACCCACCCTTCCTGTCCAGGCTACAGTTTTGCAAGCCCAGCTACTAACTGGTTTGTGATGGAGTCCTGGCTCAGGAGGGAGGGGGCTGCCAAGAGATCTAGGGCCAGTGGGGGGCAGACCTGGGTGTGGCTCACAGCATGAGGACCAAGGGACCTCTGGGAGGAGCGTGAGAAAGCAGAGAAAGGGCATCAAGGATAAATTGCATCTGCTTCAGAATTTTGCTGAAGGCCTGCTCTGCATACACACTGTGTGTGTGAGGGTATGCATGCGTGCGTGCGTGTATTATTGATCCAATGGCTGTTTTCTGTTTGTTTGTTTTTTCCCCTGCATTGGGGACTAAAGCATATTAAGGGAATGCTGTGCAAAACTGCTAAGACTGGAACTTTGCTGGGAACTCTGGGACGGCTGCCTCCAGGAGATGAATAGAGACAGGTAAACGATTCACAAAGACAGGGCTGCGCCTCTCAGGTCCAAGCTTGGAAAGCCTGGGGGTAGAAGGGCTCTCCAGCTCTCTGTCTCACTGCAGACGGCTGCCTCAGCCTAGATTTGCACTGAGCTGACAATTCTGTAAATCTGGGAAACTGGGAGTAGGGAGTGGATACAAAGAAAAAGGTACCTCACTCTTTCAGTGTGGCTGCATGAAGTGACTGCCTTCCAAAAAGGATGGCGTGGGGTTGGGGGGAAGAAAGCAGCTTCCCAGTGGGGAAAACTGATAACACTGCCTATGGGAGGGGGGTAGTCGCGGTGACCAGCCAGGAGGAGTCGCAGTGACCGTATAAACCCTCGATTTGATGTGAGGAGGATGGAGGATGGCACTTTACTTCTGTGATCTTCCTCCCCCAAACCATTAATCCTAGTCTAATCATAAAGGAAACATCAGACAAATCCCAGTAGAGGAACAGCATACGAAATGCGTATCCAGTATTGCTCAAAACTCTCAACAGCGTCAAAAATAAGGAAAGTCTGAGAAACTATCTCAGCTTAGAGGGACTTAAGGAGAAATGATGCCTAAATGTAATGATATCCTGAAGCAAAGAAAAGTATATTAGGCAAAAACTAGGAAAATCTGAATAAAATATGGGCTTTAATTAAGAAAAATGTGCCATTATTGATCCATTAACTGTAGCAAACGTACCATACTAATATAAGCGGTTAATAATAGTGGAAACTGGTTACGACGTATAGGGAAACTCTCAGGACAACCTTGGCAATTTTTCTGTGAATCTAAAACTGTTCTAAAAACATTAAGTTTATTTAAAAAATTAATGTCCACATGAGAAGATGCTCAACATTCTAGTCATTAAGGAAATGCAAATCAAAACCAGAATGAGATGTGACTTCATATCCAGTAGGATGGCTATGATCAAAGAGACAGACAATAACAAATGTTGTGAAGAGTATTGAGAAATTGGAAGCTACACATGTTGATGGTGAGAATGAGCTAATGCAGCTACTGAGACAGTTTATGGGGAAAGAATATTCTTCTCAACAAATGGTGCTGGAAGAATATGTAAAAGAATAAATCTAGACCCTTAACCTCACTCCACGTACAAAAATTAACTCAAAGTGGATCAAAGACCTGCACATAAGAGCTGAAATTATAAAACTTAGAAGAAGAAAACATAGGTGTAAATCTCCATGACCTTGGGTTAGGGAATGGTTTCTTAGATATGACATCAAAACCACGATCAAAGAAGAGGATGTGTGAAGTGGGGGGAGCAAGAATGAACTGGAACCCATGGGGTGAGCTGGAATCCACATCTGTCCCTCACTGTCTCCAGACCAACTTCCATGATGAAGATGTGGGAAAAGCGGATGCCCTTCACATGGAGCTTAGTCGCCTGCTGATTTAGAGCAGCCGAAGGAAGATGTGGAGCAGGAGTGACAGGATGGGCAGCTGCCCCTACAAGCAAGGAGAGTCAGCAGATCGGTGACCCCATGTTTGATCTGCAGCAGTGCTCTAGCCCTGTACCAACCTTCCTAGTGCTAGAAAAAAAGGTGTGGGGAGCACTGCTTTACTTCTGGCTTCCAGATCTTCTGCACAATATCTGTTATGGCTCAGGCTAACCCAGAATTAGGCAGGTAAGGAAATTCTGGGGAATAAGAATCTAAGTAGACACAGTTCTAATCTACCATAGGACTTTAGCATCCTCCCAAAGAGCTCTTCTCCACCACCGAACCCCAGTTTCAGGAGCCCGCAATATCTTATCTGTGCATCCTCTCTTTTGAAGCTCTGTTTCTGCCACTGCACTTACAGTTCTGCCTTGCAGTTATTACTCTACATGCTCATTGGCTTAGTGATTTATTAAATATCTCCCCACCACCTGTCCATCAGCTCTCTAGAAGCAAAGACTTTGTCTTACTTCTGGATCTTCAGGATCTAATATTTCATGGTGATGAAGATGTTGATGAACAGTCATAATGGTAATCATTTATATAGCTTATATCATGTGCTAGGACCACTGTAGTGGTTTATGTGTATGAGTTTTTGCTTATTGAACATGGAGCTCAGTACCTGGCAGAGAGCAGGTGCTCTGCCTCTGACCTGGACTCCAATGGGATGCCCATCGGGATCTCTCGGGCTCAGTTCAGTTGCCTAAAGGCACATGGGAGTGGATGAAAAGGGAAAGCCTAGTGGTTATCCCTTATTTTGAGGGGGAAAATCTCACTAGAAAGTGACTTGGAGTTTTTGCAAAACCCGTTTGCTGACCCAAAGGGGCTATTATTCTAAAGAAGATTTTGTCATTACCCACCTCTGAGAACATTTGGCCCTCAAAAGCACTGCTGTTGGGAGCATAATCCCCTCTTGGGGGCTCTCTGCTGTCTGGCGAGCCCCTCTGACCCTCCCCCCCCAGACGGCTTCTGGGCTGCTTAGTCTCTTCTGCCTGGTGACCAGAGCCCATTGTCCACCACTCACTAACTCTGCAGGAATGCACTTCAGCTCCAGTACATTGGGGATGGCCATCTTGAGTGTGGAATGTTTTTGAATCTTTAAAAGTTGCCTACTTTAAAGACTCGTTGCTCATATATCACTGATAGGCATCTATTATTTGTGGTTATATCACTTTATTGATCCCCACATCCCATGGGCAAGCTGAGTGACTTAAGCAGGAGTACTATCATAGAGGAGCACCAACATCTTTCAGAAGAGTCTGGAGACTGATGTGCTTCTGTTTCTCTAGATTGTTCCTCTTGATTTATACTTGAAGCTGTTTTTGGAAAAAGGAAACACACTGCAAGTTGAAATTATCTTAAAAGTTAAGAAAACAGGGGCACTGCCTGGGTGGCTCAGTCGGTTAAGTGTCTGCCTTCGGCTCTGGTCATGATCTCGGGGTCCTGGGATCGAGCCCCGCGTCAGGCTCTCCGCTCAGCAGGGAGTCTGCTTCTCCCTCTCACTCTCCCTATGTAAGTGCTTTCTTTCTCTCTCAAATAAAGAAATAAAATCTTAAAAAAAAAAAGTTAAGAAAACAAGTTTAATAAAAGGAGATACCCCACAGCCCGCCAAAATGGATGGTAGCACGTTCATGAGTGAAGGAACTTCTCCCAGGGTGGAAGTCTAAGAAGACTCACATGCTGCTGGTGTGAGTGTAGACTGGGGTGGGCTTTCTGGAGAGCAGTCTATCCATACTTCTTCAAATGAACTATACACCTACCTTACACCCAGCAGTTCTACTCCTGGTATTGACCCCACAGTCATTCTCCTATGGACAGGATGGGGCCATGCACAAGGATGTTCACTGCAGCAGTGTTTAAGGTGGCTGGGAGCGGAAGGCAATTTGAGGGCCAGCGAATGGGTAAAATGAGGTGATACCCTCTGTGGGTAACCATGTAGCACTTAGAGCAATGGATCAGAGTATACACAGCAACATAAATGGACCTTAAAAATCGGGTGATGAATGAAAATTATAAGAAACAGAATGAGAGCTCTAATACAATATCATTTCCATAAATTAAAAACGCATGCACCCAGCAATACACATTTTATATGAACAACAACAAAGAAGATAGTGTTGCCGTGGGAACAGAGCAAAGTGTCTCTCTCTTGACACCGCTGATGTTTGGGGCTGGAGGATTCTTCACTTTGCAAGGCTGCCTTGTACCTTGTAGGATGTGTAGCAGCTTCCCCAGCCTCCCCACCGGATGCCAGTAGCACCTTCTCCCCAGTTGTTTCTAGACATTTCCAAATGCCTCCTGGTGGGGGAAAGCGCCCTGGCTGAGAACCACTGGTACAGGAAGCAAGGATAACAGGGAATGAATAAAAGTATATATGCTGGAGGTGGGCCTTGTGGGAAAAGTCAATAAACAAAAATGAAGAGGCAAAGAAGGCAATGGTTAACCCCAAAGGTGACGCTGTGCATGGCGGGTGTCAGAGCGGTCAGCCCCTGCCCTGTCACACACCATAGAGGCCGCTGTCCATCCCACTGTGCATGTCAGAGGGACAAACTTGATCTTTGCTTCTTAGACTCTAAGCATGGCTTCCTCCTGAGTGCTACAGGGCTAGGTTTGTTCTGGAAGATACAGCTACTTCTCTGAGGGGAGAGCAGCTGTGCCTTTGGAACAGTGGCCCATGAGCTGTCCTTCCTCGGCTCACTGAGGGCAAGGCCTCTTGTCTTCTGCTCTGCTCTGCCCTGTGGGTGGAGTCGAAGCGCCCCAAGACCTACATTCTTTTTTTTTTTTTTTTTAAGATTTTATTTATTTGCGAGAGAGAGAATGAGAGACAGCATGAGAGGGAGGAGGGTCAGAGGGAGAAGCAGACTCCCCGCTGAGCGGGGAGCCCGATGTGGGACTCGATCCCGGGACTCCAGGATCATGACCTGAGCCGAAGGCAGTCGCTTAACCGACTGAGCCACCCAGGCGCCCCAAGACCTACACTCTTGATCTCCTTTCCTCTCTGCTGGACTTGCTGTAGGATACTGCAAGCTGAGGTGCAGCCAGGAGGGAGGCAGCTGAGGGGTGGTGGCCAGTCATGAGTACTTTGGGCAGAAAATGGTTTTGGAAGCTGCCCATGGCTCTGGAATTGACCTCACAGCAGAACTTAGAGAACATTGGTATTTCACCTTGGGCAATTTTTCTAGGAAAGAAATGTCTCTAATTGTAGATAGGCCAGTGTGTGTTTGGGGGGGGGGGAGGGCGTGGGGCGGGGGAGGACTTTGATGCTCCTGTCCAGCCTTCCTTTGCCATAAAATCCACGGGAAGAGTACTTTAGTTCTTGTGAAATTTAAGGCTTACAAACATACGTCATAAAATTTAATCCATATGGGTGATCTTGAGCTTGGGTTTTGTGGTTGGAGTAATGTTGAAGACACATTTGGGGACACAGCCACCCTTGATACACCTCTGGCAAAAGAGGCTACAGAACCCAAGCCCTTACTTGCCAATTCCAGGCCCTACAGCATTATAATAAGTGACATACCGTCCTTCTCCTTCACTCTCTTCTCTTTTTCCCTTCCTCCTTCTCCTTCCCCACCTCCTGTTTCTCCTCTTATCTTTCTCTTTATCCTCTTTCCACAAAATGTTAAGAGCAAATTATAAGAGTATCTAAAACGAAGCAGAAAAAGTATAAATGACTAATTAATTAACCATAGAACCAAGAGGTCTTGATCAAGGTTCAAGTGTTAAATGACCAGGAACGCTTTCTCATACTGACTGTTATGGGTTGAGTTGTATCCTCCAAAAATTCATATGTTGAAGTTCTAAGTGCTGGTACCTCCGAATGTGACCTTATAGGGAAATAGGGTCATTGCAGATGCAATTAGTTAAGATCAGTTCATACAGGAATAAGGGAGGCCCCTAAGGCAATATGCCTGGTGTCCTTATAAAAAGGGGAATTTTGGACCCATACACACAGAACATCCTGTGAACATGTGAAGGTAGAGATTGGAGCCATGTGTGTCTACAAACCAAGGAAGGCAAAAGATTGCCAGCAAACCACCAGAAGCTAAGAGAGGAGCCTGGGACAGGTCCTTTCCTAGCACCTTCCAAGGGAGCATGGCCCTGCCAATACCTCTGGACCGCTGGCCTCGGGAACAGTGAGATAATAAATGATTGTTATTTTAAGCTGCTAAGTTTGCCCTAATTTGTTATGCAGCCATAGAATACTAATTCACACCCCAAATCTCCCCTCCCAGATGACCAGCCATATTCCAGCAGCAGGGTGGGGAGGGAGCTAGGCTAAGCAGGATGGGGTGGTCTGAGCCATTATAATTGGGGGCGTGAGCGTATAAAACAAGGGGCTACTTCCTTTAATGGTGATGTCTCTTGTTCCATCATTTGCTTTCACACTACTTTTAACATCTGTTCATTTGTCATCATAACCATCATGTTAATGAAAAAATCCTTGGAAAAGATACTAGTTTTATAAGATATGCTTAAGAATAGCAATGATTTCCCAACTTTCTCTCTATCTTCAGTCGGTTCATACACTGTTTCTATCCCCAACACAAGCTGAGGATGGCTGTGTTCTTCTCCTGGGGGATGTCCTGGCCTCCAGCACTGCCTCCCACACTCCTGGGTGGCCTCGAGCACCCAGGGCCTTCAGCCTTTGTCCAGTTTGAATCCCCCTTCTTATGTCACTGGGTCACAGTTTTAGTTCAGCTTACATCTTAGATATTTAAAGAGGATAGAGCCTCTTAATTTTCTATTTCTGATCTTCAAGAGCCCTATTCAGTTGTTTTGGGGAACAGGTCAGGAACTTAGTTTTATCATTTCATAATATCTCCTTCTCTTACTGTTCAAACAATCTGCTTTGGGAAATAGTTGAGTCTTATAGATTTCCTCCTCTTTCCTTCCTCCTCCCCATGTTAGTGTCTGGTTTTGTTAGGGGAGGGGAGAGTGGAGTGGAGGAAGGCATATAAGTAGGTGTGTTGGGTTAGGTTCTCTGGGAGGGAGACCCTGAGACCCCAAGGCCCACATGCAGGAGGTTTACTGGGAAGTGCTCTTGGGAGCAGCCCCTGGGAGGAGCAAGGAAAGCAGGATGGAGAAGAGGGAAAAGTTGGCTGGCAGTTTGGGGGTAAAGTTCAACTCAGCAGGATTATATTAGGAAACCCTTTTGGTCACAAATCCGATGCATGTTCTCCAAGTCAGCTCTACCAATAAAACAGATATAAAAAAAAAAAAAAGGCTTTCATGTCTCATTTCTTAATTAGTTCTGAATTCAGGAGAAGACAGGAGGGTTTTTTATTCATCTGAAAGTCCAGCCAGAGTGGTGAAGGTGAAGGTAATGATGACAGTAACAATGATGGCGATGGTGAGGGCCATTTAGAGCTCAGATGAGATTATTCAAAAATAGTTCTGTTAGGAGATGTATTTGTAGCCACTGCTTCATACCGATACCGGCTGCTTTCTTTGTGGTTTCAGTTTTGCAGCTCTATTAGTATCCTTTAAAGATTCACTCTTGGGGCACCTGGGTGGCTCGGTTGAACATCTGACTCTTGATTTCAGCTCGGGTCATGATCTCAGGGCCATGAGATTGAGCCCCTCATCAATCTCTGCGCTCAACGGGGAGTCTGCTTGAGATTCTCCCTCTCTCTCTGCCCCTCTCCCCACTCACATGCATGCGCTCTTTCTTTCTCTCTCTTGAATAAATCAATACATCTTTAAAAAATTAAATTAAATTAAAAATCACTTTTGTGGGCACTTTGAGTACACACAGCCAACAGTGAACTCTTACTCCCACTCTGTATGCTTCTCTGTGGTTGGGAGGTCCCAAATCGTAGGAGTCAGCTCCCTGGAGTTCCAAGCACATGTGCTGGTTGGAGTTCCCCAAGAGTGAAATGAAGACTCAGAAAAGGGAGCAAGTTCCAAGCAGCCATAAACTATGGCATCAAGCTTGAACAGATTTTGTGGAGATGTTGGAAGGGCATCTGAACTGTTTACCTTCACTTCTACCCATGTCTGCTCCTTAGCAATCAGGATTTCCTATTGAAAGAACACAGGAGTAGGAGTCCCCATCTGTGAGAACTAGTCTAAGTTCTGCTAGTAACTGAAGGAAACTACAGAAATAAGAGATTAGCCCTGGAGTCAGGCTGCCTGGTGGTGACCTGCAGTAAGTTACTTCATCTCTAAGCACCAGTTCCTTCATCTGTAATGTGGAGATAATTTATAGTACTTGCCTCATGGTAGTTGGGAGAACAAGATGAGATAGACTGTGTAAAGTGTTTAGCACGATGTCCAGCACCTAGTAAATATTCACCCACCTAAGCTGTTATTAGATGAGTATGAAGAAGATGATTTAAACTCTTAGTACTTAATTATTCAATGGGAATAATAAGACCTGCACTATAGGTTGTAGAGAAAAATGAGACGGATAAAAGAACAAATGAAATGTAAAATATTGTTATTTATATTGAAATTAACATATGCTATTCAATCTTTTCTAACATAGGTTGTGGATAAAACATGAACTTTTACTATAATGACTGTGACTTATTTTTTTTTTTTAAGATTGCATTTATTTATTTATTTGGGAGAGAGAGAGAGATGGGGGGGTGGGGAGAAGCAGAGGGAGAGGGACAAGCAGACTCCGTGCTGAGCACAGAGTCCAACATGGGGCTCCATCTCATGACCCTGAGATCATAACCTGGGCTGAAATCAAGAGTCAGACGCCCAGCTGACGGAGCCACCCAGGCGTCCCGTGAATGTGACTTATTTTAACAGACATTAGCACAGATAGTTTGGTGTAATTTGTGTCAGTTTGTTTGTGCTTCCATCTGGGGGCAGTAAATTGTCTTAACCAAGGGTGTGCAGCCTTGGGTGGTCAGTGAACATTGTTCCTGAAGGGTCTCACTCCGGGGCAGCCACTGCTCACACCAGTACTTCAGCCATCTGCCTCTCAGGCAACACCCAGCTCTGCTCATTAGCATACCGAATGCAAAAGTGAGTTTTAATGGTGAAAATAGTAGACTATCAATTATCATGAGAAATGTGACAAATGGACTTTGGTGTTAGGTAAGCTGAAAGGTATTTAAGATAGTGGGTTGGAGAGCCCCTCACACCCTCCCTTGCATGCATAGGGTGTAAGAATCCAGAGAAACCTTTAGCCTGCACAGCTACGGAATATACAGTAGGTCTGATCCCTAAGAGATCCCGTGTTCCAACCTTGGTTTTGGAAGTTGCTTCTTGTCTGATGCTGCCCAAGGGCTAACAAAAGCCTGCCTCTGGAGTATTGCTGGGTCTCTCTAGAGTATGTAGGTCCCTATAGGACAGAGAACTTAGACTTCGTTGAGGTTATACAGCAGACAGTGTCTCATTTGCTCAATAGAATTTGTTAAATTTTAATACTGTATGTGGCAGGTTTGGTCTTAGACCCACTTTCTGTAAAATCTGACAGGGAGTTTTGGGGAAGTAGGTAAATTTTGCCCATGTCAAAGCCTTTCGGTTGCTATGATAAGCCACCAGAAAGAACCTAAATGTTGTGCATGACCAAATTGGATTAATCAATTCATGACAATTTTTATGAATAATCCTTGCAGGGTAGAACAAGTGAGTTTATTCTTCTGCTAGTTACACTTCTAATGGCAGGGCTAATTGTTAATTAATGCCTTGTGACATGGTATGCATTGCTACAAGACCATGGCGTGGCTCTCCTTTCACTTGGGGAATCCATGGTTCAGTAGGGACTTTCATGTGGGCTTTGAAACTGACAATCCTGGGCTCAAATCCTGGCTCCACTAGTGTTACCTAGGACAAATTACCTAACCTCTGTGAGCCTCAGACTTCTATTTTTTTGTGAAATGATAGCTATCTTTAATAGCTCACATCCATATATATTTCATTGCCTGATATTGCCAATAACCTTGTGAACTAGGCAGGGCAGTAACACACTGTTATATTCTTATTCCCCTTATATGGGAAAACTGAAGATCAGAGAATTTAAGTGACTTGCACATATTGGTAAGAGGTGGACCTAGGGCATGAGTTCAAGTCTTCTGACTCAAAACCCTGGTTTCCCTCCCAAGTCAGAGCTAGAGGTAAAAATGGAAGCATGATTCAGAGATCTAAATATTAGTCATCTGAAGAGCATACTCTATATTTGAGGTTAGTTATGTGGGGGGAGGCATGTCATCTCTTCCCCCAAATCTAGATTACTTGGCCATACTTGAGCTGTGCTCAGTTGAGCTTGTTAATAAAATGTAGTACTTAGAAATCTACAGGAGGTGAGCGAAGCCTTTTTTTTTGACCAACCCAGTTTGGAGTGGTCCACATTTCTTCTGAATTCTTGGCATTTTTTTAAGGTGTCTGTGCCACTTATTTGGAATCTAGCAGAGATGACTCTATAGTAGTAGTGATTTCATGGTATATGATTTATCACCCCAACCAGAGAAAGCATCCCATGCTAATCTCTTGGTCCTCGTGGTGCAACACTGAATGACTAGGTACAAGGAGATTAACTCTGACGTCTGGGTCTGAATGCTGGTTTTACCGCTTACTCCTTACATTGTTACACGTCCCATTTTACTATTTGCAAGAGGCCACGATGAACCCTGCCCCAGCCTACTGCACAGGGTTGCTGTGCCGTGCAAGGGAGGATGGTTGTGGAGGTGAGGGCAGAGTGAGTGCTTCCAGTGTTGGCTACCACCATTAGCAGTACTTCCAGAAATAATTATTCTCCATGAACAGCTGTGGACTGGCCACTGTTTCCTTGTGCGTGATGGGTTTACAGGGATTTATTCCTGCTTTTTATTTTCCTTTTATAAGAACTTCCACGCTCTTAAAAATAGCCCCATTTAAGGAGGGAAGGGTCCAGGAGCAGATAAAAGTAAGAGAGGGGATTTGTAAGGACTGTGGCTAATAATTTTGGGTATTTTGACTTAAGGATACCTCATCCCATCAAATGGCTTTAACCAAAGGCTAGACAGATGCCCTCATGTCAACAAGCTTCCCAAATGAGACAGTATTTTCCTTGATGAGGCCAATTCAAAGGGTCATTCAAAGGGTTCACCTAGACTACGAATTTCTTTTACTTCTGCTATCCTGATAGGGCTAAAGTGAGACCAGAGGTCTCTTAGCCTTGAAATTTTCCAACTTCAGCTATTGTTTAACATTCTGAGAGTAACAGTGACGGATTATTCAAGGCAGCAGATATCAGAGGTGGAAGAGGTTTTGGTGATCATCTACTTTAGACTTGGCCTAGCATGTTTATTCTCCAAGATGGTCGTCTCTGTACAGAAGCCTGAATAAAGGGTAAGTCATTTGGGGAAGAAAGATACCAATGGCAGATAAGAGGGATTCTATCTTAGAGCCAAAGGCCGTGCTATTTCAAGATCTCCGTGACTGGCCCAAAGGTCATGCTAGGCCCATGTTGCCTGCATGTGGCTGGTGTAGCCAAGAATCCCACCGGAGTATGCTAGCGGGAAGAACTCCATGCCTTCCCAGTGCTTCCCACCAGCTCTGCACATGGAATGAATGGCCTGGTGAGCAGGCACCAGTAGCTGAGGCTGAGAGTTCATCAGCCAACAAAATGAGTGTCTAAATCATTCGGTCTGTGGCAGATTTTTTTCAATTATATAAAGTCAGCCTATAGGTGATACCTACAGTGCAAGTTTGGAAGTTGTCAATAGCTTCTTCATAAAATGAGTTCAAGCTATACAGTGAAGGTATTTGAAAGAGCTGGCACAGGTTAGGGTTGGGGTTGTGGGAAAAAATGGAGAAATAGTAGGTTTTACAGTAGCGTTTTACGAATTTGCCTGGACATTAGAATCTTTAGGAGAACTTGAAAACATATAGATTATAGTAGATTGCAAAAAAAGGACTGCATTATTTCACTCCTCCTTCGGCAATGTGATCGTGCACCTCTTCCCATCAAGGGCTAGAGTCTTCTTCCATTCTTCTCCCTGGGAATCGGGGCTGGACCTATTATGGTTTTCTTCGGTCAGTGGGATACAGCATTGGAAGTATACCAATTCCATTCCCAGGCCACTAGGTGTCCAAACAAAGGCCATCCTAGACCAGTCCCTCTGACAGGTGGATGCATGAGCCAGCCAAGACCAGAAGAACCACCCAGTTGAGACCAGTCCAAATTGACAACCAACAGAATTGTGACCCATAACATGGTTGTTTCTTTGTGTATGTGTGTGTGTGTGTGTGTGTTTGAACATGGTTGTTTCTTTTAAGTCACTATGTTTTAGAGTGGTTTTTATATAACAAAAGCTAACTGATACATAAATGTTTGGGGTCCACCCCTGTCAAATCCCAATGATCTATGATGAACCTAAGTATCAGCATATTTTAAAAGCTTTCTAGGTGATTCTAATGTATATCCAGAATTGAAAACCACTAGCCTAGTTAAAGGCACTCAGTGCTTCATGGGCTGGGTTTTAGGTGGGCCTTTCACTTAGACCAAAGGTTTACCTAATGGAACTCCTTTGCAGCTTGGGGGATATTTAAATTTAAAATGAATAAAAGAACTCTTTAACTCATTAACTTTAAAAAGATAATAAGCCAAGATATGACCTATAGCAAAATATAAATTTCTTCAAAAATTTTTACAGGAGATGTAGAGGACTTCAGATATAACCTATCCTAACCTTAACCTTGTTGGAGAAATTGAAGCCCAGAGAGTTTGCGGCACTTGCTGAATGCTGCATAACTTATGGCAGGGCCTAAATTCCATATGGGATCCCTGGCTCCAAATGTGTGTGTTTGTTTTCATTCTTCCATATGGTGACACTAAAGTGATCCCCTTTGTGACTCACCACATGTAACGTCATATGGAATCTGTACAAGGACAAGGTTGCGATAGGTCATCTCTAGTGTTTTAATGGATTAAGAATAAGGCAGTCTTTACAGGGCATCCCTAATCTTTTGTGGTTGATAACATGGTTGACAGATTGTTGATTATAAGATGTGCCTTGCATCCTGTGAGAGGTAATGAAGTTTCAATCTTACTAAGCCGAGCAACTTTATTGTTCTTTATGAAACTACAATGGGATGCAATAGGAGAAGGATGCTTAATCCTTTCCATGAAAAGAGAAAGAAGCCAACTGAGCCATGGTCAATGAATGAAAGCAGTTTATTTGACATTAATTGCAGAATTTACAGCACTACCATTTAATGATAGGAATAAAAATAGAAATAATCCAGTGTAAGCAATGTTGTGGACAAAACATCAGGGTGGGAAATGAGCAAAATTGAAAATGCAGTTAACATTCAAAGAAATCTTCCAAAGGACTGGGAGCTTATCAAGGGGTGAGCAGCCCCTTGATAATGGTGTGTGATCCTCATCCCCACCAGGATTTCAGGGCGGTCACTGAACATATACCCTGTTGACCATCCCTGGAACATCTTTCAGCACAGTCTGACTTAACATATCTGAGATGGGGTGAAATCTGTGTTATAATATGCTTTGGAAATACAGCTCGGGGTATAAAGAAAATAAGAATGTGGATTAACTAGTGTGTGGGTTTTCTTTTTCAAAACAGAAGGGAGTGGCAAATTTTAGGGGTGTGTTTTCCTGATTTTAAATATACTTGGTGATGTCAAAGGGATTGACTAAAAATAAAGTTTAAAGCTTTCCTCTGTGATCTTCTTGGAGATAATATCTGAAAAACCAAGGAAATAAAACAAGAGGTGTGCATGTGACTCTTTGATCTCTTGTCATTTTGGAATCTGGATAGAGACCTATGAAAGGTAGTTGGGTTTCTCCTACAGGGCTGGGTTTCTGGAATAGCTGACCTAGAAGTCACGTGCCAGAGCATGGGCTCTGAACGAGTATGGGGGAGTATAATTAACCACTCTAGAGCCATTTTCCCATGGCTTCATAAGTCTCTTCTTTACATTTTAAAACTTTAAATAGAGCTGGGGCAAATTCTTCTCTCTTTTCCTCTTCCTCCCTTCCCTCATCTTAGTCACCTTTAAAACCATAAGGCAACCAACAGATTGCAAGAAAGGATTCAAGCCCCACAGGCCAGCATGTGAAATTAAAATGTGTTTTAATACCCCAAATTGACACATTTGAGGTCAGGGCCTAAAGTGAGAAAATAGCCAGGACTCACTCAACCCTGAGAACAAAAACCCATGAAAGAAAAGCTATTAGAACTTGTTCTCACTCACTTTGGTGGAAGGATAGTTTCTCTACTAACAATTCATTGACCAAGAAAGAATCTACTGTACCTGCACTAATAAAATGTTAATTTGGATAGAATTGTTAGAATAGGAAAGATGGAAAAAAGCGGCCAGGCTCTTTCTCTGCAGTCCAGGAAAATCAAAGGACGGAGAAGAGAACATAATTGAAATGTTGGTCAATCTCTAGTGATCTTTGTCCATGAAATTGTTTGGCATCCTAGACTGGGGGAGATAAGCCTGAACTGCCCTAGGATTGAGGGGGGAAAAATAAGATCTGGTGGTTGGAGATACGGATTAAAAGAAAAACCAGCACCAAGATTATGCCCACATCATCTCAGTCCCTGCCTGCCAAACTTAGATGTTATCATTTTTTTTAGTGTGAAAGTTGTCCTCCTGTTTCAGGAATTCCAATTTGGCAGACGTCTTACAACCTTGCATGGTAAAAAGTTTGCTGGCACCATTTAGACATAAAATGACATAGCAAAGGAAGGAAATAATATTCTGCCTTCAAGGAAGTATCTGTTAATGGTAAGACTACCGACCCAATAGCTAGTCTTTGAATACTTCACCTCTTCCTAGGTAGCATAATCCGAAAAAACCTTCACTTTCTTCCTAGGTAGTCATAATCTGAAAGTCACTTCACCTCCTTCCTAGGTAGTCATAATCCGAAAAAACTTTCCTAGAGGACAAACTGACTCTTAGGCTAAATGCCAAATTGAGTCAAAGCAAGGAAAGTGGGGAAACCCCAAGTTCTTTTTTTCAGTAGGACTTTCAAGAAGAAACAAAACAGGCATCACTAGGCCCTGTTCTTGGTTAACTAATAGCTGTGATTCAGCCTGTCCAACATGAAAGATCAATAGCATGAGCGATGTGCATGGCCCCCTCCCTCAGAGAAGAGCAAGGCTCAGAGAGGCAGTGGGTCTCCTTTTCCCTCTGGTATCCTTCCCGATCAAAGAACTGAGAATAGCTAAAATACAGATTAGAAACAAGACGACAGAAAAACCTATTCATACTTTTCTTTCTTTTCTAAATAATTGTCTATAAAAGTTATAGATGAAATAGCTAAACCAGGATGAAGGGGCAGAGTGGTAAGGGGGATTCTGGTTTGAAAGAGCCCCACTGGATTGTGGGGACCTGGATGCTTTGCCAGAGTCAAGATGGTAAAGCCAACCAGATGGTCCACCCATGGTCTTGGCTGGAAGAGCCCAGCCTGGGGAGAGATGAGTGCCTGGTGGGCCACCGAAGATTTGGAATTACTATTTTTTCTTCCTTGCCTTTCCTGTACAAATTGGGGTCTGCTTTCTGCTGGCATGTGCTCAAGGCCAAGGGATCTCAGAGAAGTGCTGGGGTCGAGAGAGAGTGAGAGAGTGAGAGAGTGAGAGAGAGAGAGAGGTTAGCAAGCTTGGGCCCAGCTCTCTTTAAAGTGACGCTCAGGGAGATCTCTTCCTAGTGCCCAAATCTACCTTCTGGCCCATGACCTTAATTTCCCAGGCTAGGCCCGTGTTCCCCCATGACAGCAGAAGCGAAATCCAGGCCAAGCTGAGGGAATTCCATAGTTCTTGGTGTCTCCAAGGAAAGGACATCCACTGGCACAAAGCATTGAGTAAAAACCCTTTAATAACAAAATAACATTCACGATGTAGCTACTTCAGTTGTCTGGAAAACTCAGCTTACACTTGATTCAACATATCACTTTCCACAAAAGTTTTTTTTTTTTTTTAAAAAAAAGGACATAAAATGGCATAACAAAATATACCTTGAGTTTCATAAGACAAGTCTTCTTGGCAAATCCTAGTGAGCCAGACCCATGCGTTGCTTGTAATAAAAAGAGCTGGGCACGCTCATGTCTCAGACACTCCTCTGTTTACTTTGGATCGAAAATGCATTTGAACTTTGTAGGTATTACAGTATCTGCATCAGGAGGAATAGTTTGTGGGTTTGCGAATGTGAGGAGAACTTCACCGAAACAAATTACCTGTTTGGTTTATTGCGGAAGAACATATAAAGCTTTCTGGAAGATCGAACACTATTACAGTCATTAACTGTCTTACAAAAGCCAACTTAAAATTCTGGTATCCATTCCCATCTTTGGCAAATTAATCAGGGGAAAAAATTAAAAATACTATATATTACATAGCGTTCATGATCACAACCTACTTTATAAGGCCAAATTAAAAAAAAATTGTTTCTATTATTAATGAAAGCGCATTCCCCAAAATTCTCATTGACCGTACTATGAATACTATACTGTCAGAGGTTTCTGATATTTTGCAGAGCAGACTGCTGCTTTCCCACCACTGTTTTCCAAACTGCACTCTCCTGTGCAGAAGAAGGGGTGCTGGGCAGTTGGTTTGGCTTTATGTCAAGCACATTGATGTGGGAAATCGGTATGAAACTTAAGAATGAGTTTCAGACCCCAAATGTAAGAAAGAACAAATTTGCCCAATCCGCTGCAACTGTAAAATACTTTTTGAGATAGAGAGGCCTCAGATAATTGGGAAGTTTAAACCAAGTTGGTTTTCCAAACCTGGAGTTCAAAACTTCTTATGCTCCCTTTAGGATAGGCGAAATCTTGTGGGGCGGGAAACGGGGTCACCTCTGATTTTCAAGAGCATGAGGGGACTGCACAGGGGATGTTTTGGGGAATGGCCATCGATTTTTGCCTAAATCACTGGAACAGTTGGTGGGGTTATCCAGGAGAAGGGACAAAAAAAGCCCAGAATAATTACTGATATTGGCGCCATTTGAGTTGCTATTTGAGAATTGACCTGTCCACCAAATACCAGAAGAAACTAAGCACAAGATGGCCATTCCCAAGCAGAGATCTCGGAGAAGCTAGGGCCGGATGGTTTCACATCTTCATATACATGGCCAGTTAGGTCTGAGATCATGAACATAAAGCCAAAGTGACTCCTTTTCGAGGAAATTAAAAATGCAGAGTTGAGTGGTTTTCTTCCATGCTTGTTTCCAAACCCCTCTCGAATACAGCGATGCTGCTGGGCTCTGAGGATCCCAATTTGTGGAATGCACGTTGGTAACTCAAACTTGGAATGACCTTTCTCCTCAAATTTGAACTCGATTCAAGTGGACTCATTTTGAAATCCCAACAGACGTAAAGGTATTTTTTTGAGGTGAGACATCTCCCAATAAAACCAGTATTACCAATGTCTGAGGCTGAACTGTGTACGTTTTCACAGTTTATACACGACTGTACCACAACGGCTAACATACGCTCGGCACCCATGCATAAATAAAGTCCATTGAACCAAAGGGGAAGAGCTAGTTCAAAATGAAAAATGTTGCTATTAAGACCACAATGCATCACACTGCTAAAGTTTTAGCCTCATGCATAAAATTATAGCACTGATTGGCAGTTGCTAATTATAATACTACACTGTTAACACAGAACAATTAATTGTTCAGACCAAGTAGCACAAATGTAGAAAATAAATTTTTTTTTCAACAGAGCAAATGAACACAGATTGTTTCTTCAGCAAAATATGAAACTGTAAACTTTGGGCTCATTCTGCAACTTTCCCCAATCCAGAATAAATAAAATCCAAAGGGCGGGGGGTGGGGGGGAGGAAAAGAACATACATTTTTTTTAAGCGCACCTTTTTGTCTATTACAAAAGCACAACCTAAAACGTATAAAGCTTTTTTTTCTTTTTTCTTTTTTTAAATCACAGTTACCAAAAGAAACAGTGAATAATTTATTACATACGCTATAATAACATTACTCTAAACACTATTATCTATGAGGTATATCTGAGAAAATTCGGTAAGGATTTGCGCGGTCTGCATTGCCAACATGCCCAGGTTCATATTAAAGCTTTGGAACCGTGAAAAACTAGAAAAGGGACAAGAACGGGGGAAGCAGAGGGAGGAGACAGAGAGAAAGAACCTTTGGTATTAGTACAAATCTTGTTCTTTGCAGGGCTGCATTGCAAAGCACCACAGTACATAAGCCCACCAATTTACGGTATGGAGGCCCAGTTGAAGCTGAGGTATTCACAGGAAGGATTAAAAAAAGCACAGAGGTCCAGACTGGCTAAATCGTTGCTTTGGTTCAAGCAAGGCACTCGTCCCGTGGTTATGTCACACTTTGCAAGTGAAGCATGAGGCTGAGGGGGGTTGCTGAGGAGGGGTCTGCCCATCGGGGATGTTTTCTGTGTTCAGGCTGTGATCGCTCCCTCTAGGTTCCCTCTTGTGGAGGCTTGGTGGGGGGGGAGGAAAGGTGGGGTTTGTTTTGCTCCTAGGGGTGCATTCTGTTACCCACCTAGCAGATCTTCTTTCTTATGTCTCCCAGGTATTCTGAAGATTCTATTTTTAATAGGAATTTGGGAAGAAAACCAAAGTCATTCGCTGTTTGGAAGGAAGGCCTTACAAGTTTGCCTTGTCTGGGGGGCGGGGGGAATGGAGCTTGGAGCTTGTTTGGACAAGACAGAACTTCCACCTATGTCTGTACTGGAAACTGCAGAAAGGTGTACGTGTCTCCTAGGCTGTCGATCTGGCTTCTAAATTCCTCTACTAGCTCGTCTTTTGATGCATGGGATGGTGCGTTGATTGGTCTTTTCCCTTCTTAGCTTCTTTTTCTAATGGTCTCTTAAAAAGCTCAAAGATGACTATAGTATGTGAAGTGAAAAATACTAGTGCTCAGTAAATACAGACTGGAGGTGGATCTTTGCATATGTCTAAAACCCATCTGGTCAAAAGCTGAGAATGATTCACTGGCTAACATACAAATCACTCTGATGAATGGATCTTAATAGTGATTTAATCATTTAATGGAATCAAAAGAAACTTACAGAAGACCAATTAATTTTATGAGTAAGAAGGGAAGAGAGAAGCAACTTTAAGTAATCATTTCTTAAAGTGGCCCATCCATTTCTCTGCAATTCTAGGGTCATCTTTCATTTACAATGAATAATCCTTAAGGACCCAAGGATGTAAGGCTTAAACTTCTCATAAATATAGAGCTGGCGTAGAAACAAAGTATCAACACCCACAAGTCAAGAGGAACAGGACAAAAGCTGAACAGCATCACTGTCCCATGTGCAGAGATCAAACTCCCTTTCTCTGATTAATAGGACCTAAAAATATTCGTAATAATGAAACTCAACAGACCAAGAAGGAACTTCTTCTTCTCACTGAATTAAATGTTTATATATGCAACACTGTAATGCAGAGATTCAACGGTGATCACATGGATCGATGCATACTTCCAGGGTAAAAACCCCTCTATGGGCTTGAATATTTCACGACTGGCCACCTTTCCAAGCAACTGATCCTATGTGACTATACGTTGAGCTTCTAACCAGACAGACTTGGAAATGCCCGTGGCTACTTCTACGGAGTGAAAATGTTAAGTGATAAGCCCCAGGCCCCACTCACTGCTAAAGGATGGCCAACTTCCCCTCTGCCAGCATGTGGCCCATCTCATGCAGAGGTAGCTCCGAGCAATGGGTACAGCACTGGGGCTTGTCTGGGCTTTGCCTCTAAACAGTTGTTTGACTTGGATAACTGTTTCACTCCTCCGGGCCTCTGGGGGTTGAACTAAATGATTTCTAAGGTCCCTTCCAGCTTCCACTCCTTGATTAGAATCTCTATGGTTCAGTACATTAGAAATCTTTACTGTGATAGCTCCAAGGGACAGAGGTCATGGCTAAGACTGAAGGCCACTTCCAACCAGTCTTCTTCACCAATTTGGAATTGGAATTTAAGGAGTCCCATTACAGCAGCATCTGAACTTGCATCCTGAACGTGTGCAGGGGACAGCGAACAAATGAGAGAAACACAGAAAATATCCCTTCCACATTAGCAGCCCCCGTCACGTAGATAATTACTTCTGTGGGGTATCTGAGCTGTGGTTGTAAATACCATATGTCAGAGAGAACAGTTAAAATTATAAAAGAGCACAAGCAAGATGCAGACCGCACAGAGAAAGAAATCTTTGGTATCTTTGGTGTCATCAACACGATTAAAATTACAAATGGAAAAAGTCAGTGAGGTAGCCTTCTTTGGTTCTCACTAGAAATAGAAAGTTTTTCCTTTTTTTCTGCTTTTTTTTTTTTTCCCTTTTTTGTTTTGTTGTTTTACACACACACACAGAGTTCATTCTTGGAAGCAGCTAGTGTAAGGGTTCCTCTCTTTTTGCTGTTATGATCTTTGAAATTTTATTTTTTTTCCAGTTTCTGCAAAGAAGCCCCGACATCCGGGCTGATGAAGCAGGGTCTCGACATGTGTTTTCTGAACACACAGGTTCGGGCTGAATAGTCTTTGCTCGTCCACAGACTTTGCTCTGTTGTTCTCACAGCAAACCAACTGCAGTGCTCTCTACTGTTTTAAATAAAAACTATAAACTATACAGTGCACCTTTCGTAGATGCTGAATAAGTTAAATAAATAAGTTACGATAGGAAGGCTCTGAGGGCCCCAATAATTAAAAGGTGACGTTTGCCTGGTACCAGGTGGGGCTGCAAACTTAAATTAAATAATTTAATAATCATTATTTAAACTATTTTCAAAGTTAATTCAAGAAGGAAAAATACCTTGACTTTCTTTTTTTTTTTTTTTGGTAACCTGTACTTCTTCCCTGTCTGTAACAGAATTTCACTGCTTTATAAAGCAAACCATCTTTCAAGAGAATTCTAAAAGAAATTTTGCATCTCTGATGCACCATTGGTCTATGTTTCGATAAATAAGCATGAGGAGTAAAATCAACCTAAGGTGACAAACTAATTACCAAAATCCTGTACATTTGTGTGCTAGAAACTAATTTAAATAAATTAATTACATTAATGGTACATAGCCTGTTGGGTCATAACCCAAAGAGACAAGGGGAAAAAAATGTTTCTTTTTAATGGTCTTCATTTTTTTTTTTTGATGGACAAAATGTATAGCCACTTTCGATAGTCTAAATGAAAATAAAGCAGGAAATCATAACCTCTAAAACCTCCTCACATTCATAAAGACCATTTCGATGTGACAAGCACAAAGAAAAAAATCCCCGTTTCCCCCTCTAGCTGGTGCAGCCCGCACGACACCACATCCCATTGTCTCAACCCTGGAAACCAGAGCCCACTTTTCTCCTATGAGTTTGCACTTCGCTATTTTTTTCTTTTTTCTTTTTCTTTTTTCTTTCTTGTCCTTTTCCAGGTCTTTGGATTTAGCTGTAGTTATGAGAGATCCAGAATAAAGCTATTCAACCGAAGTCATCAAGCATATGTGTCATTCTTACACAGATGATTAAACAAGAGCCAAGGTTTCTTGAAAGTTGAGTTTATCTTGGATGTGCCCAAATGAAAGTAATTCCAAGTGTACACCATGAAGATGCTGGGATACTTTTCTTTCCTGCGCTTAATTTTCAATGTTACAATAAAGAAAGCAATGTACATTGTAGAAGTCTCACATACATGTTAAGTGATCACTTGAACTCATTTATTGTAACAGAGGACGGTATATATGTATGGAAATGTCTGTACACAATGTCTGTGCACAGTCTGGACGCCCGTAAGTAATGTGTGTTGCTGTAAGGACAACTATGATGATACATGTCGAGAGATGCCTCTAAGTCCATATACATCCACACTGACGGACTGTATAAGCTTTCGGCAAACTTATCTACCAAGGTGTATGCTCTGTGAAATGTCTGCTGCTGGAGATGGAGCAGAGTGGAAGGCTTCCATGGAATGAACAGACCTGTAGCGATGTGTTCTTTTCCTATACACATTTTCTCCACTAAAAAGGTCTTAGCTGGTTGACTCCAGTCAACCAGACTCAAAAACCTGTAAGGACAGCTTGGGCTCTAGCTTTAACCTGTCTCAGACTGTCAGAGTCCTTTTTGTATCTGAGAACAATGTGGGAGTCATGCAAAATAGCCCATTGGCCTCAATTATAGGCTTTGTGTCTACCTATATACGTAAGGCCTTATATTATTTTAATAATTATTTTGGTATTTTATAACACATTCTGAGACTTTCTAAAACAAACCCTCCCCCCCCGCCCCCTCGGGAAGAAACAAATCATGGACAGAAATGGCCATTGGGGACAGCCATAAAGCCAATGTCATTAATTTATGAGACTTATACAACGAACCAACCCTTCTTCCTTTAGTAAGGATTTTGGGGCCTTATTTGAAAACTAGAATCTCCTGTTGTTTTAGAGGTGACTTGGTCTTAGCTAAATGTACAAAATTATTAAGCTATCCAGTCTTGCATGTGAATATTCGAAAGTTATAGACGCACCAGTTCTATCCCTTCCTTCTCTATCATTTCCTACTCACTCCTCCTGGTTAGGCTAACAAGTCCGAATCACCCAGCATCAGCAGCAACAACAACAAAAAAATCACCTCTGATCTGTTAAGAATAATGACAGTTATTTCCATAGGACTTGTGTTTGGGCTTTGGGGTCAACCTTAACTACATGTATCGCCTCTTTTTCTCAGCTTTTTAATATAGTTCATTCTTCGTCAACAACACTGGGACTCAGGCTGTTCTTTTTATATTTTTAAAAATTCCTGCTATACGACCTGCAGAAAATCTGAGTTCACCATAAAGGTATATTGTCAGGACACTTCGGTAATGGTAATCAGACACTTCAGTAATTCTACAAGCATTTTCAAAAGCGGGAAAGTGTCCCTGCCTGTACCAGGTGGTGGTGATTTTTTTTTTTTAATTTGTTCAACTTTAATTTACTGGCATTAAAAGATGTGTTCCCGGGCGCCTGGGTGGCTCAGTTGGTTAAGCGACTGCCTTCACTCAGGTCATGATCCTGGAGTCCCGGGATCGAGTCCTGCATCGGGCTCCCTGCTCGGCGGGGAGTCTGCTTCTCCCTCTGACCCTCCCCCCTCTCATGTGCTCTCTCATTCTCTCTCTCTCAAATAAATAAATAAAATCTTTAAAAAAAAAAAAAAAGATGTGTTCCCAGCACAGGTAAGATGAAATGACTGATCATCTAAAAGGTATTTACATTTAGCTTTCAAATACATTGTTTGAATTACAAAAATGCACATATATATGTATATATATGTATGTGTGTGTGTCAGATTTACCTTCCGAATTCTGATTTCATTTTAGCTAGAAATGAAAATTAGCTTAAATTTCCTAAGCCCACAATTGCCAAGAGCCTGTGGGAAAAGATGCAGAGGTGATGCTCTGATCTCTCCAGAGAAAGCGTCATGCTGAGTCCTTCATTCCTTTTTCTCTCCAGTACCTTTAAGTGGTATAACCCACCATTTTACATTTTGGAAAAGCCTTTGCATATCAGGGTTGAGTTTTATTGTTGTTGCTGTTTTCCTTTAAAAATGAAATAGACCGGCTCTTTTAAAAATCTTCCCGGAATGAAAGAATTATATCCCCAGTACCAAAATCACATTGAAAACAAAAGTAAAGCAAGCCTATTTCCCTATAGGAATAGAGAAAAGTTATTTTTCCACTCAATAGCCTTTAGATTTCTGTTGCCTCAAGAATGTGAATTTTGGTTCAGAACTGTCCCTTCACGCTGTCCCCTTTGTTGCTAATGGCTGAGGCGTGTCTGGAATTTTTCTTGGATTGAAGAAACAGATCCTCAAGTATAACCAAGTCCAAATGGTTATTTTCTCTGAAATTATTAACTTAAGTAAATTTTAAAAATGCTTGAGGAAACCCACTGGGTCAAATTTCATTACCTTTCAATTTCATTCAGGGTTTTTTTTTTTTTCTTTCAGATTTTTCACAAATTGAAATTCTGTAGGGCTTACAACTTTGATAATAACATAGGAATACACACATGTGTGTATTCATATGTGTTCATATATGTATGTAAATAATTTTCTAAAAGCAAGCACCTCTCTCTGGTATGACATTATCCAGTAAGAGACATTTAACAAAAGTCCTTGGAGGGAAGTTCTTGCCTTTTTTACATTAGGACGTCCTCCTCGGGTCACCGGGACCACCGAGGGGGTGGATGTGGCTACAACAGGTTTTATCGGTATTGAAATCTCAGGCCACAAAGGCAGCCTCTTTTGGTTTTGACATCTTCAGAGGGTGCCCGAACCCAAATGGTGAGGTTAGCGTGCCGAAGGATCACTAACCAAACCAAGCAGGCTTGCTCCCTCAATCCAATCTCCAGAACACTGGCCGCAAGTCACAAGGATCTCATGTAGAAATAGCCGGGCTGAAGTTCCTTTGCATCAACCCATAGGGAGCATTCCCCGGCTGAAGTATGCTCTTTTCTCAGTCGTTTGACAAAGGAGACAAGGGGTACGAGCAAGACACAAAAGGATACAGGGCAAAGTCCTGGGACATCCCGAGGTAGGATGAAATGCCAAAGCCACAGAGAGTCCATTCCTTCACAGCTCTGTGGGTGCTGGCCCTGCAAAGGGAGACCCCCATGGTGGGAGCCAGGAGGTGGCACCATGGACGACGGGGCTCTCAGGGGCAGGACGCTGGGATTGTCCCCAAATCCTGCTTTGTGTTTTCCCTCCAGGAGAGAGACAAGCCCCCAGTCGGTACCGCTGCCTCGTTCCAGCTCCAGTGTGGCTGCACACAGGCTTATATACCTCGGGAATTAGCCTCCGGGGGAAACCTGATCAGCCCATTGCGACAGGAGCTGGACTTCCCCTGTGAGAAGTCCCTTTGGTGGATCTGCTCCCTGAGGGGATCGGCAACACCCTGATGGGACAGGGTAGCTCCTGGAGGGCAGATTTCTGGGCTGGCCTCATTGCCACAGCTAGAGGGACTGGACCGCAGAGCCTTCCCAACAGTTACAGGAGACAAGCTCCCCACTGGTGGGCCAGGTCTCATGCACAGACCTCACTCGCCACCTTGACGGTGGTTGAGGCATGAGACTAGAGATGACCCCAAATACATATAAAACTCATTTGCACCACGAATCCATTTATCAACAGGTTCAATGTTGAAATGCTTGAATTTGACTTTCAACCTTTCCCGGGAATTTTCACAGAAATCTGAGTACTCCAAATCATCCATAGTGGAAAACGGACTCTGGGATGGCATGAGAAATGAGCGAGATTCGGAACTGAAGGCCTAATAGATGAAGCACTTGACCAAAACAAGACATGGATTTGGACAGCAAGAATTTGGGGTTATCACCAATGTCAAGTTGAATCTATATATGTATTCATATATTATATATATATCTCTTTCTTTAGAAATGCAACTTTACAGCTGATTTTTAAAAAGCTAATAGAAAAGTAGAAACTGGCAATTATTTTCACATGTTTCCCCCCACCCCCAAATGAAGCCGTTAGGATGTAGCAATCACATGAAAATGAGGCTGTTGATTCCTCTATAAACTCTTTGGTTCTGTGGTTCAGGAGACGCTGTGTCACCAAGACCGCTAACCCTGACCCTCACTCCCCTTCCCTCCCCTGATGCTGAGACTCTGAACATAGAAGGAACCAAGTCTACGGGATAAGCAAAGAACATTCAAGTGACATTATTCCCCGTACTCTGAGGAGTAGAGAGAATAATACTTCAGTATCCCAACATCTTAAACTTGGAGTCCATGGAACCTTCTGAGAGATTCCATGTTGGGGCAGAAAGCCGTAAAACAAAATTAGAGGGAAACAATAAAATCAAATCAATGACCCTTGCCTTTTGTTGCTCAGAAACAAAATTGATTACCTTTACACAGATCAATGACGCTATTAGTATTTTAGCCAGACAAGAGGAGATAATGAACTGAACAAAAGATGTGAGAAATCCTCATCTTTGGTATTGTAGCTGTTGAGGTTTCTGTTGCTCTGTTCCGTGTTCTTTTGAAAAACTGCATAGGCACAAATTAAAGACAATCTTCAACTTTAAGATTACCGCGTGAGTTGTCAAATGAGGCAGGAGCCGCCGAGGCTTTTCCTTCTATCTATTCCTGCCTCAACCCTTTCTTTAAAATCTGCTTCCAAAAAATGTCCCAAGAGGTCTGTTTAAACACAGTGTGTCTCGCTTTTTTGTTTTGGTTTGGTTTTTTTTGTTTTTGTTTTTTTTTCTGGCGTGCTTCCTTCTTGTTGGTGGTGATTTTCACTGATTTACGTATTTATTTATTTATTCATTTTAATGGAACAGTTTTGTTTGTTGCAGAAGTAGGTGCAGAAAAAGTTTCTTTGGTTTCGATTAAGTAATTCATAAAAAATTCAGTCTCAAGTGTCTGTAAAGAATCATTGCAGCGTTTGGCTTGCTTCGAACACCCCCATGGGGCTCACCTGGGGCCATTCACTGGTAAATATGCACATCGTGACCTTCGCAACCTCCCAGAGTTCTGTGGGCGCTCTTCTGCGTGCTGTGGGAAGGTGACAGCCAGGACCCAGAGCTGGCGTGGCAAAGCCACTCCCTGGGTGGCTTGGCTAGCCGGTCCGCTCAGCCCAATGGTGAGCCAAATGCAAGAGCTGAATGCCATTCGGAGTTGCAGAGGTTTTCTGATTTCTAAAAGTAATCACAGTATTTGTAGGCTAGAAAATGGCAAGTAATAAATGTCTTTGGTTTGCAGTATTCTGCTTCTTTGGTGTGCTGTGTTTTCTCCAGATTTACTCAGCTGTTTTGCAAGGATGATTCGACAATGGAAGAGATTGGGACTAGATGACCCTCATGAGTAACATGTATGGTGGTTTGAATTACTTCTTTTTTTTTTTTTCTTGCTAGAAAACACTGAAAAACATCCCTACCAATGGGATGGATGAAGAAACAACTGAAATCCGAAAGAATGAGAATGAATCATGTGGTAGTTACAATGCACAGTAGGAGGAGCCAGGTGACTAATAACCGAGAAGGATACATCAATGCTCTAAAAAAAATCCAGATCTTTTAAAATGCGGCATTTGCTCCATGTACCGTAACAGTTAAATTGGCCTCCTGAGTGTGCGTCTGCATTATGTACAAACAGAATTTGTAGCAAACTGCAAAATGTGCTTGAAACCATATTCCCAACGATTCCCTAATGACTTCACAATCAGCGTCTTGAAAATCCAGATGTGGTGAATCCAAAACCTTCCTTACTTCTCTGTTTATCTACGTTGTGCTTGATACGTTGAGCTCAAGAGAACTGATTTTTTTTTTTGATGGATCCAAGACCACGTGAGATTTCCAGGAGGTAAGGAAAAGAAAATTGTAAACTGGATCAACTTAAAGCTTTCGAAACCATTCAATGAAACGATGCCTGAGTTGGAAAAACAGGTTCTTGGATTTTTTTTTTTTTTCATTTCCGTGTTTAAAAGTTGTGCTCAGTAATTACCATTCTGATGTTTTTATGTTATGGCTGTGAGTTTTGGTGTACTGTGGTATGATGAGGCTAAGCGCTTGGATGAGGTCATTCTTGTTGCTAGAAGAATCTCTCATGGTAGCATCTTGGGAGCCCAAACTCAGAATCCTTACACAGGCAAATTCCCACCATGACACGTGGGAACTCTGACTGCAGCAGGGCCCAAAGTGGGACTGTTGACATCTGAAGGGATCCCAAGCTTGGCTGACACCACACTGAAATCACCTCGCTCCAGGAAGGCCCCTCATTTGGATTTCTGGGATGCTTAGCATGCTCAGAGGATGAGGTCCGGTTCAAAAAGATTAATTTTCAGCTTGCACTTGGACTCCGTAGCCATTAAAAACAAAACAAAACAAGAACACCTGGCCTATGATTACAGCTAGAATAGAAGTTTCTTTTCAAGAGAATTGTGCTTTCAAATCACCAGTGAAGGGCCCCAGCTAAGAATCCGGTGTCTTTTTCCTTTGTGTTTTCTTTTGTGTCGGTTGTCCTCATCTGGAGGTGACCTGTGCCCAACCGAGAGTCCTTCCATCACGCTTTGGTACAAGTGCTGGAGGTGGACGAGGAGCCCGCTGTGCTCAGATCATCCTGCCACTTCTCTAGGCTGCGGCGCCGGGCATTCATGAAGAAGTTGCTGACAGTCGTAAGCTCCAGGCCCAGCTGCTGGGAAATGGTGATCTGCATCTCTTTGGACGGCCGTTTGTTCTCCTTGAAGATGGCAAAGAGGGTTCGGCGTTGGAGGTCGGTGAACACCAGGCGGGATTTCTTCTGGGAATTGTTCCTGTCTTTGTTTGGTTCTTGCTCTTTGCGTTTGCACGCTTGAAGGGAAAGAGAAGAAGGAGCGAGTCAGTACGAGTGTGAGAAGCAGCCCCCCCGAGAAGGTGAGCCATGGAAAACATTGACAGAGTCATACAAGGGGATGTAAACCGTTAAACTTTATTGTGCGAATTGCTCAGCTGTCAATAACCAGCCTTCCCAGTTTGGCTCCGGGTGATGGAAGGCGCCAGTGAGTGGAGAAGGGAGGAAGGGTGAGAAAGGCCGGGCGGCTCTGCGCCGTCTGGTTTTAAACCAGTGGCAGCCCCCTGCCTCCCAGCACCCCCTGAAAATTCTTCATCTCTGAAATCAGGCACCAGGAAGGGAGAGATGACTCTGGGTTCCCAGCGGGAGCCTGGGCAGGCAGTTCCTCTTTCATACTCAGCTTCTAGAAGTGTTTACAGCCGAGCTGAAATGACATTGTGGAGTCAAAACTTAAAAGTGCATCATTTTTTTCCAAAATCAAAGCTTCTACCCATGTGATCCAAAAAATTGTTAACAGAATGAAATTAGAAGTGACAGAACGATGGTATCATCCCAACCCAAGTCCCCTTCTTCCAGACTTTTGAAGAATTAAGGAAAAAACAGAACAAAACCAAAACAAGGAGGGAAAGGCCGGAAGAAGCTGGTTGAGCCCACTCCAGCTTGGATAGTCTGAAGCCAGTACAAGAGGACGAGGGCTGGGGGTGGCAGGAGCAGCCCGAACTAGGGGGGACTTTAATTTATGCACCACTACCTCTGCCTTACCCTGCAAGTTCCCAGAAGCAGGGAGCAGGTCTGTGTAATATTCCCAACTGGCCCGTTTGGGAGCCGTGGACATAATGGAATACTTGGGATGCCGAGGTCGCGTGATGCCTGGACTATTTCTGGGGGTCTGTACACTTCACAGACCGATTTGGGTCTCAGAAAAGAGACTCGTAAGGGTGAAATAACATGGGGCATACAAATCAGGAATGGAAACATGAGAACCCCTGTTCAAGTCACTGGAAAGGAAGCCCAGCTCCCCCAGGGGCGTCGTGCAGCATCAACAGAGCTAACACGGGAAAGGCAAGGAGGGAGCAGAGACGCTCCTTCCCGAATCAAACCCTACCTGACGTTCTGGGCCCAGGTTGGACATTCCTTTGTACTGGACTGACACTCCCCCCGAGTGAGCAGTTTGGGTGCTGCCTGGATGTCTTCCCACACTTCTCAAAGCCCCGGTTTGCCAGTTTCCCGTCTGAGCCGTGGGTCAGGGCGTGACCTTCTGCAGGGAGCATCTTATGCAGGGGAGCTGTTACCGTTGGAGTATTGGGGCGGGGGGAGATAGCCTTCCAACTGATGGGTCTTACAGTTTAACCTGAGGACCAGCATGCAGAGAGAAGATCTTGTGGACGCTGAACTGCCCCCCACCTAACTGGCTGTCCTCCCTGGTGGGTGCTCTCTGCCATAAAGGAGTCACTCCTGAAATACAGAAAAAGTGAGGACACTTTGCTTTGCTAAACGTTTTCTCCCTGATCTTTTCCTTCTTCTTTTTTAAAAGTAAAAGGAATCACAGTACCTTTGAAAATGAAACACACACACCCATCCCCATACACATACGCCGATGAAAGCAATTTGTTTCCACCTGAAAACCCATTCTCTTGGAGGGTCGGACTCTCCCAGAGAAGGCGTGCTTCCAGGGCGACGGAAGCTCAGGCAGAAAGGCCGAGATGCTCCACACCTGTTCACTCCTCACGGCGCGTCCCACTAAAGGCGGTCTCCTTGCTCATCCCTGCGCGAGGATCTTCCATTTCTGTTGGATTCTGTACGCTTACCACACCCTTATCTTCAGACTCACTGTCTCTTGTCTGATTGCCTGTCTTCCTCAACAGTGCTTCTCAACTCAGGCACAGGGATCCCTGGAGACTCTGGGGCAGGCAGCCTGGGCAGGGCCTGAGAACCTGCATTTCTAATGAGCTCCCAGGTGATACCAGTGCTGCTGGTCCATATGCCTCAACTGACTCCCAAGCATACACCTGACTTCCAAATTCTCCGAGGAGCACTTTGATGGAAAGGAGAGCTCTGGAACCAGGCAAGCCTGGATTCACAGCCGGGCTCCTTTTCCTACAGGGCCTTGGGACCTCGGCAGATCGCTTCACCCCTCGGAGCCCGTGTTCCCCATCCAATGGAAGTAACGGTGCTGACCTGCAGAGGTACAAGAGAGCATGGACAAGCGCTCCCTTCCCTCTCTCTGCATTTCCCCAGGACCCTGAGGTAGATAAGCCGGCAGAATTGTCTTCATTTTAAAATGAAATAAATTGAGACCTAGATTGGGTAAGTCATCAACCTTGGAATGAGGTCCCATTCCAAGTCTGCTGCGGACCCAGGGTAAGAAGAATCCAGTCCTTCCCTCTCTCCATCTTCCCTCCTTCCTTCTTTCCTTTCTTAAGATTACTTATTTATTTGAGAGAGAGAGAGTGAGAGAGAGCACAAGTTGGGGGCAGGGAGAGGGAGGAGCAGGCTTTACGGTGAGCAGGGAGCCCGATGCGAGGCTTGATCCCAGAACCCAGGGATCATGACCTGAGCCGAAGGCATACGCTTAACCGACTGAGCCGCCCAGGCACCCCTCTCTCCATCTTTCTCATCTATAGAAACGGCATCCATGCTGTTGTCACATCTGAGGGGATCTGTTCGCAGGGCAGCCTCTAGGGCTTCACCCCCAGAGATTCTGGTTTTTTACAAACCTCCTTGGGCCCTCCTGAGACATGGGAACCAGCATGCTTGCCTATATTGTCACTTCAGGTCCCAGACTATTGTCCCCACCGCAGCCTCCTGGGACACCTGGTGCCAAGCCTTCATCAGGAGGATTCTGTGTAAACAGTGGTGCATGGTAATCTCCTGATAACAAAATCTGGGCCAATATCCTCTACAAACATTGGCTTGCCTCCTGCCTTGTTTCCTCTTTTGGTCTTCCCTGGTGTCCCAGGTGCGTGACTTCAACCGTGAGTGTGGGAGGGTGTAGAGAGGAAGGGGGACAGGAATGAGTAAGTTCTGTGAGGCAGATACAGGCCGCAGTCATCCTGGAACCGTACTTCCCCTTGACACCTGGTCCCTGCAAGGCACCTGCCCATCTCGCACCACAACTGCATCCTCGTCACTGAGTCATAGAACGCAAGGGCTCTGGGCTGGCCCGGGGCTGTCACTGTTCACGTGGGGAGCCGGAGGTCCAGCGAGGTGAGCCGGAGCAGAAGCCGAAGGCTGAACCCCATCAGAACTTTCTTCCCAAGACGTCTGGGAGCGGAATGTGGGGTAGAGCTGTAGATTCTCATCTTACAGTCGGTGCAGGCTCGGGGACTACTTATATAGGGTGATACAACCACCTCTAAAGTGAGGACAGGCCTAGAGACCCCTTCCCAGCCTCCCTAGTGCCCGGGGAGCCCGCGAAGTAAAAGGAAGCCAACGCCGGGTCAGACTCCTCGGCGCCCCCTGCTCTGGCCCCCAAGCTTCTCACGCTGGGGGGTTTTGTCCCGTGAGTTCAGGTCCCTGTTAGACAACCTCTTCTGTTTGGGCTGGACCACTGCCACTTGTTTCTGGAGAATTCAGGCCGACCATTTGCTACAGAATTAGTGCTGGACGGTCCTTTGGGCTCCTGCCTAATGGCCTCAATTGACAGGAAAGGAAAATGTCTCATAGAAATGAGCTCTACTAAGACTTGAAACGAAAGACTCTATAATTTTGCTTTTCTTGAGCAACTGACAGAAGGAGAAGGCTGAAGTGGATGAGGGCCTGGCAGTTCCCACTGACCCAAGTGCAAAGCCCAGCTGTGTGACCTGGGTGTGGTCACTGGGCCTCCCCGTGCCTTCCTTTCCCTAGTGGTCACTGCACGGGGCTCAGCTGCCCAGGGCCTTCCCACCTTGGGGATGGATTTGCCTTCATGGGCCTCTCCCTCTGTTTAGTACCATTTCACTTATTGTCCCAAACCAAAGGCAGATGCTATCTTTCTCAGTGACACCTGTTCATCTCTCCTCAGGCAGGGAAGAAGAATGGAAATTTTGGCTGTTACCTGCAAGCTTAATATACACAACTGTGTTAATATACACAGTACATTCTACCTGGAAAGTCCCACACTGGGCAGGTGCCTCTTTTGGGGATACTTCTCCCACCTACCTAGTGGAGAGTGGAATCAGGAGTTTCTTTGCCTCCCAGACAAGACACTTCAGGGTTTGAGCTCTGGGACCACCACCTTGCAAGGATCCTAGGGGGCGCTCATGAGTTATGTGCTGGCGGAAGGTGGCCCGGGCACGCACTGAGTGTGAGTTAGCAGGGCAAGCATGGCCAGAGTTGGTCTCCAGCGGGGTGCAAACATCGGCCTCCCCTGGCTTGTCCTCTTATTTCTGATCTTTCAGACTGGATTTGTAAACCCCTGTCTCTCCAGTTTCTTCTCAGCATGTTCTTTTTTCATGAGCTTTCAGATCTGTCCCTGTCCTCCAGGAATCCAGCAGCTCTTCCCACCTCTGCCCAGCCCTCACTTTCCCTCTCCACTCCACCCCACTCAGCACCTCCCCGCTCCTCCCTGCAGCTTCCTGTGTAGGCCAGCTTGGCCCTGGAGTCCTGCAGAAATGGACTTGTCCTTGCCACCCTGCTCCCTGGAAACCACAAGCACACGGGCCAGAGAGGTCCTTGGAGAGGCCCCTGGGAAGGTGAGCTGCCGAGCTCCTGGAAGGGAGGCGATGCTTGGGGCCGGGCAAGGGGGAGCCCATTCCAAAGGGGAATCCGCAAGAAGCACCAATCTCAGGTGTAGGCAGAGAAGGATCTATCTGTGTGTTTTCCAAGACCCCTGGCAGGCCCGCTGCCCCCACCCCACCCCAGGATCCCCTCGCGCCTGCTTTAGCTTCATCAGATGGGTGGAAGACCATCTGCCAGCAGGACTGCCCTCCTTCTCCTGGGGAACAGAGTGCTTTTAAATTCTCCGCAGCAGCGGTCCCGCCCCTTCGTGTGAATGAGGACAGGCTCCTAGAGCAGGCTTTGAGGGGGGAGCAGAGACTTACAGAAAGCAGGTGCCCCCAAGGGGGCAGAGCAGCCCCACAGAGGGAACTGGGGCCGACTAATTGCAAAATTGGCCCCAATTCTTCCCTTCCCAATATCTATACCCCCTGCAATGTGACTCTGTAGCTCCTCCCAGCACGAGATGGCATTTGCTTGCCTTTGCGGGGGTGCTGGGCTGGCCAGATGATTTGCTTTAGCCGAACAAATGTGGCAGAAGTGACGGCATGGCAGTTCTGAGCCCAGGCCTCAAGGAGCCACATGCTTTGTTCATGCTCTTGGAACTCTGCCTGGCGGCCACGTGACAAGCCCACACCAGCCTGGGTCAGCCGGGCCTGGTGGCCCCGCAGCCGAGGGCAGGTGCATGAGTGAGTCCAGCGGAGACCACCCACGCGGGGCCCTGGAGAGGCAGAGCCGCCCAGATGACCCACAGACTCTGGAGCAAAAGTAAATGTTTCTGGCTTCATGCTATGGGTTTTGTGGTTCTGTGTTATGTAGCATCACTGTGGTGATAGATACAGAAGCCAAGAAAAACCTTTGCCTTCCTGCCCAGGGAAAGTCAAATGTCGGACAGGAAGTCTCCGCTTGAAACTGAGACCTGGTCATCAACTGCATGACCTTGAGCCTCAGTTCCCTCATCTACCTCATCTATAAAATGGGGATACTAATGCCCACCACTCCGGACATCAAGAGGCCAACTGTGGGCGCCTGGGTGGCTCAGTTGGTTAAACATCTGCCTTCGGCTCAGGTCATGATCCTGGGGTCCTGGGATTGAGCTGCTTCTCCCTCTGCTCCTCCCCCCCCCCAGCTTGTGCTTGCTCTCTCTCTCACTCTGCTCTCTCTCTCTCTCAAATAAAATTTTTAAAAAAGAGGCCAGCTGTAGCACTTGGCACGCAATAGGTGCTTAGTAAATGTAAATATTCTTTTCCCCTTCATGGAAAAAGAAGAAAAAAGGTTTATAAGAAGGTAAGGTTAGGGGTGCCTGGGTGGCGCAGTCAGTTAAGCATTCAACTCTTGATTTCAGTTCAGCTCATGATCTCAGGGTCGTGAGATCGAGCCCTGTGTCGGGCTCTGCCCTCAGTGCAGAATCTGCTTAAGACTCTTTCTCCCTCTGCCCCTCCCCACCCCATGCTCTCTCTCTCTTAAAAATAAATAAATCTCTAAAAAATAAGAAGGTGAGGTTAGGAATTCATAATTTGAAATGGTTTTCCAAGACTCACTCAATGGTAGATGAACTGCCCAGGGGGCTCATGGCAAATAAAAGGTTAAGGAGATTTGTTTTCATTGTGAAGTTGTCTCATAGTCAATTCCCAGCCTCGCAGAAAAGGTAAGACCGTGATGCGTTTTCATGTATGTGTCAGAGATCCTAATAGGCTTGGGACCACTGGTGTTTCCTAACATCACTAATTTATGTCCAAATACATTCTACATATGATGGGTATTGTTAGCTCCTAATAAATAATGCAGAAGGGCCATATTCTCCTTGCATTCAGTAAATACTTTCCCTGAATAGTTCAATGTGATCTTGCCAGGGCACAGGGTGGGGGTGTGGGAGGAAGTCATGGGGGTGTGTCCTTGTCAGTGGTCACTTGACCTCCAAGGATATGGGTTTGGAAAATGTGCTAAGGAGAATCAATGCTGTCTTTCAGTTGGAGAGCCTAAAGCTGCCTGCTCACAAGGGCTTTTGCAAGGTGGGAGAGTGACTCTCTCTAGCAAGGAAGGCACACACACACCAGGGCTGGTGCTGTGCTGGAAAGATCAACTGGGTTGTACTGGAAAAACCAACTACAAATGTAAATTCATATGTGTAGCTCCAACCCTGTTCCAAGAAACCTATGGATTTTTCTTTTTAAGTGTTTATCTGAATTCCAGTTAGTTAATATACAGCATAATATTAGTTTCAGGTGTACAGCATAGTGATCCAACACTTCCATGCATCACCCTGTGTTCATCATGACCAGAGCACTCCTTCATCCCCATCACCTCTTTAACCCATCCCCCACCCCCCTCCCCTCTGGTAACCATCTCTGTAGTTAAGAGTCTGTTTCTTGGTGTGCCCCTCTCTCTTTTTGTCCCTTTGCTCCTTTGTTTTGTTTCTTAAATTGCACATATGAGTGAAATCAGATGCATGAAAAGATGCTCGACATCACTCGGCATCAGGGAAATGCAAATCAAAACCACAGTGAGAGATCACCTCACACCTGTCAGGATGGCTAAAATCGACAACACAAGGAACAAGTGTTGGCGGGGATGTGGAGAAAGGGGAGCCCTCCTGCACTGTAGGTGGGAATGCAAGCTGGTGCAGCCACTCTGGAAAACAGTATGGAGGTTCCTCAAAAAGTTGAAGATAAAACTACCCTATGATCCAGCCATTGCACTACTGGGTATTTACCCAAAGGATACAACAATACTCATTCAGAAGGACACACAGCCCAATGTTTATAGCAGAATTACCTACGACAGCTATACGGAAGCAGCCCAAGTGTCCACTAACTGATGAATGGATCAAGAAGATGTGGTGTATATATACAACGGAACACTACTCAGCCATAAAAAAGGAATGAAATGTTGCCATTTGCAATGACATGGATGGTGCTAGAGGGTATTATGCTAAGTGAGATAAGTCAGTCAGAGAAACATGTGGGGTGCAGGTAAGAAGAAGGAAATAAACTCCCTTTACTTCCCTGCTCTGCAGAGGTGACCCTTTGGTACTGACGGGAGAGCGAGCCCATGGAAGAGGTGCGGTGTCCAGGAGGGTCCCCTGCCTTTGGAGCTAATCTGCATATCTAAGAGCTTTGAGAACAGTAACAGGATCCCCTGCACTCAAATAGGGAAGCAAGGAGAGAGGCGTTACATACTCTGATAGTACATATTTAATGTTCCGAAAGCCATCGGTGCTGCTAAGTGTTAGCAATGCAGGCTTCTCAGGCCGTGAAGGACTAGGTGCTGGCACATGATTACAGGGACAGGGAGGGGAGGGGTGTGACGCACCAGACTGAGGGCTCCAGCTCTACGCGTTGGCCGCTGGGGGCCAGGGGTGGCAGGGGCACTGACTGATCACCTACCCGTGAGGGGGGAGGCCTTGATGGAAGCGGAGGGGCTGCAAGGGACACGAACTTTTCAAATCATTGAATTATCCTGTGCTGTCTAAAATTTGGAAACTATAAATCATTTGCAGTTAAATGCTTTGCAGTTTTTCCTGCCTCCCTCTGATTCCTGACCTCGGTCCAGATTACTGTGGAGCCAGCAGTCCGGTGAACTTGGCCCCTGAGAGCTAAACTCTAACTTCACTCTGGTTTCTACAAATGTCCCTGGCCTGAATCAGATGGGAAACTTAATGGCTTTGTCTCCAGGTTGGGAGGTGGCTTTCTTCACAGATCAGAAGCCAAGCCACTCAGGCAGCGGAACCAGTGACATCCAGACCCATATCCATTTGAGAGGCCAAGAGCAGAGACAGGGAGGATACACCATGCAAATGGACTTGGAGTCATTCTCGGTTGTTGGGTTTTATCCTTCCTTCATTCCTTTTGAACTGTGAGTGCAGACAAAACCCTGGCGAGAAAATCCTCTAAACCATTTGGCAAATTTTCCTGGACAGCCCGGGCACTCCAGGTTGAAGGACTATGTGGCAGGGAGAGAGCTTCTGTCTGGCTTCTTAGAGCAAATATGAGGTGGGGATGGGGAGGTAGGGGGAAAGAAGAGACAGAGAAAGGAGAGAGGAGGGAGAAGAATCGAGAGAGCATGGGGGCCGTGCACACATGAGCACACGCAGATGCCCCTCTTCAGGAGACTCTCTGGAAGGGGTCATGTCCAGGGTGCAGAGATGTCAGCAGCCCCAGGAAGTTTGGGGTTGCCCCTGCGTGCCTGACGTGGGGCAAATTTCTGCTCATCTGGGTATCCCTGCAGTACCCTCTTCTCATCTGGAAATGGGATGATAAATGATAAATGTCTGCTCCTCCTCTATATCCTGCCCCTCCCTTGGCTCGGGGGTTGGGAGGGTTATAGTGACAAATGTTAGAGCAACTCCCCGATGTCCATTTATTGTCAAATGAAAGGCAGCCCGCCAGCCACCATTCTCAGTTCCCGCGCCTCAAAGACATTCCCTGAAGAAAACAGGTTTTATTTCCTGTCTTTATTTTTACCTTCAATACAAAGGCACTGAAGGGGAGTTAGGAAATGGGGGTCCTTGGATGCCTGACCACTTTTGTAGGTAAAGCTAGACCCAGAAAAAGGCCCAGGTGGCCCCAGAAGGTGAATCTTCCAAAGGAGGGCACCAGCCCTGGGCACCTCCTGCACCTCTAGCTGCCCCTCCACAGCAGGTTCTGCTGCCCATAGCTCAAGCGTGCACACCCAGTGCGGATGTGCCTTCAGCCCCTGCTTCCCTTTCAGCAGAAGCTCTGAGTGCAGAAGGGACAAGTTTCTAATAGCAGATGTTCCAGAGCAGCTGGTAAAACCCCCAGGTCCCAGAATGGCAGGACTTTAGAGACCATGGGGTCCCATCCTTTATCCTGGATAGAGGAGTCTGAGGCTCTTAGAGGTGCCATGTGTAGCCCAAGACTGACCACAGCTACTCCATGCAGAGCCCCGAGAACCCAGATTCTCTCACTTCTACTCCAGTAGGACTTTTATTCCCATCTGGTTATTAGAATAAGTCTTTTGGGGGCACTCGGCCTTTGAAATGACAATTTCTGGTTATTCATTCTGCTGATGATGAAGTCTGGCAAAGAAAGATCTTCCGTCCTGTGGCATGGCTGCTTTCCTACAAGCTATCTAGGAAGTCGTGAGTTGCTAAGACAAATATTTCATTCTGGATAGAAACGTCTGGCTTAAAATGGCTAAGGGAGCCAGTGTAGCCGCCCCTAACTTCCCACTAAAATCATCTCAAAAACCTAGAGTAGGAGATAAAGCTCCCCATACTGAAAGCCAGGACTGCAGTCAACCTGTGTGAGGCCATCTATGAGGAATTTTCACCTCAACACAAGGCCAGTGGAACTCGGTTAAAAAATAAGATCTGAATTGAAAAAAAAAAAAAACCTGCTTCCTCCAGCTGTTTGGAAATTCAAATTAAGCAGCCAGCATATGTCTTGGTAGGTATCTTCTGAAACGGCCAGAGTGCTTTCCACTCCCTCCCACCTGAGAACTGCAACCCTCAGAAAACAAATAGAAAAAAAAAATTGGGGGTGGGGGTTGGAAGAGAACACCAGCAGTGGTAGATCACAGCGTGGAAGGCTGAGTTTCTGAAAAGTGCTCTAGGCGAACATAGGACAAGAGGAAGTGTGCAGGATATGGGGATATGGGGACTGGGGTGCAGGGTATGGGGACTGATGCACATACGCCATTTGACTGGCTTATCAGCAACCAGAGCTGAATCCATGTCAGTCCAGCAGGGCCAAATGAAAAGAAACCTGGTCAGATGTTAGGAGCTGGGTTAGGTGTATCAGTTAGCAATTTAGTGCAGGTCTCAGAGGGTGAGTGCACGGACCCCCCAGAAAGGAAGTCGTCGCGAAAACACACACCGTTTCTGTTAACCACATCAGGGCTGACTGGATTTTTCTCATTTGAGAATGAATCAGAGGAAATTCTTCGGAAAATATCTTACAGAAACTTAAAGAATATTTTAGAGAATCATGTGGTATTTCAGTATGATGCAAAAGGAGATGATTTCTATAAAACAGAAACAGAAAATGATAAAACAGAACTCTGTAAGTAACAGTATGTAATAAAAAACAGTAAGACAAGATGAGAAAGATAAAAACTTGTCGGAGAATGAGAAATACACAGCATTGGAGGAAACCCAGAGCAACATTGACCGTGCAGTTGTAATGCTACAATTTCTGTTGTTCGGGTGGTCTTGCCTGTAGGGAGTTCTTCTCGGGCACATACTGACTCAGAAATGTGTGTCTACAGACTCTTTATGAAAAGAAAAATAACAGAAGACATACTCTAGCTTACTGGGTATACAATCAGAATTAAAAGCTCAAGAATGTTATATCATCCTAAAAAAAGAACTGGCTATCAGCCCCATGTGGCTAGGAATACCCCTGAACTCAACCCAAACAGCCAAAGGAGTATCATTACATTAACAAACATTGCCTCTTTGAAAAGGCTAAAGCAATGAATCTGCAGGCAGGCAGAATGGTTGATGCCTCCTTTTGCAACAGGATCTCAGTAATGTTTACAAACAAATAATTTCATTAATGTTTTTCATCATTATGTGAAGTACATAGTTTGAAAAAAAATGCTTCTGGAGAAGGATCTCCCTCTTTCAGAGTGAAACACCAGATTCGTAAGTCCAGTTAAAAATGATTTCATATATGTCAAACAGATGAAAAAGAAAACAACTATGCCTACAACAAGAAAAAAAACCAGAAGGAAATGCTTCAAAGTGTTCAGTTAAGGCCTGAGAGCACCACTACTGTCCAATATTGTGCTGAGAAAGTGGTCAATGCAGTGAAAATAAGAAAAGACAGGGCGCCTGGGTGGCTCAGTTGGTTAAGCGACTGCCTTGGGCTCAGGTCATGATCCTGGAGTCCCGGGATCGAGTCCCGCATCAGGCTCCCTGCTCAGCAGGGAGTCTACTTCTCCCTCTGACCCTCCTCCCTCTCATGCTCTCTGTCTCTCATTGTCTCTCTCGCAAATAAATAAAATCTTTAAAAAAAAAAAAAAAGACAAGTGAAAATTTAGACAGGAATGAAACTAGTTGGTAAAATGACAAAAGTCTACATAATTTGAGTGCTCATTATTTGATAGGCATTATTTGATAGGTATTAACTCATTTAATTTTTACAGTCAACCTCTGAGGTAGTTTGTAAGTAATGCTACTGAGTCACAGAAGATTAAGCAAATTACTTAAGGTTACAGAGTAAGTGATGGAGCTGGGATGCAAAGTCAGGTGGTCTGATTCCAGACTCCTTGCACCTAACAGCTACCCTATACTGCTTCTCCAGGCAGAAACAGAACACTAATTATAAGTTAGTATGATTTTTTTAAAAAAGATTTTATTTATTTATTTGAGACAGAGAGAATGAGAGAGAGAGAGCACATGAGAGGGGGGAGGGTCAGAGGGAGAAGCAGGCTCCCTGCCGAGCAGGGAGCCCGATGCGGGACTCGATCCAGGGACTCCAGGATCATGACCTGAGCCGAAAGCAGTCGCTTAACCAACTGAGCCACCCAGGCGCCCTGATTTTTTTTTTAAAACCTAGAAAACACAAGAGCCTCAATACTGAAATTACTGGAACCGATAAGATAATTCAGGAAGGTGGTCAGTTACAAGATGAACATACAAAAACCAATGTTGACTGTATATACATAGAAAATCCAAGATAATAAATAGATAAACTATTAAAACTAATATGAGAATTTAGCAAGGTTCCTAGACTCAGTATCAGTAGACAAAAATCCTCCATAACACAACAAGCAGAAGATGACAAAATACCACTTATAATAGGATCAAAATATCAAGTATATAGAAATAAAGCTAACAATATGTATGCAATATTTTGACAGAGAAAACTATAAACTTTGTTGGAGAAATTAAAGAATATCTAAATAAAGGTATTGGAATACTCGATATTATAAAGAGTTTAATTCTCTCCATGTTGATCTATAGATCCAATCAAATCTCTAATGAAAGTCCCAGCAGATTTCTCTCCATTCCTCCTTTTCTTCTTTCTTGCCTTTCAGTTTTTGGGATTTGACAAGCTGATTCTAAAATCTTTATGAGAATGCAAAAAAATCAAAGAATAGTCAAGGTATTCTTGATAAGAAGAAAAAGATAGGAAGACTTGTTGTATCAACCATCAAGACCTTTAATAAGACGATCATGGTGTAGTACTGGGATAAGGACAAATAACTAGACCAGAGGAAAGAAGACAAAGCCCACAAACAGACCCACACACACATATGGACACTTGATTTAATAACACAATCTAATGACACTCGATTTAATGACAAGTGCCATTTAATGACAATGGCATTGCAGAACATGAAGAAAGTGTGTTCTTTCTAATAATGGAGCTGGGGTAACTGGATAGGCATTGGCAGGGCTTAATTCTTAACCCCTACCTTCACGCTTGTACACACAAAAAAAAGTTCTGCATGGATCACAGACCTTCATATTAATGGCAAAACAATAAAGCTTATAGAAGGTAATATAGGGTCCTATTTTCATAATCATGGGAAAGATTCCTTAAGACTCAAGAAGTACTAACCCAATGGAAAAAGATTTACAAATTAGAGCATATGAAAATTAAGAACTCTGCATATCAAAAGACATGAATAAGAGAGTAAAAGGGAAAAAAGAGAGAGAGGGAGAGTAAACAGAGAGCCATGGATATTTGCAACACATACATAAGACAGACAAAGGGCCCGAATCTAGAATACGTAAAATCTCTTGGAAAGCAATAAGAAATGCCAGACATTCTATAATTCCCGGAAGAATGAAAGTGCAAGAAAGGCTAAGAAAATGCAGAAACAAAAGATGAAGAGGTAAAACATGCTTTACCAGACCTCGAGACATTACAAAGCAAAAATAATTTAAATAGTGTGATGTTGACATGGGAATTAATAGATCAATAGAACAGAATAGAGTTCAGAAACAGACCCAAGTATATAAATGAATTTAATACATGATAAAGAGAATACTGTATTTCAAAGCCTAAGAAAGGGATGAATTGTTCAGAAACTAGTGATGGATTAAGTAGTTATCCATTCAAGGAAAAAAACAGATACAAATCTCACATCATTTACAAAAAGAAATTCCTGACAAATGAAAGAGTAGATTAAAGCTAACAGCATACTTAATGGTAAGAAACTTGAAGCTTTTCCATTAAGATCAGGTACAAGGGAGGAGACTAGGCAAGTAGGAGATGAGGAGACAAGGGAGGAGACATGGAGACAAAGGCACCACTCCTTTTCAACATGATACTGGAAGTCCTTGCTAATGCAATAAGGCAAGAAAAGGAACTAAATGGTGCACAGATTGTGAAGGAGGACATAAAACTTTGTTTACAGATAACATGTTCATCTATGCAGAAAATCCAAAGGAATCAAAACAAAAAAACAAAAAACAAACCCAAAAAACCCCCAAAACTCCTGGAACTAATAGCAATTAGAACAAGGCTGCAGGATGCAGGTTAATACACACAAGTCAACTGCTTTCCCATATACCAATAATGAGTAAGTGGAATTTGAAATTAAGAACATAATACCATTTATATTAGCATCCAAAAGAGATGAAATACTTAGGTATAAATTTATCTATCTATCTATCTATCTATCTATCTATCTATCTATCTATCTATCT